>NC_086321.1:118549531-118906406 GCF_036172605.1 Pelobates fuscus
GTCCATTGGTGCGCACCAGCAGTAGGTGCAGTCAGATCATATCCCTTGTGGTTCCGGTGCTCAGTTAGTGAGTCAGAGCACAGGCTCAGAGATTCTCAGCCTTTGCTCTAACAACATTGAAAGTCGGAGCCGCGAAGGAGTGGGTATGGCTGCTAATTAGCATAATATCAATATCCGTTATAAAACCAGGAAAAGGTGGCCATGGATGGTGAGCTGATTCAGGGGTGCAATGGGCCACTTGACTGGATTTGCCCCCCAGGCCTGAGGCTGCCAGCCCTCCCCTGTATGCGATAGTTATCCACTTACACACAGATTTTGTTTTAGCAAACCTTTTTCATAAACCAAGGCACAACCTGTCTGAGTATCAATATTGATTAAACTGTAATCTGTGCTCTAAAAACTCTTAGTCTCTTAGAATATGTGAAAAGACCCCTGGACTGATTAAAACATACAGGGAGTGCAGAATTATTAGGCAAGTTGTATTTTTGAGGATTAATTTTATTATTGAACAACAACCATGTTCTCAATGAACCCAAAAAACTCATATCAAAGCTGAATATTTTTGGAAGTAGTTTTTAGTTTGTTTTTAGTTATAGCTATTTTAGGGGGATATCTGTGTGTGCAGGTGACTATTACTGTGCATAATTATTAGGCAACTTAACAAAAAACAAATATATACCCATTTCAATTATTTATTTTTACCAGTGAAACCAATATAACATCTCAACATTCACAAATATACATTTCTGACATTCAAAAACATAACAAAAACAAATCAGTGACCAATATAGCCACCTTTCTTTGCAAGGACACTCAAAAGCCTGCCATCCATGGATTCTGTCAGTGTTTTGATCTGTTCACCATCAACATTGCGTGCAGCAGCAACCACAGCCTCCCAGACACTGTTCAGAGAGGTGTACTGTTTTCCCTCCTTGTAAATCTCACATTTGATGATGGACCAAAGGTTCTCAATGGGGTTCAGATCAGGTGAACAAGGAGGCCATGTCATTAGATTTTCTTCTTTTATACCCTTTCTTGCCAGCCACGCTGTGGAGTACTTGGACGCGTGTGATGGAGCATTGTCCTGCATGAAAATCATGTTTTTCTTGAAGGATGCAGACTTCTTCCTGTACCACTGCTTGAAGAAGGTGTCTTCCAGAAACTGGCAGTAGGACTGGGAGTTGAGCTTGACTCCATCCTCAACCCGAAAAGGCCCCACAAGCTCATCTTTGATGATACCAGCCCAAACCAGTACTCCACCTCCAACTTGCTGGCGTCTGAGTCGGACTGGAGCTCTCTGCCCTTTACCAATCCAGCCATGGGCCCATCCATCTGGCCCATCAAGACTCACTCTCATTTCATCAGTCCATAAAACCTTAGAAAAATCAGTCTTGAGATATTTCTTGGCCCAGTCTTGACGTTTCAGCTTGTGTGTCTTGTTCAGTGGTAGTCGTCTTTCAGCCTTTCTTACCTTGGCCATGTCTCTGAGTATTGCACACCTTGTGCTTTTGGGCACTCCAGTGATGTTGCAGCTCTGAAATATGGCCAAACTGGTGGCAAGTGGCATCTTGGCAGCTGCACGCTTGACTTTTCTCAGTTCATGGGCAGTTATTTTGCGCCTTGCTTCTTGCGACCCTGTTGACTATTTTGAATGAAACGCTTGATTGTTCGATGATCACGCTTCAGAAGCTTTGCAATTTTAAGAGTGCTGCATCCCTCTGCAAGATATCTCACTATTTTTTACTTTTCTGAGCCTGTCAAGTCCTTCTTTTGACCCATGTTGCCAAAGGAAAGGAAGTTGCCTAATAATTATGCACACCTGATATAGGGTGTTGATGTCATTAGACCACACCCCTTCTCATTACAGAGATACACATCACCTAATATTCTTAATTGGTAGTAGGTTTTCGAGCCTATACAGCTTGGAGTAAGACAACATGCATAAAGGGCTACTAAACTGGTTCATGGATTGCAGGATAAAACTTACAAGGAAAGGTTAAAGGATCTTAACATGTATAGCTTGGAGGAAAGACGAGACGGGGAGGATATGATAGAAACATTTAAATGCATAAAGGGAATCAAAACAGTAAAGGAGGAGACTATATTTAAAAGAAGAAAAACTATCACAACAAGAGGACATAGTCTTAAATTAGAGGGGCAAAGGTTTAAAAATAATATCAGGAAGCATTACTTTACTGAGAGGGTAGTGGATGCATGGAATAGTCTTCCAGCTGAGTGGTAGAGGGTAACACAGTGAAGAAGTTTACGCATGCGTGGGATAGTCTTAAGGCTATTGTAGATATAAGATAAGGCCAGGGACTAATGAAAGTATTTAGAAAATTAAGCAGACTAGATGGGCCATATGGTTTTTATCTGCCGTCACATTCTATGTTTCTATGTTTCTATGATGTCTGCCTTAACCAGAAACACTTCCTCTTTTGGCCTTCTTCTTTATCAGGATAAACTGTGCGTGAAATACCTTGATTAGATGGCACTTAATGAATAAAAAACAAATACAACAGAGATATTTGTAGCTTAATACCACATAAAAGAATGATGTACATCTCTCAATTTTATAGAAATAGATAAACATGTTTACTAAAAAGAAGATAAGATGTTATCTGTTTGGCATGATTAGCATTACACATGGAACTGGAAATTGGGGCATTCCAATAGATGCCACTTCAATGGCATGGAAGTTATACCATGTCAAATAGTAAAAAAAACAAGTTTCTAGTTCCACCTGTTTGGAAAGAGGTAAAGTTTTTCCAGTACTTGCATTATGTCTGCTTTCTATCCACATGGGCTAAGATCAACTCTAGATGAAGAAAATGAAGTGCTTTCTCTGGATTCACTTTCTGCTGCACCTTCCAACCGTCTTGGCTGCTAATGGATCTTGAGTCCTGACATAGAGAGCATGTTTGTTTTACTGGCTCTTTACCTGGCCAATGTTCCTCTTACTGAGATTTTCCAGTTTCTCAATTTTGGGTGCAACTAAGATGTAGATGTCCAAGATTATTCTGACTTCAAGTGGACATTACTCTGCAGGGATCCATGCACAGCATACAACATACAACAAAGCCATGGTGATAAGGTTCTAAAGGTTTTCATATTTTATACAAAAGCCATGCTTTGGACTTCATGCCGAAATAAAGAAAATCAAGATGGCATTTTGGACAATGCTTTTTCACATGCATTCTTGCATGTTTTGTGTATGAAGTGACACTTTGAAGAATGAAAAAAATAACAACAAAAAAAACAGATTAAAACATGGACACCGGAAATTAGACCATAGCATAACATGATTTGTCCTCTTTAGTGTTCATGATTCTTAACGGAAAGTTAATAGGTAATCTTGTAAATATTGTTTTGTTCTTGAGAGCCATGGAAAGTTCAGTGTCTTCTTTGCTAAGTAGGTGAAGCGTTCGATGTTCATGTATAAAGTATAACAAATTTAGAATCACATAAACAGCTATTGGTGTCACCCTGTGATTTATACATGCATAATTCCTCATTATCTTTCTGTATAACCTTAATTTATATGACTTACGCAGCTATACCTCATTATCTACCAGCACCTGTGCGCTTGTTAAAGAGATATGGGAAAATTATACAATAAAAAAAACTATGAGGATTATGCAAATTTACAAATTACTCTTTGACTGGGCTGTTGCTAAGGAATGAACATTGAATATATATGGTAAGATTCAGTCATAATAAACTGAAAACTTTTGATCCATTCCATCTATATACATTAAATATTATGCTTCGGTATTTTAGCACTCTACCTTGCATTCCTAACTGGCTATACACGTCAAAGCTTGGAAATCCCTGTAGACAAAAGCAGTGAACATCAGTTATATTCAAGGAGATGCTTTATATTTAAGGAGATTAAGGATCAATGATGCGAAATTCATTTTTCAAGGATATTCAAAAGCCCCGGATCTAGGAATTACCCAATCCTCCATAACATGGTTGAGAACCATTGCTAGACCTGTAGATTATCAGGATTTCTAGTTTTCAAAACTAGATTAAAGATCTCACTGAGCATAACTGGTAAATCCACATACACTGAATGCTAATTCAGGGACTCGATTGGTAAAAACTGATTTAAGCCATCATCATTGGTAATATATTAAAGTGGTTATTCAGTAAACAATTCATTTTAACAAATAAATCCAAATGGCAAGACTGAAACTAAAACAACTGAATTACAAAAAATCTCTAACTCAACTTTTGCCATAGTTTGGCTATTTTAACCAACATTTGAGATCCCTGATGTAGATAAAGTGGTTTGCATCCATCCACTCAAAACTGTATATGGGTAGATTATCATTATAATGTTATTAAGAACAGTTATTAAAAGGGATTACTTATAATAAGAAATCAATGTTGTTGTGCTGTTTATAATCACTGTATCAGGAGGGAAGTTATGTGTTTAATAGACTTGGAGATTCATTTTGTTCCAAATTGCAATTCATCCAAATTAGGCAAATCGGGTGATCAGTCGAATTCCCAGACTCCAAGTTGAAATGCATAATGGTCCAGCATGTTCATTTTGATTTGCGATTCTGAATTCCACCTATGACATAATAAAAAAAGATAGTTGATTGGAAAAAATATTTAATAATGGCCAGGATAAAGACTAAATGTTGATTTTACTCAAAAAAGTAAAGTAACAATAAAAATACAACTATATCTAGATGCTATATATTTGATAAATATATAATATGTAAGTATATAAATACACGTTTTTCACTGCTCTTTCTTTTCTCCTCTATTGTTACTTTTTCTCACTTGACCTGTGAACCAAATGGCAGAAATATGCTCCTATCAGTGTACTGCAAAATATATACATAATACACTGCTTAGTCAAATTTCACTGAATGGTTTATTTGATTTATCTTCCAAACCAGTTTTCTAATTTTCTTTTTTTCTCATCTGCAGGTCTAGTGGATAATGTGACTGAAGATATATAATGAACTCATTTCTAAAATTAAATGATACGTTTCTACTTTCATATAAAATTAGAGGTGCTCCACCTGCAATATTTGTCAGATATGCAATATTTGTCAGATAAGTATAGTCCAGTTATTTCAGATATCAGCATTGTTCTATGTATGTGCACTGGCTTACTAATGCTCTTCTATGGGAAAGCATTGGATTGGCTGAGATTTTCTGAATTTTGATGATCTCAGCTAAGGAGGTGGAGTGCTGGAATAAAGGTGAGTTTTCATTGTTTTAATGGGGTATGGGAGGGGGGCTAGAGTTAAACGTTATGGATGCAATGATGAAACAGCAGATACAAGCCCCAAACTCAAGTACTTTAACCTACAAGATCTATCATAATCTAAATTGGAATTATGTGTATGCTTAGAATTTATAACTTGTCAAAATTGATTCTGAGGTTAAAGGAACACTATGCTGTCAGGAATACAAACATGTTACAACTAATTTTAGGACCCCAGCCCCCCTCCCTTACCCCATTAAAACAATGAAAACTCACCTTTATTCCAGCACCGTGCAGGTCTCTTCATGGCTGGCTCCACCCCACTCCACCTCCTTAGCTGAGATCATCAAAATTCTAAAGATCTCAGCCAATCCAATGCTTTCCCATAAACGAGCATTAGTAAGCTAGTGCACATACATAGAAAAATGCTGAGGTGCACCAATCAGTATTTACTCATAAAAATGCATTGAATTAATGCATTGAATTAATGCACCTCCATGCAGAGCGTAGAAACACTGAACGTCAGTGCTGCACATTGTGCTCTAGTTTGAGTAACTGCCACTAGAGGTATTCCTAGGCCAAAATGTAAACACTGCCTTTTCTCTGACAAAGCAGTATTCACATTAAAAAGCATTTAGGGACAGACTATAAACCCCAGAACAACTACATTAAGCTGTAGTGGTGCTGGTGACAATACTGTCCCTTTAACTTTCTGTAAGAAAAAAAGTAGTAGTAAGGAGTAGGTTATGTGCACCATCCATGTAGGTGAGAACTTAGTTAGGAAGCTATTGTTTAAAGAGGAACTGTGAATCTTTAGTAATATTTCCTCTATAAAGGCATCAACAGACAAAGCAAATAGTATCAGTGATAAAGGACAGCCTTGTCACTTCCTATTCCACAAGGTCACAAGGATAAATTCATTAATCGGGATGGTCACATGAGATAGATGGTCAAGCAAAGAGTAATTAATGCCTCCTCAAGCTGAGCAATTATTTGAAAGACCTTGGATCCGGGATCCATTGAGCAAAGGAAAGCCTATATGTCTTATTATCCATGGTATGAATTATCAATATGCCTATTAAAAAGCCTTTAGCATCTGTCAACACTAGGATCCTTTTCACCATGATATTCATTATGGTTTGAATGCTAGAGTAATGATTGCTATTAATAACTGTAATCATTAGCATGTTTTCTTTTGATATGTCCTTTAACAATGATGGGACAATATTAGCAGTTAAATTCTTTTCTCTGTGAAATGAATATGCAGAAAGAACAGAATAAAGTACAAAGCCAGTCCCACTAATACAAGACTAAATGAATTATCTGTTCAAACACACTTGTTTCTACTTGACTTTGTACGCCAGCAATCCAATGATTCCAATAAAATAAGAGCACTGGCTCATCCCTTATACATTTGAGTTCTACTTGTAATTAGTCTTTTTTTATAGTACTCATAAATTGGAAACACAAACGTGTATACCCAAAAGGAGAAACATGAGATGATGGGTACAGTTCTAGCATCCAGAGAAAGATTGTACAATGAATATCTGAATTCCACCTATTTAATTTTTTTTTTTTTCCATTCTTTATTTTTGTGGTGCGAGTAGAGTCAGGTTATTACAATGACATGTCACAAACATCTCATCAAAACATTTCAAGTGAAAAATCCGTTAACATGTTATAAAAGGCTGCACCGTTTTTTTTTTTTTTTGTTTAAGGCAAATGAAAAGGAAATGTACGTTGATATTACAATTATAACATTTGAGGCATTTATGTGCTGGTAACATATGAATTTTAAAGAGTACATAAGGCCTATGTATGTTGAGGATGGTCGACTATTCAGCAATGTAAGTAGTGCGGTGCTGATGTTGCGTTTCCACCTATTTAATTTTAATGTAAATGTCAACACTTTTGCATGTTTTGACTAACCTTCCAGCATTGTCCTAAAACAATCAGTTGATTGGGCATTCATTCATTCATTTATGTTTTGAGAGAGTTTTAGTTGAGATATGAAAATATTCAGAACAAATGCAAATATTCATGAAAAGAGGATACTTCAACACTAACCTATACCTGCTCTTAACTTTAGAACTATAATCTACTTTTACATTTATAATTCATCAAGGCACATGGAGCAAAGATGACAGTATTCTAGGTGTTATGTTTGATCATCGGGCACTGAGCTATTGCCAAGGTAAGCAGTTGGTGTCACCAGTTTCAACATATTGTACTTTGCCAATATGTTCACAGCCTCTGTCATGCAAGTGTTGATCACTTAGAATATCAGGGGTGAATGTGAACACAAACAAAATACTTTCAGAGTCCTAAAAACAGACATATTCTATATAGCTATACACAAAAATAAGTCCTGCACTCAGACTCCCACTATTCCTGGGCGGCAGCAATGACCATAGTACACATGAGCATCAATACTGTGACGAGAGCAATCTCGCCACATTGCATTGGAGGAGCCAGGTTGCCCGCCTGCTGCCTTTGGATTATGGACCGGTAGTCAAAGGGTTAATTTTACTGTGCAGAAAGATTTATTTCTTCCTTTCTGCACAGCTGTTTGGTAGATTCTATCTACCGAACAAACAGCCTTTTTTTCAACCTCCCCAGAGCCGTGGGAAGCCGGCCGGCGCCGTCAACTGGCCACCCAGAAGCTGTTTAACCGCGGCTTAACGAGCGTGTGCCGGCAATTGACCACCCAGTAGCTGCGGTTAACCGCAGCTTAATTGATTGTTACTGGGTGGTTGCGGTTACACCTAGCCGCCACACGATGGCGGTGTTCTGGAGCTCCCCGGGCAGCCAGCGCTTTTCTGCCCGGCTTACCTACGCCAAACCCGGACACCGCTGAGCCTCCAGCCCCTGGTTCTAATTCGTACTGATTTAACGAATGTATGTAAATTCGGTATTTTATGTTGGAGGAATGTTTTAATCCAGATAGCTATGCCATGGAGCCTATTCGTGTAATTAAAGACTTTGGCTCCATAGCGTTTAAACTGTATTTGTGTGGTCTGAGTGCCATTCACCTAATAATGTGCACTCAGACCTGAGCTATCTGGGGATATGTTACATGTCTTTGTGTTATATGTAACATGTAACTTTATGTATTTTATAGTGTTTGCTGTTTTTGTGTCCCCACGTGTGTAATGGAGTTTTGCCTTTGTCCTGGGAGATAATTGAATTACTTCTCAATTATCTCCAGGGCAGAGGGGAGGAAGCCAGGATGCATTGTGGGGATGTTTTACTGCTGTATGTCTGTAATTGGTACTTGTCTGTCCGTTGTTACAGTCTTCCATCTGGTCCCCTAGGGGAGTGTCCACCAGGTGGGAGACCTGCATAAATACAGGGGCAGGTAGCCCTCAATAAACAGACCACTGCTTGACCCTCAACACGGAGCTCTGTCTTGTTCTTGGGGGGATTCACTGTATGCTGATAGAGACTGATTGCCAGGAGTGTAAGCCACTTGAGAGCTTTTCCTGTTTGTCTGCTAGCAGCTATTCGTGAGGTTCCAGTTCGGGAGTTTGGAGTACTACCTTATTCCCTTGTATGCAGTTCGGGAGTTTGGTGCATTCACTTATATCCAATTTGTGAGTTTTGGTGATTCTACAGTAGCTGTGCCTGTCTTTGAAAAGGGGATTATCGCCTAAATGATTTTAACCCCTTATCTGCTGAAAAGGTTTGTTACAATTGGTGGCAGTGGCTGGATCGTTCCTACAGCCAGAAGGACAGCTACAGAACACAATTCTTTGGATTTACAAGTTGGGGCAACGCATGTCCCAGTACAGCGACCCTAAAAGCAACAGGATGGAACCAGCAGTGTTATACGAGGAGGAGGACCTGGATGGCCGGGATGCATTAAGGAAAGGCATCTGGTACCAGGCCCTGGATAATGTACAATACCAGCATGGTGAGAGTCTCCCCAGTGAAGAGCAGCGGTTGCAGAAGCAAGTGGCCCTGCGGATGCCCTTCCTGGGAGAGCAGCCCCTGGAGGAATGGGTGAAGGAACTAGAGCACCGGGTATGGCAGGAGCTATGGCTGGAGGATGCCTACCAGGCGCTCTGGTGGTATATGGCACAGTATATACCCTGGACAGCCGAACATGACAAGTCAGAGGGAGAGGAGTTTGATGGTCCTGGCTTGTTAGGGGAGTCCTTTGCAGAGCCTGGCTTCGGGAGCCCTGCGCAAACCAGACTTCAGGACATTTTCTATGAGAGGGAGGCTAGGCATGAGTGGGATGACGCCCATGAGGTAGAGCAAGACCTGGCTCACCTAGCAACCCTGGAGTGGGAACTGGAGCAGGACTACCGAGATCTCTTCCACTCCATTGGGAAGGCTCAGCAGGACAGTAAGGTGACAGACCCAGTCTCCATTCCCCAGCGGCCGTGTGATTTATTGGGAATTGGTAGCCCAGTCTCCATTCCCCAGCGGCCGTGTGATTTATTGGGAATTGGGAGCCCAGTCTCCATTCCCCAATGGCAGTGTGATATGCAGGGAATTGGGAGCCCAGTCTCCATTCCCCAGTGGCAGGCTGAGTTACAGGGGGCAGAGGTAGTTGTTCCTGCCCCCCATCAGCAGAGTGATATGCCGGGAAGGCAGTGTGAAATTCAGGGAGAGGAGAGCAGCGTCCTCCCTCCCCAGCGGCAGGCTGAGTAACAGGGGGCAGAGGTAGTTGTTCCTGCCCCCCAGCAGCAGAATGATATGCCGGGAAGGCAGTGTGAAGTGCAGGGAGAGGAGAGCAGTGTCCTCCCTCCCCAGCGGCAGGCTGAGTTACAGGGGGCAGAGGTAGTTGTTCCTGCCCCCCAGCAGCAGCGTGATTTTTTTGGGAATTGGGAGCCCAGTCTCCCTTCCCCAGCGGCCGAGTAATGTGCCGGGAATTGGGAGCCCAGTCTCCATTCCCCAGCGGCCGAGTGATGTGCCGGGAATTGGGAGCCTAGTCTCCATTCCCCAGTGGCAGAGTGTCCAGCAGGGAATAGAGAGCCCAGTCTCCTTTCCCCAGAAGCAGGACACTGTATTGGGAGCAGAGACAGTCGGTCTCCCCCCCACAGAGACTGGAAGTATGTATGGGAGAGGAGCTTGTTACCACCTCTCCCCAGCGGCAGATTAGTAATGTACAGGGAATAGAGAGCCCAGTCTCCATTCCCCAGAGTGTTCTATCGGGAGAGGAGCTTGCTACCCTCTCTTCCCAGTGACAGCTTAATGTACCAGGGGGAAACTGTAAGCCCCACAGCTGTGCAGATGGGACCGTGGTCTCTGCACTTACCACACAGGGGGTAGGGACGGTCGGTCCTACCCCCCCAGGACAGGGATGTTTAGCCAAAGGGGAGACAGTCAGTCTCCCCCTCCGGCAGCAGAGCTGTGTATCCAAAGGGGAGACAGTCGGTCTCCCCCTCCAGCAGCAGAGCGGTGTATCCAAAGGGGAGACAGTCGGTCTCCCCCTCCAGCAGCAGAGCCGTGCACCTAAAGGGGAGACAGTCGGTGTCCCGCAACCAGGCTCCAACCAGACTACTCCTGTGGTAGTGCTGGCACCAGGACAGAGTACCGCTGGTCTCTGCCCACTCAGCAACCCACCATGGCAGCCTACCAGTCCCCCACACAGCCGTGGTGAGGCACCTGGACATGGACAAGATTCTCCCTTACCCAGGTGTAGTAACCATTTATTGTGGGTGGGCTGTACTGTTTTTTCTGTTTTGTGGGTGGGCTGCTGGACTAACAAGGGCACTGACCGGCAGGAGGTCAGGTACCCTGTTAGTCTGTTTGGAAAAGGGGAGAGATGTGACGAGACCGATCTCGCCACATTGCATTGGAGGAGCCTGGTTGCCCGCCTGCTGCCTTTGGATTATGGACCGGCAGTTAAACGGTTAATTTTACTGTGCAGAAAGATTTATTCATTCCTTTCTGCACAGCCGTCCGGTAGATTCTATCTACCGAACAAAAAGCCCTTTCTTGATGTGACGGAACCAATCTCGCCACATTGTTTTGGAGGAGCCTGATTGCCCGCCTGCTGCCTTTGGACTATGGCCCTGGGAGATTGGGCCCTTTACAAACAGTATTCGGCCCTAACAGAGTGCATGTCACTCATTCTGGCCCTTTAAATACAGTGGGGCCATTCGGTACTTGCCCTGTGTGAGCAGTGATACCCCCCAGATAGCTATGCCATGGAGCCTATTCATATAATGAAAGACTATGGGAAAGACTTTGGCTCCATGGCAATTAAACTGTATTTGTGTGGTCTGCGTGCCATTCACCTAATAATGTGCACGCAGACCTGAGCTATCTGGGGATATGTTAAATGTCTGTGTTTAATGTATAAAATGTGACTTTATGTATTTTAAAGAGTTTTATGTTGTTTTGCAACCATGTGGTTAATGGAGTCTGCCTCTAGTCCTGGATAATTAGATTTCTTCTCCAATTATCTCCAGGGCAGAAGGGAGGAAGCCAGGATGCATTGTGGGGATGTTTTACTTTTACTGTTTGAGCCAGGGGGAATAAAATATACTTTTACTAACTTTTGAACCCCTGGTCTGATTCATGCCATTTTTTAATATGTTGTTCCCCTGAATGGATTGATTGTGGATATGTATTTTTATGTGAATGTGATGTATGGTTTTAAAGTTATGAAAGTTGTGTAAAAGTATATTTTGAACTGTACACATAATGGGATTAAGTGTCACACTAAGGGGAGGGGATGTGTGGGAGGTAACATCTATGTTATTGGTTATTTTATGCCTCCCCCTGGGTGTGGCCTGTATGTGTACTCATGTAATAAAAACCAGGCTGGGTGCCCAGCACCTCAGACCACTGCTTGACCTTCAACACGGAGCCTTGTCTCGTTCTTGGGGGGATTCACTGTATGCTGTTGGAGATTTGACTGCTAGGAGTGTAAGCTGATGTCTGCTTTTCCTATTCATCTGCTAGCAGCTATTTGTGAGGTTCCAGCTGGAGTGCTACCTTATTCACCTATATCCAGTTCGTGAGTTCTGATGTTCTGCAGTAGCTGTGCCTTTCTGAGAAAAGGGGATTATCGCCTAAACTGGGTTTTACCCTCTTGTAAGTGAAACGGTCCGTTACAATTGGTGGCAAGCGGCGGGATCGTTCCTACAGCCAGAAGGACAGCTACAGAACACCATTTCTTTGGATTTACAATTTGAGGGCAACGCATGTCTGAGTACAGCGACCCTGACAGCACCAGGATGGAACCAGCAGTGGAGTACAATAAGGGTGACATGGATGACCGGGATGCAATAAGGAAAGGCATCTGGTACCAGGCCCTGGATAATGTACAATACCAGCGGGGTGAGAGTCTCCCCAGTGAAGAGCAGCGGTTGCAGAAGCAAGTGGCCCTGCGGATGCCCTTCCTGGGAGAGCAGCCCCTGGAGGAATGGGTGAAGGAACTAGAGCACCGGGTATGGCAGGATCTATGGCTGGAGGATGCCTACCATGCGCTCTGGTGGTATATGGCACAGTATATACCCTGGACAGCCGAACATGACAAGCCAGAGGGAGAGGAGTTTGATGGTCCTGGCTTGTTATGGGAGTCCTTTGCAGAGCCTGGCTTCGGGAGCCCTGCGCAAACCAGACTGCAGGACATTTTCTATGAGAGGGAGGCTAGGCATGAGTGGGATGACCCCCATGAGGTAGAGCAAGACCTGGCTCACCTAGCAGCCCTGGAGTGGGAACTGGAGCAAAACTACCAAGATCTCTTCCGCTTCATTGGGAAGGCTCAGCAGGACAGTAAGGTGACAGACCCAGATCCAGACCCCTTCCGCTGGGAAGATATTGTAGAGATTTACTGGGAAGAACCCCAGGTGGCCTGTAGAGATGGGACCGAGGTCTCTCCACCGGTCCTGCAGGGAATTGGGAGCCCAGTCTCCATTCCCCAGCGGCAGGCTGAGTTACAGGGGGCAGAGGTAGTTGGTCCCACCCCCCAGCAGCAGAGTGATATGCCAGGAAGGCAGTGTGAAGTGCAGGGAGAGGAGAGCAGCGTCCTCCCTCCCCAGCGGCAGGCTGAGTTACAGGGGGCAGAGGTAGTTGGTCCTACCCCCCAGCAGCAGAGTGATATGCCGGGAAGGCAGTGTGAAATGCAGGGAGAGGAGAGCAGCGTCCTCCCTCCCCAGCGGCAGGCTGAGTTACAGGGGGCAGAGGTAGTTGGTCCTACCCCCCAGCAGCAGAGTGATATGCCGGGAAGGCAGTGTGAAATGCCGGGAGAGGAGAGCAGCGTCCTCCCTCCCCAGCGGCAGGCTGAGTTACAGGGGGCAGAGGTAGTTGGTCCTACCCCCCAGCAGCAGCATGATTTTTTGGGAATTGGGAGCCCAGTCTCCATTCCCCAGCGGCAGTGTGAAGTAGAGGGAGAGGAGAGCAGCGTCCTCCCTCCCCAGCGGCAGGCTGAGTTACAGGGGGCAGAGGTAGTTGGTCCTACCCCCCAGCAGCAGCGTGACTTTTTGGGAATTGGGAGCCCAGTCTCCTTTCCCCAGCAGCAGGACACTGTATTGGGAGGAGAGACAGTCGGTCTCCCTCCACAAAGGCGGAAAGTATGTATGGGAGAGGAGCTATCTACCTCCTCTCCCCAGCGGCGGATCCGTAATGTGCAGGGAATAGAGAGTCCAGTCTCCTTTCCCCAGCGGCAGAGTGTTCTAGTGGGAGAGGAGCCTGTTACCTCCTCTCCCCAGCGGCAGCTTAATGTACCAGGGGGAGACTGTAAACCCCCCACCGGTGCAGATGGGACCGTGGTCTCTGCACTCACCACACAGGGGGTAGGGACGGTCGGTCCTACCCCCCCACGACAGAGCTGTGTATCCAAGGGGGAGACAGTCCGTCTCCAGCAACCAGGCTCCAACCAGACTACTCCGGTGGTAGTGCTGGCACCAGGACAGAGTACCGCTGGTCTCTGCCAACTCAGCAACCCACCAAGGCAGCCTACCAGTCCCCTACATAGCCGTGGTGAGGCACCTGGACATGGACCAACTTCTCCTCTACCCAGGTGTAGTAACCATTTATTGTGGGTGGGCTGTACTGTTTTTTCTGCTTTGTGGGTGGGTTGCTGGACTAACCAGGGCACTGACCGGCAGGAGGTCAGGTACCCTGTTAGTCTTTTTGGAAAGGGGGAGAGATGTGACGGAACCAATCTCGCCACATTGTTTTGGAGGAGCCTGATTGCCCGCCTGCTGCCTTTGGACTATGGCCCTGGGAGATTGGGCCCTTTACAAACAGTATTCGGCCCTAACAGAGTGCATGTCACTCATTCTGGCCCTTTCAATACAGTGGGGCCATTCGGTACTTGCCCTGTGTGAGCAGTGATACCCCCCAGATAGCTATGCCATGGAGCCTATTCATATAATGAAAGACTATGGGAAAGACTTTGGCTCCATGGCAATTAACTGTATTTGTGTGGTCTGCGTGCCATTCACCTAATAATGTGCACGCAGACCTGAGCTATCTGGGGATATGTTAAATGTCTGTGTTTAATGTATAAAATGTGACTTTATGTATTTTAAAGAGTTTTATGTTGTTTTGCAACCATGTGGTTAATGGAGTCTGCCTCTAGTCCTGGATAATTAGATTTCTTCTCCAATTATCTCCAGGGCAGAAGGGAGGAAGCCAGGATGCATTGTGGGGATGTTTTACTTTTACTGTTTGAGCCAGGGGGAATAAAATATACTTTTACTAACTTTTGAACCCCTGGTCTGATTCATGCCATTTTTTAATATGTTGTTCCCCTGAATGGATTGATTGTGGATATGTATTTTTATGTGAATGTGATGTATGGTTTTAAAGTTATGAAAGTTGTGTAAAAGTATATTTTGAACTGTACACATAATGGGATTAAGTGTCACACTAAGGGGAGGGGATGTGTGGGAGGTAACATCTATGTTATTGGTTATTTTATGCCTCCCCCTGGGTGTGGCCTGTATGTGTACTCATGTAATAAAAACCAGGCTGGGTGCCCAGCACCTCAGACCACTGCTTGACCTTCAACACGGAGCCTTGTCTCGTTCTTGGGGGGATTCACTGTATGCTGTTGGAGATTTGACTGCTAGGAGTGTAAGCTGATGTCTGCTTTTCCTATTCATCTGCTAGCAGCTATTTGTGAGGTTCCAGCTGGAGTGCTACCTTATTCACCTATATCCAGTTCGTGAGTTCTGATGTTCTGCAGTAGCTGTGCCTTTCTGAGAAAAGGGGATTATCGCCTAAACTGGGTTTTACCCTCTTGTAAGTGAAACGGTCCGTTACACTTAGCCTCCCCAGAGCCGTGGGAAGCCGGCCGGCACTGTTAATGGGCCACCCAGAAGCTGGCGTGTGCCTCCAATCGACCTCCCTGAAGCCGCGGTTAACCGCGGCTTAACGAGCGTGTGCCGGCAATTGACCACCCAGTATCTGCGGATAACCGCAGCTTAATTGATTGTAACTGGGTGGTCGTGGTTACACCTAGCCGCCACATGATGGCGGTGTTCTGGAGCTCCCTGGGCAGCCAGCGCTTTTCTGCCCAGCTTTCATGCACTAAAAGCGGACACTTTTACGTGCAGGCACCGCTGAGCCTCCAGCCCCCTGGTTCCTATTCGGGACAATTTAGCCGAATACATGTTAATTTGGTAGTTTATTTTATGTGAATGTTTTAACCCAGATAGCACAGCCATGGAGCCAATTCGTGTAATTAAAGACTTTGGCTCCATGGCAATTGAACTGTGTGAATAGGATCTGAGCGCTATTCGGTAGTTTTGTGCGCTCAGATCCCAGCTATCTGGGGATATGTGAAATGTCTGTGTGTTTTATGTAAAATTTTACTTTATGTATTTTATGGTGTTTTACTGTCTTTGTATCCCCACGTGCATAATGGCGATTTGCCTTTGTCCTGGAAGATAATTGAATTACTTCTCAATTATCTCCAAGGCAGAGGAGAGGAAGCCAGGATGCATTGTGGGATGTTTTACTGCTGTATGTCTGTAATTGGTGTATGTCTGTCTTTTGTCACAGTCTCCCATCTGATCCCCTAGGGGAGTGTCCACCAGGTGGGATATCTGCATAAATACTGGGCGGGTAGCCCTGAAATAAACAGACCACTGCTTGACCCTCAACATGGAGCTCTGTCTTTTTCTTGGGAGGATTACTGTATGCTGATAGAGACTGATTGCCAGGAGTGTAAGCCGCTTGGGAGCTTTTCCTGTTCGTCTGCTAGCAGCTATTTGTGAGGTTCCAGTTCGGGAGTTTGGAGTGCTACCTTATTCCCTTGTATCCAATTCGTGAGTTTTGGTGATTCTACAGTAGCTGTGCCTGTCTTTGAAATGGGATTATCGCCTAAACAATTTTAACCCCTTGTCTGCTGAAACGGTCCGTTACAAATACATACAATAAAAACCAAAGAAAATAGTTACTTGTGCACTATCACCAATCCTTATGCATATTTAAATAACTGGAGTTTTTTTAGTATCACTACAATGGCCATTAGGTGTAAGCCCACCTGCCACGTCAAGGCAAACCTCTTAGGAGGGTCCTACACTAACAATTCACCATGCTATCTTCAGATTCAGTTAAAACAAAGTATCTTATGAGACAGAGAGGGGTATTTTTTTTAAATCCCTACATACTTATTAACCCTTAATTGGGAACACACGGGGTGGGTGGCAGCATTGTAACATGGTTGTGTGATACAATAGGTAAATACAAATAAATACGTCCTGCACTCAGACTCTCACTACTCCTGGGTGGCGCAATGTAATACACATCAGCCCCAATACATACAATAAAAACCAAAGAAAAAGGTTACCTGCGCTCTTCCCAAATCCCTATGCATATTTAAATAACTGAAGGTTTGTCTTGTGCCTACTTTAACACACATCTTCAACTGATCTCTCTCTCTTATGGCATTGTCCCTGCTGACTTTAAACATGACATTGTAGTACCTATCCTGAAAAAAAACATATCTTGACCCATCCTCCTCCTCTAACTATCATCCCATATCCCTGCTCCCTTTTTCCTCAAAGCTTCTGGAAAAACTTGTCTTTACCCATATGGTTCACTCCCTCAATTCCAACTCGATCCTTGACCCTCTTCAATCTGGCTTCCACCCTCTCCACTCTACTGAGACTGCTTTTATGAAAGTTACTCATGACCTAATCGCAGCTAAGTCCAGAGGCCACTACTCCATACTAATTCTTCTTGACCTCTCTGCTGCCTTTGACAATGTTGATCATGCTCTCCTTCTTCAAACTCTTCAATCACTCGGTCTCTGTGACTCTGTCCTCTCGTCGTTTTCCTCTTATCTCTCTCAACGTTCATTCAGTGTTTCATTTTCTAATAATACCTCTTCCCCTTGACCTGTCTCTCTTGGAGTCCCCCAAGGCTCTGGCCATGGTCCCCTTCTATTTTCTGTTTATACTGCCGCTCTTGGCAAACGTATTACCACCTGTACGCAGATGACACACAGATATATCTCTCCTCCCCGGACCTCTCCCCTGGCGTACTGCAACGTGTCACTGCTTGACTTTCTTCCAGCTCTGACTGGATGTCCTCCTGCTTTCTAAAGTTCAATCTCTCCTGGTCTTTCCTCCTCCTAATACTAATCCTTCTCTTTCATTCTCCCTTCAAGTTAGTGGTATCCACATAAGTCCATCCTTGCAAGCACGCTGTCTTGGCATCATACTTGATTCTGGCCTTTTGAGCCTCACATCCAGTATGTTGCCAAATCCTGTAGATTCTATCTTAAAAACATAGTCCACATCCATCCCTTTCTTATGCAAAATGCTACCAAGGAGCTTGTCCATGATCTAGTAATTTCCCGCATGGATTATTGTAACCCTAATTGGTCTTCCCAAAAGCCATATTGCCCCGCTACAGTCTGTAATGAATGCTGCCGTCAGGCTGATTTTTCTCTCTAGTCTGTCCTCTCACACCTCACCCCTCTGTCAGTCCTTACATTGGCTTCCTGTATCCTATAGGAGTCAATTCAAAGGGCTAACCCATACCTATAAAGCATATGGGTTATTATAGCCCCTCTTATATCTCTTCACAGATCCATAGGTATGCCCCTTCTCGGTCTCTCTGCTCTGCCCGTGACCTTCTCCTGTCCTGCTTGCACCCATACGGCCAACTCATGCTTGCAGGACTTCTCACTGGTGGCTCCCTTCCTATGGAACAGCCTGCCTACCTCCATCAGACTCTCCCCTAGTCTTCAATCGTTTAAGAAGTGCCTTAAAACCTATCTCTTTAGGAAAGCTTATGGCCTCCCAGAGTAACCTCTACCTCACATACCTGTCTCTTGCTCTCTCCAAAAGGGCAGCACTTTACTCTCTCCTCTAGCTCTGCATCACCCCCACCTTATTTGATTGCTATTTCCTGTCCTAATGTGTTTTATACCCCACCTCCTATAGACTGTAAGCTTGTTTGAGCAGGGTCCTCTTCCACCTATCATTCCTGTAAGTTTTCTTGTAATTGTCCTATTTATAGTTACTCCCCCACCCCCTTTATTAATATTTTAATGCGCTATGGAATATGTTGGCGCTATATAAATGGCAATAATAATAATAATAAGGACCCAATCCAGAAACAATCTGTACATGCAGTTGAGGCTTCTTTCAAAGGGTAAGAGGGATTCCCTTTGTTATGGTTGCTGCCTTTATTCTGATATATTAGCGCTGGTCTATTTGTGTGTTTCTACATATATATATATTAACCATTTTATATATATATATATGAATGGCAAACTTGTGCATATTGTAATCTTAGCTAAATAATGGATATTTACAGGCCTACCATAACATCGGTTTCGGCACACAACAACCAACTTGGAACTACAACCGACTTTGTATTATCATGGCTTTTTATCTCCATCCACAAATGTTAAGGCTGTGGCATGAAGTTGTGGGATGGGACGAGTTACCCGGCTATCTCGGACAACCCCCTTATCTGGGCTGATAATGTTCGATTCATCCCATCCATCGCTCCCCTCATTCTTATATTAATACCTTATATATAATATCTTGGTGGACCCTCTTTATTTACAGGCCTACCTGAATGTTGTTCTCGGAACACCACAACCGACTTGGCACCACAATCAACTTTGTATTATCACAGCTTTTTTATTTTCGACCGCAAATATATATATATTAGCTATTTTATACAAATGAATGGCAAACTTGTGCATATTGTAATCTTAGTTACATAAAAGGATATTTTGGTCAGAAGCGTCTACAAAACGTAGAACATAAATAAATACATAAAATCCAGCCATATATACGTTTTTGGTTTTGGCTTTCTATGCATATCTGGCCACTAATCTGAACCTAAATAGTCTTGGCTATTTAACCACTACATACAGGAAGTGGTTAAGCATTCTTATTGCTTTGTGCAATGAATTCACCACACGCGCAGTTAAAGTGTCAATGAGCTATCACCTTGCTAGATTAATCCCTTTCTCCTCTAAAAGATCACATTCTCCAGCACAGCTGCCTGTCAATGGTGAGAGAAATGTTAGTGAGGGGAATGCAAGTGCCCATGAAAGAAACTCAGCTGATGGGATAAGCGCCCTTGGTTTTGTCATCAAAGACTCTTCCTGAAGCAGAACTGGACTGATACAAGGCACAGACAGACTGATAAAGTTGTCAGTCAAGCCAGGCAGAATATGAGATCAATGTTTAAATGCCAGGTGTATCACTAGAACTCAGATACCCAAGGACAGGGCTAAACTAGGCCAAGTTTTTAGTTTTGCTGTTTCCTCATGATAGCTTATTAATCATGCAATGAACATATCGTAACAATATTTAACTCATACTATCAATCAGTGTTTTCAGGATTCTATGATTGATAATAAACTCAATAGCAGTAACTGCATAGGAGTCTTGACATTACAGTCTATAGGAAAGGTGCTATACATTTAAGATGTATGCTTATTAGAATCGCACCCTGAATATAATAATTGCCAGAATGTGATCCTTCATACAACAAACATTAACACATCCTATGAGGCTTAGTGAATCTTGGTACATATGCTAAGAAATGTTCTCAACTCTTTATCTAAACTGGTATTTGTTCTGGTGATTTAAAATAGAAATATCACCAAGAAAAAGTTGACAATCTGGGCCGGACTGGGAACTAAGAGCAGCCCTGGAAAAAAATTCTATACCAGCCCAAAAATGCGTTGTGCCAGCATAGTGTGCTGATATAGAGGTGGAAAAGACAACTTAAAATGTAAAAATTATTACTCCAACGTGAAAGAAAGCGCTTCAAAATAAACAAAAGAACGGCTTTATTTTAAGCAGACGTGCATTTGCATATAACCAATGTTTCAGTCCAACTACATTGACATATTAAGGAAAGTTTGGTAATGGGACTGAACTGATGAATGTATGCTATTGCATGGCTGTTAAAACATATTTTATCTTGTTTATTTTTAATTCCTATAGTGTGCTCTTCACTTTAACCCCTTCAGGACGGAGTCAATAGTGCACGTTCTGATCAAAACAAAACGTAAACAAAAACTGGAATTTGCGCTATATGTCTGTTCACCCGTAGTTCCCCTCTTTCAAATTATATGCACCCACACTTATTATATATCATTTTGTTCAGGAGAAACAGGGCTTTAATCTATCATTAACTATTCATATATGGAACATCATTTATTATGAATAAAAGTAAAAAAAATGTGAGAAAATAAGATTTTTTTTTTACATTTGCATTTCCGTCTCACGAGTACAACAGTACCCCCCATTAACAGGTTTTATGTTGTTTTGGAAAGTTACAGGGTCAAATATAGAACATTCCATTTTCAAATTGAAATTTGCCAGATTGGTAATGTTACCTTTGAGACGGTGTGGTAGCCCAGGAATGAGAATTACCCCCATAATGGCATACCATTTGAAAAAGTAGACAAGCCAAGGTATTGAAAGTGGGGTATGTTTAGTCTTTTTTAGTAGCCACTTAGTCACAAACACTGGCCAAAGTTAGCGTTCATATTTGTTTTTGTGTGGAAAAAGCAAAAAACAAATATTTGGCCAGTGTTTGTGACTAAGTGGCTACTAAGAAAGACTGGACATACCCCACTTGCAATACCTCGGGTTGTCTACTTTTGCAAATGGTATGCCATCATGGGGGTAATTCTCATTCCTGGGCTACCATATGCTCTCAAAGGCAACATAACCAATCTGGCAAATTTCAATGTGAAAAAAATGAAATGCAAGCTTTATATGTGACTCTCTAACTTTCCAAAACACCATAAAACCTGTACATGGGGGGTACTGTTATTCTCGGGAGACTTCACTAAACACAAATATTAGTGTTTTAAAACAGTAAAACATATTACAACAATAATATAGACCATAAAAGTGCAGTTCGCTTGGAAAAAATGCAAAAAATGTAACTTTTACTTAAAATATCATCGTTGTAATACAATTTACCAGTTTGAAACACGAATATTTGAGTTCAGCGAAGTCTCCCGAGTAAAACAGTACCCCCTATGTACAGGTTTTATGGTGTCTTGGAGAGTTACAGGGTCAAATATAGTGCTTGCGAATTAAATTCTCTGCACTTTCTCCCTGTGTTGTCAGGCATGTCAATCAAATTTTAATTAATCAAATCACATAATTACGTTAAAAGATTATTTAAATATACATGTAGAATTTTAATATATATGCATTTATAGGTATTTAAATTCTACGTGTATACTAATGTAATCTTTTATGTAATTATATGTATTTATCTATATATATATATTTGCGGTTATTTGTATTTTATATATATATAGATATATATAGAATGTAATTCTAAGTGTATTTTGTTACCGATATATATATATATATATATTAATAACAAAATACAGTTAGAATGAAATTACATATGCATACATAATTTATATTAAATTTTGTTTCAATATTTTATTTATTTATTTTATTATTTTATTTATTTATTATTTTAATTATACGTATTTATATATAATATATATATGTACATCTATTATATATATAATATATATACATATTATATATATATGTAACGTCATTCTAAGTGTATTTTAATATTAATATATATACTTATATTAATATTAAAATACACTTTGTATGACGTTACATATATATATATAATATGTATATATATTATACATATAATATATATACATATTATATATATATAAAAATATATTTAATTTATTTTTACACTTGTCTTTTTTTTTTTTTTTTTATACTTCCCACCAGCTGATATTTCAAACAGTCCCCTTGCTGGCAGATCCACAGCCAGCTATAGAGGGCCATGTGATCGCTCTTTGAGAGCGATCACATGGCCCCCGGGGGCCTGATTTGCCGTGGGAGGGCTGCCTGGGCTGTGAGGCAGTCCTCCCGAAGCGGATCGCGGCGGAGGTAAGTACATCTTACCTCCAGGGGCTGGAAGCCGTTACGGCGTGCTATGCCGTCATAACGGCTTTAAAGCCCACTTAACCCGTGACGGCATAGCACGCCGTAACGGCGTTAAGGGGTTAAATGTTATTGTGCTGGAGTGTGCACCTAGCAACAAGACTGGGCTAATACGTGCTCATTACATATGTTTTTTATTAATGCCATTCCTGTGTGTATTGTGCATATATAAATGTATATTAATATATGTGTAAATATTATAGGCATCATTATATATTACTAATACACACGATCTTGCACTCCACCAAAACCACTGCAATGCCCGGTGCTTGTCCAGCAAAAAATACAAAAATAGATCCCAAAGTATAGCACTCGAAGGACTTATTAAAATGTAACGTTTATTACCTTCAACAATAAAATTGCCAATGTTTCAGCTTGATTCCCTCAAGCTTTCATCAGGACTCTGTCTCATTAGAGATATCTTTGCCAGAAGCTCAAGGAAGCAAGGCGAAAGGTCAGTGTAGGAACACACCTGAGGGAGTCTGCCTTGACGTTGGCAGGTGGGCATTCCCTCCAATGGCCATTGGAGTAACTAAATTACATCCATTTGTTTAAATATACATAGGGATCTAGGAGAGAGTGCATGCAACTTTTTCTTTGGTTTTTACTGTATTTATTGGGCCTGATGTGTACTGTGGTCGTTGCCGCCGCCCAGGAGTGATGGGAGTGAGCGCAGTACTTGTTTTTTTTGTATTAGCATAGGTAACTTGTATCAGTATCAACACGAATATACAATGAAAAGTATCTACAAGTATAATGGTGGACAATTCAAGCTAACAAGTGTATGAGAAGCCAACCAACAACCCGGAATTAGTATAACTAAACCAAAGTAAACCTTTGTTAGCTGATGAGCCCATGAGGCTTGTAGTTAATGTACGTACAGTGGATGTATATACAAGTTAGTTTATATTTGTGAACATATGTGTAGGCCCAACTTGGGCTTGACATGATTGATCCAGTCAATAGTGACACTTAGCCATATAGGGGGCCAAGACATATAATAGATATGTTCCAGTAAGTGGCCTAATACCAGAAGCTGAAGAAGGCATCGCTGTGAAGCTACGTATTAAGGAAATGCTGAATATGATAGTAGTGAAATTCACCCTGAAAGAACAACATATAGTTAGTAGAAACCAATTAAATCAGCCGTGACAGGCCCGTCATGGTGACTTCTATGAGTACAAGGTAGGGCAGGCTTAACTTAAAGATGACATGTTTTAGTATAATAATGATGTCACAATATGTCTGATAGGTGTGGCATTGCAACTTATCAATATCCTAATTCACCAATTGGTGTAAAAACCTTCAGACAGAAAGTCGGATAGCATGACAGAAAGTGTTATGATCGTATGTGTACAGAGGACTGTGTTATGATCGTATGTGTACGGAGGACCCTGCAAGGGTCGGCGTCTGGTTGACGGCATGGTTCGACAACGTATTTCTAGTCTCTCCAGTCTCTCATTTATTTACCCCTTAGAGGACACAAGTGCTGAGAATGTTGCATGGAGGTTGGTGTTGCTCGAGCAACTCATGCCTACTCCAGCATCAGCATTGTCCGTATTGGTACGCATGAGCCTGAACAGTTCCGTTTTCCCAGCCTTTGCTGGGAAAGGAACGTTGAGTCTGCATAGCTCATCCGTAATACGAGGAATGGTCCGTGACCTGATAGAACCTGATAGGTGTCACCTTTTCGTGTAGGTGTAGTGGACCAGACTGGAGTACTGGGAAATGACATGTCATCACCTTCTTACAGGGATCTGAGACATACTGCAATATATTAATAAGTAGCTTGGATCAGGATCGTTTTACTGGCTGGCTAGCTAGTTCCAAGTGGTGAAGCAATTCACTAGGTTGGTGACAAGTGAGGCCCTGCTAGTTGCCAAGTGGCTTGAGAGGCTCTATCTATGCTTTGGTGCGAGGGGATTCGTGGCCACCGAACGTTGTGGCGGGGTGATGGCCTCTCAGTGACATTTAAATCATGAGATAGATTGGGTTTGACAAGGGAGGCCCTCTCTATGCCACTGTGCAAGGCAGCTAACTATGTTTGGGCCCGGGGGACGTAATACCTCATGCATGGAAGATGGGTGTTGGCCTCGCGGGATCACTAACTCTGAGGTAGAGATGCCAGAAACGTAATATCTATTGGTCACCTAGATCCCTATAAGCCAGTAAAACCTACTCATTAAAAGGTTTATATTGAGGGGGAGCAATCATGGCTAAAAATGTACTTGAGTTGGGGAAATTAAGGGAAGGTGTGACGGTTTGAGGGGTCGGCATCTTTGCAGGGGGTCACTCTTTTTATGCAGAGGTATTTGTGGCCTAACCTCCTGAATATTAATGGAACAAAGTCAAGGGAATGAGTCAAAGTTGGCAACTGTTCTTCAGTTTTTCTTTGTATTCTTTAATTTGTTTTAGATTGATTATTTTGCTCAGACAAATGAATGGCTTTGGTTATTTATAACTTGCATTCACTTTATTAAAAGAACGACCTTAAGTCTGAAGGAATGATGTTTATTTTTTTGTTCTGAAAAAAACAAGCAGTCTGTGATATCTGACCTTACGAGGGCTTTCATTACTTCTTCTGTACAAATCACACTTGGTTTTCTTTATTGTAAAAATGTACGTAACATGCTTCAGATTCAAACTTATGCTATATGGTGCTGTGATTGTATTGCAATTTGACAGTCCAAAAATAAAGAATTAAAAAAAAAAAAAAAGCTGAATATTCCACGTTAAACTTGCGTAAATTCAAATCCTTGCATTATGTAAAATACATTTAAAATGTTCCCCTTATTTGCAGTAATACAAATCTAAAGATGATTGTGATCAGTCTAAAAGGTATGTCATTATATGCCTCATGCTTTGTAAATTGTCACTAATCTTTGGAATGTTTACACAACAAGGATGCCAGCCTTTAGAGGTGTATTCATCGGCGGATAATTGTCAAGAAAAATAAAAACATCTTTAAACACAAGTTGAAATTAGTTTTATTTTATTTTGCTATTTTGGCAGATTCATCTGCTGCTAATAAGGGGCATGCAAGATAGATTATATAGTTTACTTTGACTTTTCTTTTATTAATATAAAAAAAAAAAATATATATATATATATATTTATATATTATCTGCAATATACATAACATTAAAATGGCATCAATAACACATTGATGTGTCTCTATAAAAGTATTTTTTCTTAAATTTTTATAATGACATTATGGCTTATGAAATATTTATTACACTGCTGTAGTAAGCATATGTTGCACAAAGGATATATGGGTCCTCCGTTTTATGCTTTCCCTCCTTACGCATACCAATTTTAATGTTTTCTATTTATGACTCATTCCCTTTTTTCTCTTCATTTATATATGATTCCATATTTATGTTCTATCCCTTTATGTTTTCGCTATTTGTGTCTGTTTCTGCTTCATGCTTTTCGTCTTTTTATGTTCTTCTCCTTATGATAGCTCCCCTTGTCTGAAATTAGGGTAAAGTTAAGATTAATGGGAAAGTCAGAGCTGGGGGTGTTTAAGACTTGGACCTTTAGGAATTTAGATTTAGGAGGTTTTAAAGCTATCTGGGAGGGGTTCCAAAGCCATTCAACCTTGAATACCAGTGATAGGCTACAAACACTACACCAAGTCACCCCCAGCCTCAAAATCTGTTATTACCACCCAGGGATGGATGACTTTGTACAGATAATGCTGAAGTAAAACTCTGCAACTGCCCGGGTCTAATTTGGGTGCTTGGAGTACAAAAGTTTTGTTAAAACACTCAAAAGTTGTTTGAAATGAACTAGAGAGCATTTGCACCATAACCGCCATAATAAGCTAAAGTGATTAAAATGTTTAGAGTGCCACTTCAAATAGTTTTTTTCTCTTTTAACTATGGCCATCCAATCGTTTGATTAAGTTTGCAACAGGCACATCACAGGCATCTCCACAGAAATTGGTTCTACCTTTCTATATGAGGAAGTAAAAAATAGAAGATTTAAAAATAATTATTTTAAAATAATATTCTTGACATAAATATTTTGGATCAATTTTATTATTTTCTTACATTTTATGCCCATCAAGTTATCAATTTTGTAAGTTCTACTGGGATCTTTGTATTTTATATACAACCCTGCTGGCCCATCTGACTTATAGGCTTTGAATGACATTTTCTTTAATTTCTTACTTCAGTGATCCTTTTACCAAGTCAAAAACCTCTAAAACTGCTGGAGATAGATTATTAGCTCATGATCTATCTTATATATTATCAAATAAAAGTGCTGTAAATTCTAATTTATTTTTTTTTCAATTTGAAGATGTTTTTATTTTGCCATATCAATTGGTTGGCGCCTGCTCGCCAGGGTACAGAAAAGAAAGGGGGAAAATGCAGGTACATTTAGTACATATTACGGTGTTGCACATGCCTAACAATCATAGATCATTTGTCATTGATCATTTGTACAGTTCACCTGAGACATTCACCTTAGACAAGCATACCAAACATCTTTCTGTGCCGTCTGCTAAGGGATTAGGGCGACATCCATTCGCTTGGTTTCCTATCTTCCCCTCCCCCCTGCTACCTGCGATCTGTGGGCTGCGGTGTTTCCAACACCAGGATGTGACCGAGCTATGGTGGCCGTCCCTATCAGTGCACAATGTTAATCAGTGTTAATGAGTGTTAATGAGTGTTAATGGGGACCTTCCGCCATTACCCCTCTGTGTCACCATCTGCCTCCCGGTTTCTAAATTTCTCCAATCTCTCTCCGGCTAGGTACGTGTGTTGTCGTGGGAGGAGATGTTTGTTGGCCATGAGTTTATATTGCCAGTTCAGGGAAATTTGCGTGTTCAGATTGCTTAGAGAGGGTATCCCCTGGGACTTCCAGGCTCTGGCTATAAGTGTTACTGATGAGATTATTAGGTGGAACAGTAGTCGCTCCTCTATTTTGCCTAAGGACGGGGGTAACATAAAAAGGACACAATGCTCCACCTGTATGGTCCATGCCCTTCCGAGCAGCCTTTGTATCATGGCCTGGGCCCCATTCCAGAATGGTCTTAGGGCACTGCACGACCACCAAATGTGGGTCATAGACCCCCCTTGTCTACCACATCTCCAGCATACGTTAGGTGAGCCCGGAAACACACGTGCCAGCCTCTCCGGGACCAGGTACCACCTGTATTGGAGTTTTCTGATGATTTCCAAGTGTGTGGTGCACAGTGTATTGCCCTTGTGTATGTTGTATGCCCTGGTCCACTGGTCCTGTGTGAACGTATGCCCTAGTTCTTTGTGCCATGCCTCTTGGTGTGTCACAACTTCTTTCAGTTCGTTGTTATGAAGTGCGCTGTATATGCGTGAGAGTATTTTTGTGGGGGGTTTGGGGGACAGGCACATGTGTTCTATTTCTCGATTCTGGAGGGTTGCTGCGGGTTGTGTGTGTGTTCCCGTGAGGAAGGATTTCAGTTGTAGGTACTGGAACATGGCTCTGTTTGGTAGTTGGTATTTAGTTTGAAGGGCCGGGAAGGGCATTAATTCCCCTGCTTGGTACAGATGGTCGATTGTGGTGCAACCTCCCTCCCTCCAGGGGGCAGGGTTAAAGGTCGGTATTCCGGCCGCCAAGAGAGATATTGGGGCGTCCCTGGGGATAGCCTCTGGGGTCCCCCCCTTTTCTTTGACCTCATCCCATATTTTTAGTGTGAGGGTCGTGGTCGGAAGGGGGTCCAAATGTGGAGGACGTAGGTTTCTGGGGATCCAAAACAGGTTATGTAGGTTTTGTTTCCCCGCCCAGTGGGCTTCCAGACGAGTCCACTGTGGAGCGTCCCCGTCAGCCGTGGCAACTTTGACTGCCATCAATTGCGCCGCTCTGTAGTAGGCGTGCAAGTTGGGTACCCCTAGGCCCCCAGTTCGAACGGGTTGTTGAAGGAGTGTCATTGCGACCCTGGGTCTCTTTTTTTCCCATATGAATCTAGCCACTAAGCTTTGCATGGACTTGAGGAAGGATGTCGGCAGGGGTATCGGTAGGGTACGCAGGAGGTATTGAAATTTAGGGAGTAGCATCATTTTTAGGGCAGCTATTCTGCCCACCCAGGAAAGATATTTGCCCTCCCATCCCTCCATTGTGGACGTGAATTGTCTTTGGAGTGTAGCATAGTTGATCGTAAATAGTTTGGCTAGTTGGGCTGGGATTTTGATTCCTAGGAATGTGATGTGGTCGGACCTCCAGTCAAAGGGAAAGGCTGAGGTGAGTCTGGCCAGGTTGTCTTTGGGGATCCCAATTCCCATGGCTTGGGTTTTGGCTATGTTAAGCTTGTAGTATGAGTGCTTTCCATATTCCGTTATGGTAGCTACTAAGTTGGGTAGTGAGACGTGGGGTTGGGTTAAGGTCAACATGATATCATTAGTGAACAGGTTCGCCTTATAATCTCTGTTTCCCACCCGCACTCCATGAATCGAGGGATGCTGTCTTATGACCGCCGCCAAGGGCTCTAGGGCCATGACATATAGTAATGGGGATAAAGGGCAGCCCTGGCTGGAGCCATTGGAGATACGAAAGGCGTCAGACACAAACCCTGCGTTGAGGACCTGGGCAGAGGGGTTATTGTACAGGGCCCTGACCGCCGAGATGAAGCCCTCTGGAGTCCCGAACTTAGTGAGGACTGCCTCCAGGAACTCCCATCCCAGCCGGTCAAAGGCCTTTTCGGCATCCAGCGCTAGCGCTATGATTCCCTTACCTAGGCGTTGGGCACTGTATAGAACATCTAGCACTTTCCTGGTGTTGTCTCCCCCTTGACGACCTTTGATGAAGCCCACCTGGTCTGTGTGAATCACTTGTGGTAGCAATTTTCCTAACCGTTGGGCATATATTTTTGCGTAGAGTTTGGCGTCTGTGTTCAACAGGGAGATGGGCCGAAAGTTCTGGGGGCAGGTAGGGGGTTTTCCTGGCTTAGGAAGTGTGATGATGTGCGCTAACAGTGTTTCTGTGGGCAGTTGTTGGTGTTTTGTGGCTTCATTGAACGCCTTCGTGAGGTGCGGTGTCAGTGTGGACTTAAAGGTCCTGTAGTAGCAGTTGGCAAAGCCGTCTGGGCCAGGAGCCTTACCCTGCGGCAGTTGGTGGATCGCCTCCGCTACCTCCTCGTCAGTGATATCTGAGGAGAGCGTTTGTTGTTGGCTGGGTGTGAATGTGGGTAGATGGATCTCATGTAGGTATCTTTGTATAGCTAGAGTCTCAGGTTGGTGTGTACGGGCATCACCTGCCAGGTTATATAGTGAAGTATAGTACTTCGCAAATACATTGCTTATGTCTTTTGGGGCCGTGACTTTGTGGCCTGCTTCATTATGGAGGAATGCTATCTTTTGCTTAGTTTGTAGTGTCTTGAGGCGTTGGGCTACTAATTTCCCTGCTTTGTTTCCTTGTGTGTATTGAAGTGCTTTGAGTCTGTGGAGGTACTGGCCATTTTTTTCCAGTGCTTGTTTGTGTATGTCTTGCGTGATTTGCATGATGCGGTGTTTGGTCTCTTGGGAAGGGGTTGTTTGGTTTAGAGTTGTAAGGTCCAGCAGTTCTTTTTGCCAGGTTCGTAATTGGGTTTCCGATCTCCGTTTTAGGTATGCTGCTCTTTGGATCAGCAACCCTCTGGCCACTGCCTTATGGGCTTGCCAAACCGTGTTATGGGATACGCTGTCTACGGAATTGGTTTCAAAGTAGTTCTGGAGTTCTAGTTCTATTGTGTTTCGGAACTGGGGGTTTGTGAGTAGGGAGTCGTTGAGCCTCCAAGGGCTCCTGTGTGTCGATTCGTATAGGTCGGCTAGGGTCACCACTACTGGGGCGTGGTCAGACCAAGTGATCTGTTCTATGGTGCAGCTCCTAACCTGGGTCAGTTGTTGTCCCTTTATCAGTATCCCATCTATTCTGGAATACGTGTTATGTGCTGTGGAGAAAAATGTGTATCCCCTTTCCCCTATATGCGTAGCCCTCCATACGTCATAGTAGTGATGGTTAAGCACTAGTTTCTGTAGTGCCCTGCTCTGTCTTTTAAGGACCCGCAGTCTGGGTGCATTGGGCGAGATCGTGGAGTCTATCAGTGGGTCCATTACTAGGTTGAAGTCCCCGCATATTACAGTGGTCCCTTCCTGTATTTGAGTGACCTTAGCAATAATTTTATGTAGGAAGTTTCTTTGTCCTGTGTTAGCGGCATATAGGTTAGCAATTGTATAGGTTACATCATTAAATAAGCCTACCACCACGACAAATCTCCCCTCCCTGTCAACCTCCAAGTGTTTGAGAGTAAAGGCTACGTTCTTGCTAATGAGGATTGAGGCGCCCTTCGATTTAGTGGAATAGGTGGCATGATACTGGTGTGGGTAATCTGTCCCGAATAGTTGTGAGTGCCTGTTGGTTTTAAAGTGGGTTTCTTGTAGACACACCACTTCTGGCCTAACTTTGTCTAGGTCTCTGCTGAGTAGGCTACGTTTCGAGGGTGAATTAAGCCCTTTAGTGTTATGGGTATATATTTTCATGGGGGTTCGTGGTGTCGGGTGTAGCTCAGTTGATATGTCTCTCAGTCTATTCGTGGGAAAGCCACCCTACCCAGCAGCATCGAACTGGGTGGCCTGTCCCAATGGGGTGAACTGCATCTGGTCTTTGGGGATTGGTCTTTGGGGATTCGTGTGCTTGGATTTTTGGATATGGCTGTAAGGGGGATAACAATTAAAAACAAACAGTACAAACAGCTGTACATAAACCATAACTAAACATAAAGCCTGGTAATCGGCTAGGCGCCTGTAGAAGGTGCCATGGGGGAGGAAGCGTCTTGCTTCCGTGCCTGTGTAGGGCGCTTGTGCGGCCTACCTGTTGTGGGGCTGAACTATATACCTCTGTGTTTTTTTGTTTTTTTTTTCTTTTGCAAGTCACAGCAATGTCCCGTTTCTGCGGTAGGGTACCCAACCCCGGGTCCCTGTGGTCTCTCGGGCCCCTATAGCAACTTAACTTGTTTGCTTGGGGAGAGAAACAAAATTATCTCTCTCACTGTCCATTTCACCAGTTGGGCCCCCCCCTCTCGGGAGTCGTGCGACCCAAAGTTCGTGCATGGTACTTGCCTCCGTCTGTCGCTCTACTTGTTGCGGGATATCCGTTGCCACTGCGGGGTGGGCTTGCTCCGTTCAGCCTGCTGTGGTTTGGTGCTTGGGGGTGGTATGCCCCAATCTCGGAGGGCTTTCAGACCTGCCTCCGGTGTTGCGATGACCGTGAGTTTGCCCTTGTGCGGTATTAGGAGCTTGACCGGGAAGCCCCAGCGGTACGGATGCTTGTGCAGCCGGAGTTGTTCTGTGATGGCTGAGAAAGATTTTCTTTTCCGCAGTGTGGCGGCCGATATATCTGCATAAATTGACGTATCTCTGTGGGGTGCTGGGAGGACGGGGCGCTGCCTGCTGGCCCTCATGATCACCTCCTTCACATGAAAATAGTGCATTCGCACCAGGACATCCCTTGGCGCCTCGTTATTTAGGAATCTCGGTTTTGGGACCCTGTGATAGCGGTCTAGTAAGAGCATGTCCTGGTGCAGGTCGGGCGCCAGCAGTTTGAGTAGGTCTTGGAGGTGGGCATGTAAGTCAGCCGGTCCGATTGTTTCTGCTATCCCTCGAATCCGGAGGTTATTGCGCCGAGATCGGTCCTCCAAATCAGCCAGTTTATTTTCGAAGGTCTCCATGGTGTCCCGCATTTCCTCCATCGTGGCCCTCATGTCGCTCTGGGTCTCTGTTCCGCCATTTTGTCCTCCAGCTCGGAGGTGCATGTTTCCAGTGCCCGGAGGTCTGTCGTGAGCTCTTTCACGGTTGACTGCATGGTAAGTTGTAGCCTGTCGTGCATGGTGTCGAACATACGTTGCAGCATGCCCTGGGTAACCGGTGCTTCCATGTCGGGGGTTCCCAGCACTCCGCCTTGCGCGCTCTCGGCGCCATCTTGCTGTGTGTCGTCTTGCAGGGCCGGTGCCTTGTTTTGGGCACTGCGGACGCCGGAAAAGTTGTTTTTTTCGGATTTGTCCGTCTGCCGCCTGCTCTTCTGTTGTGACATCTTGTCGAGGGAGTATTTGTTATGGCGGGGTAGTCGTATCGCTTAGTTGGTAGGCCTATGCAGCACGGAGCTACACGAACATGCGGCTGCTTTCCTTGAGCTCCAGGCCACGCCCCCGTAAATTCTAATTTAGGTACACACTAAGTAACCAGAACCGTTTAGTGCATCAGTCATGTTGCTAATAGCCTCTGGCTTATAGCCAGATTTTTGTCAAACTATTTCAGAGAAGTTTTACAAAAATTGGGATGCTCCCCAACACCCAGAGACTGCCCCTGCCACAGCTGCATGGATAATGTGGAGTTTACACCAATGAATTTTCATTGGCAATATCATCCACTCTAGATAGAGGTGGTCAACTGAGAATGTTGTGGAATGGTTTAGCCAAATATTTACTAATTATGTAGCTTGTTGGACCACTCTATGCTCCAGATGGGTTCTTCATTCCTTTCATACTGATATGTCTATGTTTTGTTCTATCTGTATCCCATAAATTGTACAGCAGTGTAGAAAATGTTCACACTATATAAGTAAGAAATAATATTAATACAGCAGCTAATTACAGCAAGTATAGTAGTGTACTCTGCACTGTCACAATATCATGAGTTCTGACTCAGACATTACCCTGTTGCCCCAATAACGACAAGATGCCTGGGTATTGGATAAAGGCAACGGCCACAGCTTTATTTAAATCAGATAATGCACTAGCATTCCTTCCACCTGTCAGCTGTTGGGGTGATTGCCCAATAGACAGATAATCTATATGTTCTCCAGAGTCCTAAACAGCTTGCCTTTGGCCTTTAGCCCTAGCAAGCTGCAGCTCCCCAAGCCGACTTGGCACTTCCTACCATTCACTTACCCTATCACCACCGTTTCCCCGACGGCAATCGGTCTTCTCCATCTGGGGGGACCGTCTGATAGCCCAGACAGTTCCCCCCTCTGCAAATAATGACCCCCAGGGGCCATGTGACCACTCTAGAAGAGCGGTCACATGACAGCAATAGGTGTCCATAGTGCTGCCAGCAGGGGGACTGCCTGAACTGACAGGCAGTACCCTGCTGGTGAAAAAAGTAAAAAAAAGTTTTACAATAAAAAATAATGTTAATAAAAATAAATTTTATATATATATATATATATATATATAAATATATATATATATATATATATATATATATATATATGTATTAAGGCCGTTTGGCCTGTAATTGTGTGAGGGGCTTATGATTATACACTTACCTATTTAAGGAACACCCCTTCCCTGGCTCCATACCATTCGAGGTCAGCGTTTGAATGAGATCCACTTCCGGGTTCATACAGACGCCATTTTAGAAATACCTTTTGCTCCACGAGGTCTCCTACTCTGAGCTGTGTCCAGGAATCCAGCCGCAGGGTTTCCGGTTCGACCAGCTTCTTTCTTCAGTCAATTGTCGCGGATAGCATTCAGTGACTCACAAAACCGTAAGTCGACCTACCCGTCGCACCAAGCATCAGTCCCACGGCATCATCTCGGTTGGGTCCTCACTTTACGGTTTCATTCGCATATTTCAAGTTGCTGATACTTCCTGTTGCTATGTTCGTGCACACTGTTCTTTTAAATTACATGGTCTAACGTGTTTTACTGGCTCCTTTTGTGCATTACCAAACTCCCGAATGGGAACATTGTTTAGTATCAATTGCCTATCATACCAGGCTATTACGTTTGAGTATTTAATCTCCTGAACGGGAAAACACTGTTTGTTTTACATTTGCCTGTCGTACCAGGCTTACGTTCATGCATTTAATCTCCCGAACGGGAACACTGTTTTGTGTTACATTGCCTGTCACACCAGGCTTTTATGTTTGTGCATTTATTTCCCGAAAGGGCACTGTTTTTGTTACCGGTCATTAACAGACTATTACATTCGTGCACACATCTCACAAACAGCAGTTCACAACATGCCTACACTTATCCCTACAGGTCACTCCTAATATCTCAGGATAACATACATTTGATTTGTGGGATTTTCTATCGAACACCCATGGTTACAGACAGAGTGCGGTCAGATACTCCCAAACGAGACATATTCTGCTATAAGCATACGACACATGGATCTAGCTATTACAACACGAACTTACAAACACGCAAAATAAAACATTTCATCTGCATACTGACCCCTTCCGGTCAATAGCCATACAGCTGTTTCTCAATATAAGGGATTTTGCTACCAGCTTGTGGGGAATTACACATATTCTGTTTTGACAGTTGACAGTCACGTTTTTCACTATATATATATATATATATATATATATATATATATATAACTAACCTGTACTTAGTTTAATTCTTTACAACACATAATTCATAGAGCACTCGGCTTATAATAACATCCCTAGAAAGCATACTGGAATTTTTGACAGAGCACTTTGCACTACCACTTGTACATGCCGCACGTAATAGGTTAAGCTTGGCACATGTCTATAACCATTATTTCATAGGGTGATTAAGCCATTTTCAGGTTACGGTACTTTGCTCTTTATCTTGTACAAACTGCACATGTTAGGATAAGCTTGGTATATGCCCATATCCATTATTTCATACGTTGTTTTATCCATTCAGGCTACAGGTACTACTAAAACCTATACGGATTTTCAGTTCAAAAACCATACTACCAGGTACATACACCTGCTCATGTGGTGTATTCATATTCTATTTTCCCTGGAATAGTTAAAGGGACACTCCAGGCACCCAGACCACTTCTGCCCATTGGAGTGGTCTGGGTGCCAACTCCCACTACCCTTAACCCTGCAAGTGTAATTATTGCAGTTTTTTTATAAACTGCAATAATTACCTTGCAGGGTTAACTCCACCTCTAGTGGCTGTCTACTAGACAGCCACTAGAGGGATCTTCCTGCTCTATAGCACAGATTATCTGTGCTAGAGCATCGCTGGATGTCCTCACGCTGTGTGAGGACCTCCAGCGTCGCTCAAATCCCCATAGGAAAGCATTGAAATTCGTTTTCAATGCTTTCCTATGGGGAGACCTAATGCGCATGCGCGGCATTGCCGCGCATGCGCATTAGGTCTCCTCGGCCGGTGGGCGGGATCAGTCTCGCCAACCGGCCGATGGAGTAAGAAGGAGGAGCGGCGCGGAGGAGGAGACAGCAACGAGGGACATCGTCACTGCCTCAGGTAAGTGACTGAAGGGGTTTTTACCCCTTCAGTAACTGGGGATTGGGGGGTGGGAGGGAGAGAGAACCTGCAATCGATTGTTTTCCTGGCACTGGAGATTCCCTTTTATAGCGTACTGGCAATGAGGGATTTTAGGGTCCAATAGGTAGTTTCCTTTTCTCTGCATTATGCTTTTCAGTTAGTGGTCCCGCGAGGCCAACACCCCGCCTCACATTCGGAGGCATACACCCATCGGGCCACTCGTGAGCTAGCTGCCTCACATAGTAACATAGAGAGGGCCTCACCTGTCACTCCCTTTACTATTTTCTGGTTACAGTCACCGAGAGGCCGACATCCCACCACTACGTTTGGTGACCACAAAAATCCCCTCGTGCCAACGCATAGATAGAGCCTCTCAAGCCACTTGGCAACTAGCAGGGCCTCACCAGTCACCAAAACCAATCATTAATTGTTTTGCCTTACTTCTTTAGTTAGCAAGCCAGTACAAGACCCCTGTTGTTCAAATAATAATGGCTATCTTCATGTTGTTTAAGTATGTCTCAAGAAGGTGGCGAGGAATTATCTCTACCTAGCACTCCGGCTAGATTTGACATGCCTTCACATAGAGGAGATATTGCTAGTCCAGCATCAATCAGATCCTGGACAATCCCACGCATTACCACCAAGCTAAGGAGGCGACAAATCCCCTATCCAGCAAGGAAAGCGGAACTATTTAAGCTGCTCCGCACATCAACGGATAACATAGGGGCGGGGGAAGGCACCAGCAACACCAATTCGGGTGACATACATGCTATGCTAGCATCACTCATGAATTCCTTGAGCAAAATGAATGACAGACTGGAAAAACTTGAGTCGGTCACCACAGCCCTCACAACGGCTGGGCCTCCAGCTATAGTACAACCAGCATCAACCGAAACTAAGTTAGCTGGTTCAATCAATTCTTCTGACACTCAGGACGTTAACTTTGTACATATGATTCCAGCGCACATTAAGAAAGATATCCTGGAAGGTAAAGATGTCAACTTAGCATCTCTGCTAATTGCCTCCCAGGATATTGTTGAAAACAAAATGTATGCTTATGATTATGTATCTGTGGTGGCCAGATCCAGGGACTCTAGGTTAAACAGGAAACTGACCATCCCTGAGTTTGTTTTGGCATTTGGTATTTATAGAAATGTGATTTGTGCAGTGTACCCTAACAGAAAGGAAGAATTTGACCTGTATATGCACAAGCTGGTAGACCTAGGAAACAAATATGGTGGTACAGCATTTTATGATTACCATAGGTCATTTTAGCCAAAGTATCTGGTGCTCTCTTCCAATTCGGTAACAAAACCAACTGGATCAAGCTGGATACAGAGATATTCTGCAGACCCTTTGCAGGTCTTAAGACACCAGCTTGTGCATCCTGCTCTTCCACTACCCACATGACCAATTTTTGTCCAAACACAGCGACGAACACTATCATGCTCCAAAGCACTAGAACCTCTGGTAGAACGGAGAGAACTACCAGAGACAAATAGGGTCGTCCCATAATTTTTTTCGGCAAATCACAGATTTGCAACAACTTGAATGTTGGCTCTCAACAAGGTGAGCAGTGAATACCACACTTTATTCACAGTTGTAGTGAGGATAACACACTATATTTTGAGTTTCTGAGTATACCACATCTCTACACTGAAGAAGTTTTGGTATTATCTTAAAATACCTCTACGCATGAGATTTGAGCCTATCCCCCATAAAGCTCTGCACCATATGTTGTCTATCTATCTCTCTTAGACACTCTGTTCTAACTATATTCCCTTATTTAAGGGTAAGTGTATAAATTTAGTGCTCCACTGTTTTTTGTTTGATGTGGTGGGTTCTCCCCACTCAAATAATATTTCACCATCTGGTTTGTATCATACCACAAGGTCGTGCTCTCATATCCAGACTTCTTTGCCTTTTTCCACAGTTCCGACATGACGATCATAGGCTGTCCTTAGATATCCAAGCCACGACAGACCTGCACAGCTTGTTCCTCCCTTGATTGTCTGACACTTCTCCAACCATATGGTCAGACGCGGCATTTACCACGGGTTTCGCTACCTCCACTACCTCAGCTCTTTTTGAGATATCCCCTATTGTCGCAGCTGCCATGGCATGAGGTCATTTATGGTCAGGGTTATCAGTCCGTTGTTACTCAGACAACCAAGCCACATGTCATATCATCAACAAGGGCCGCTCATTATCTCTAACGATCATGAGATTTCTCAGGAATCTCACTTGGTTGGCCGCATGTCACAATTTCTTTTTGGTTTGCTTTCATGTACCATGCATTTCTAACATAGCCGGTGACAATTTGTCTCAATTTAAATTTCTGGCATTTGATCAAGTACTTCCTACAGCCGCTCAAGCAGCCATAGCCACTCCTTCGTTCCAGCATCTAATTAGGGATTAGACATACAACATAGCAGGGAACTGTCCCAATTATTACTTTTATCCAATACTCGTAGGACGTACAATAGAGCATTCACCATGTTTAAAAGATTCCTATTGGAACACGACATATTTAGTTACTCCAATGGCCACTGGAGGGAAGGCCCACCTGCCAACGTCAAAGCAGTCCCCCCCCCTATACGGGTCCTACTCTGACCCTTCACCTTGCTTCCTTGAGCTTCTGGCAAAGATATCTCTAATGAGACAGAAAGGGGTATTTTTTATATACGCCTTAATATACTTATTAACCCTTAATAGGGAACACATGGGATGGGCGGCAGCATTGTAACCTAGCTGTGTGATACAAAAAGTGAATACAAATACTAAAAGAAAAGTGCTGCGCTCACTCCCATCACTCCTGGGTGGCAGCAATGACCACAGTACACATCAGCTCCAATACATATAGTAAAAACCAAAGAAAAAAGTTACCTGTGCTCTTTCCTTAATCGCTATGTATATTTAAACAAATGGAGGTCATTTAGTTACTCCAATGGCCATTGGAGGGAATGCCCGCCTGCCAACGTCAAGGCAGACCCCCCTAGATGGGTCCTACTCTGACCCTTCACCTTGTTTCCTTGAGCTTCTGGCAAAGATATCTCTAATGAGACAGAAAGGGGTATTTTTATATACACCCCTATAATCTTATTAACCCTTAATAGGGAACACATGGGATGGGCGGCAGCATTGTAACCTAGCGGTGTGATACAAAAAGTGAATGCAAATACAAAAAGAAAAGTCCTGCGCTCACTCCCATCACTCCTGGGCGGCAGCAACGACCACAGTACACATCAGCTCTAATACATATAGTAAAAAACAAAGAAAAAAAGTTACCTCTGCTCTCTCCGTAATCTCTATATCTCTATGCACACACACACACACTCACTAACAGACACACACACACACACACACACACTAACACACACACACACACACACACACACTAACAGACACACACTAACAGACACAAACACACACACACACACACACTAACAGACACACACACACACACACTAACAGACACACACACACACACACACTAACAGACACACTAACAGACACACACATTTACTCACATTAACACACTCACTTATTTTTTTAATTTAACACCCCCAGCTTTCTTACCTTTGGGAATGCTGGGAGGGAGGGGTCCTCCCTCTCCCTGGGGTCTAGTGGGGCTGCTGGGTGGCGGGGCGGCACTGGTGAGGGAGCACTTTTCCCTGAGTGCTCTGCTCAGCTCCCTCGCGTGCCGGGATCCCGGCATCACTCTGGTGCGCGAGGGAGCTGAGCACAGAGCTCAGGGGAATGTGCTCCCTCGCCAGCGCCGCCCGACCAATCGACCGGATTTTTAGTTAGCCGCAAGGCTATCAAGACATTTGCCCTGGGCATTTGGGGGCGGCTTTTTTTGCCACCCCCTGGAAAGTGCCGCCCAAAGCAAATGCCTTGTTTTACTCGCGACTAATATGTCCCTGGTATCAGGTGATTATCCTCTAGGGGCAGAGTCAGTGATACCTCACCAGACAGACTAAACTGAATGTTGACATTATTAGCAGACAAAACATCAGTGCCTAGCAGATTAACAGGGGCATTAGGACTGACAAGCAGTCTAATTACAAGGGAGGTGGAATCATGAAGTTTCAACTTCATTTCGTGGGTGAGGGGGATGTCACTAGGTGTCCCATCTACCCTCAAACATGACAATACATCTTCAGATTTTTCATAAGGAAACACATATCTTTCCTACACCACAGATCGGACTGCTCCAGTGTCTAGTAGAAAAGGGACTATTCTATCACCTGGTAATGTACCATTAACATTTGGAGAGGGTCCAGCTACATTAGGAATTCACGGATTCCTGATAGATAGTGTTACAATTAGAGTTGAGCGAACCCGGACTGTAAAGTTCGGGTTCGTACCGAACATTAAGTTTTTATGGACCCCAGACCCGAACACGGACATATCACTGTATGTTCGGGTTGGAGTTCGGTGTTCGGCGATTTAATGGTGCGTTTTCAAAGGCTGCCGGGCAGCCAATCAACAAGCGTTTGACTCGTGTGCCCTTAGAAGCCATGACAGCCACGTCTACTAATGGCATTGCTGTGATTGGCCAGTGCAGCATGTGACCCAGCCTCTATCTATAAGCTGGAGTCGCGTAGCGCTGCACACACATAAGGTCTTATTAGTGTAGGGAGAGAATGCTGCCGCTGTGAGGGACAGCTTAGGAACGAATTCTGAAACTAGTACATTAGTGGGGTGCACTTTATATCTGAGAGTCAAATAGAAGCGTCAAATACCGCGGTTACATCAGAGTTTTAGAAACTCAATTTTTTTGGGTGCTAAATAGTACATTAGTGGGATAGTAAATTAGTGGGGTGCACTTCATATCTGAGAGTTAAACAGAATCGTCAAATACTGCAGTCACATTGCAGTTTTAAAACTTGAAAATGTTTGGGTGCTAAACTGCTAAATAGTATTTTAGTGGGGTACACTTCATATCTGAGAGTCAAATAGAAGCGTCAAATAGTGAGCTTACAGCACAGTTGTAAACATTCTAATTGTTTTGCTGCTAATCTGCTAGATAGTACATTTTGGGGCCTGCTCTTCATCTGAGAGTCAAATCGAAGCATCTAATACTGTGGTTACATCGCACTTCATAATTTTTTGGGTGCTAAATAGTACATTTGCAGCCTGCGGTGCATTTCTTGCAGTCCAATAAACTAAAAAATGTTTTGACAAAAATTGTTGACTGTTGGCGGTTACATTGTCGCCTGGCATAAAACATCTGTTAGTTTGGTGGGTGAACGCAAAGATTGAGGAGAGCGTCAAATAAGGGATGTGACCCTGGTCGTGGTGCTGCTGGTGTTTGTGGAATCCCTGTTGCAAGGAGAGGACGTAGTCATTCTGTGCCAGCTACACGCACAAGTAAAACACCTTCCTCATGTGCGAGTAGGCAATAGAACCTTCAGCGTTATTTGGTAGGCCCGAATACTGCTCTACGAATGGTGAGGCCAGAACAAGTACAGGCGATAGTAGATTGGATGGCTGACAGTGCCTCCAGTTCCTGCACATTGTCTCCCACCCGGTGCCCTGCTGAAAGCTCAGAGTTGGCACCTGCAGCCCATGGCCATCTGTTTATCACCTCACCCTCTTGCAAATCACCCAAGCAGTCTGAGCCACAAGTCATGCAGCAGTCTCTTATGCTTTTTGATGACTCTGCTGGCTGGGTTTTTCAATGGGCCATCCACCTAGCACTGCACCAGAAGTGGAAGGGATTGAGTGCACTGATGCACAACCACTTATGTGTCATCACCGCAGCACATCTCTGATGATGACGAAACACAGGTGCCAACTGCTGTGGCTTTCGGCAGTGTGCAGACCGGCAAAGTGGGCAGGGTTGAGGAGTGGGTGGAAGATGATGTGGAGGATGATGAGGTCCTAGACCCCACATGGAATGAAGGTCATGCTAGTGATTTGTTTAGTTTGAGGAAGAGCCGGTGGTCGCACAGAGGAACCAGCACAGCATAAGAGGGAGCAGGGTGCAAAAGTGGAGCGGCCGTCCCCTAGAGCTGCTGCAGAAAGTGCAGGCCATCTGTGCATGCTTTCAGCGTTCTCATCCTCCTGCTACTCGGCTGTCTATGCTACAGCGTAACTTCGGCCTTCCCGCTCACCACCTCATATGCAAAGTGCCCACAAGGTGGAACTCCACCTTGCACATGCTGGAGAGATTGTGGGAGCAGAACTACGCGATAGTGGAGTTTTAGATGCAGCACGCAAGGGTCAGTCGCTCTGTGGAACAGCACCACTTCACCACCAATGGGTGGGCCTCCATGCAAGATCTGCGTGCCATGATGAAAAAAACGCTGCGGCCGATGGTGGAAGAGGATGTGGCACAGGAGGAAGAGGAGGAGGAAGAGGGGTCATTTCCACGGTTATCAGGCCAGTCATTCACAAGTGGCTTGGAGGGTGGGTTTCTGCACCAGCATAGGCCAGGTACACAATTGTCTAGCCAGGGCACAGTTCTGGAGGATGAGGAGGAGGGTGAGGAGGATGAGGAGGAGGAACTCTGTTCACAGCAGGGTGGCACCCAACGCAGCTCGTGGGCATCACTGGAGCGTGGCTGGGGGGATACGGAGGACACAGACGATACACCTCCCACAGAGGACAGCTTGTCCTTGCCTCTGGGCAGCCTGGCACACATGAGCGACTACATGCTGCAGTGCCTGCGCAACGACTGCCGAGTTGCCCACATTCTAACTTGTGCTGATTACTGGGTGGCCACCCTGCTGGATCCCCGTTACAAGGACAACGTGCCGTCCATAATTCCCTCACTGGAGCGTGATCGGAAGATACGAGACTACAAGCTCATGCTGGTAGACGCGCTGCTGAGGGCATTCCCAACTGACACCGGGGGCTCAGTGGAAGCACAAGGCGAAGGCAGAGGAGGAAGAAGAGGTCGCCAACGCAGCTGGGGCACCGCCATCACCTCAGAAGGCAGGGTTAGCATGGCCGAAATGTGGAAAAGCTTTGCCAGCACGCCACAACAACCAGCACCACCATCTGATATGGAACGTCTTAGCAGGAGGCAGCATTTCAGGAACATGGTGGACATGCCTACACGTACTGACTGATGGGTCTGCCCCATTCAACTTCTGGGTCTCTAAATTGGGCACATGGCCCGAGCTTGCCCTTTATGCCTTGGAGGTGCTGGCCTGCCCTGCAGCCAGTGTATTGACTGAACGTGTGTTTAGCATGGCAGGGGGCGTTATCACAGACAAGCTCAGCCGCCTGTCCACAGCCAACGTGGACAAGCTCACGTTTATTAAAATGAACCATGCATGGATCCCACCAGACTTGTCTGTACCTTGTGCAGAATAGACATTTATGGGTGTTGGCTACCTCCTCCTCCTCCACCGCTGCTTCCACCTACACCGCCACAGTCACTGCCTCCTCAACCTATGGGTCACTTAGTATAAACTATGTACACAATAGCAGAGGCTTGTGAAGGCCTTTTCTCCATGCATCAGGAGTTGAGCTCAGTTTGAACAATGAAAGAGAATACCCTGCACTCCAACCCTCTCTCAAATGGATAATTCTGGTGATCCTCCTGACAGCCATGCTTTAGATTTTGATTTATGTTCTTCCAAAGCTAAAATCAAAGATTCCATCTAGTGGTATTTTATGGCTCAGATGTATTTTACATTTTTATGTTATTTTAAGTGATTTCCCTATCCACATTTGTTTGCAGGGTACTTGTCCTACTCTTACCCCCTTTGTACTTCCTTTTGCAGCCCTCTAGCCCTTTCCAGGACTTTTTTAAAGGCATTTTTGTGGCCATTGAGTTCAATGGGGTTCGGGGTCAAGTTCGGGGTCAAGTTCAATCACGAACCCGGACTTTTCTTCAAAGTTCGACCGAACCCGCCGGACCTGAACAGCCAGGTGTCTGCTCAACTCTAGTTACAATGTAACTTTGGTTAATTTTAAAAAATAAAATGGTTTGGAAATAGCAAAGTGCTACTTGTACTTACAGCCCTGTAACTTGCACAAAACAGCCAAGAACATGTTGACATTGAGTATTTCTAAACTCAGGACAAAATGTAGAAACTATTTATCATATGTGTTTTTTTGGCGGTTCTAGAAGCGCAACAGATTTTGGTGGTCAAAGTGAGAAAGTGTTTTGTTTTTTTTTTCATCATATTTTATAAAAAAAAATTATTGTAAATTATATGATATGATGAAAATAATGGTATATTTAGAAAGACCATTTAATGGCAGGAAAAACAGTTTATAATATGTGTGGGTGCAGTAAATGAGTAAGAGGAAAATTACAGCTAAACACAAACACTGCAGAAATGTAAAAACAGCCCTGGTCCAAAACGGTGAGAAAATTGAAAAGTGATCTAGTCACTAAGGGGCTAATATATTTATTTTTAATGTTAGTGTGTTAGTGTTTACATTTTTGTCTCCTCATTGTTTTGTAAAAAGTTAAAAATCACCATGAAACTAACAGAACTAGCTACTCCAGTGAAATCATCAATTTTACTTTTGTCAAATGCAATGCTTCTTAAAGAAGCATTGGGTCCCTGGGGTGCATGCCCCTCTCCCCCAATTGTATAATTAAATTAACCATTGAATGCAAAGTGTATTTACAAGAAGCTATAAGATCATTTGGTTTTGGTGCTCACAGTATCTCTTTAATAATGCTATGTTCTTTTCAAAGCAGCATTATTATAATTATCTCTATAATGATGCACTGCTTTTTAATGTTGACATTTAAAAAAAAAAATAGTAAAGTTTACAAACCTCTTAGTCTAAGGCTATTAGACTCAAAATATACACTTTTCTAAAATAATATTCGGAAGCTATAAATGTTGCAAGCTTACACAGTGCCCCGCTGACCTGATCTGATGTATGATGAAACTGCTTTATTTGTAGTAAATAGAAAAAGATTTGCTTACAGGCATTTCAAATCCTCGGTGACTTCTGCTTCAAAAGCAAAATTGTGCAAAAAACAAACAAAGTAACAAAACATATTTTGTTCCTGAATATGTCGAACGTTTTAACATTCCCATCAAATACATTCAGTGACTGTTTTTATTTGTAATGTGAGCACTAAGGAATTATGAAATTACAGACTTTTAACCCCAACAGAGGTATAAAAAGCTTCTATACCTGTCAGTTTCATTTAATCGCTTTGTACACTGGAAATCAGTATAATTGGTATTGTCTGTCTTTGTGTCTATCTTTCTATCCTAAATCAAGACATGATATGACCTTAAAATCTGAAAACAGATTATAACCAAATTGTATATTTAATTTTTCAATTTTATGTTATATTTATTTTCGCCAATTGGAAAGTGAGGCTTTTAAAATGAACCCTTAAAGGTTAAAATTACTTTTCATAATGTATCATATATCATTATTTATTTTACTAGAAATTGGGGGAAAGGTTGGGAAGTTTCAAAATTAAGGCCAAAGTACCTGAGCTGGAAAATATAGCAAATATCTTCTCAATTCTCCACATTTGGTGAACAACCCCAATACTGAGATCAACTCATATACAGGGCAACAATCAGGCATTACTATAGTAAGGGGACCACTCAAGTCAAGGGTTCCTTCAAGGTCTAGTGGGAGAGCACTGCCCTTTTACTTGAGAGCACTCCTCTGCAGGACTTGGAGGAAGTGACATCAGAGCATTTCCTCTCAGTATGTAGGTGTCAGAACTTAACTATCGGCTTCTCCGATATCTGACACTTCCGGGCTCACGGAACAATGACACACCCCCTTCTCTGACGCAGCTTCCTCACACTACTTAGAGGAACCACGCTTCCTATCTTCAGACCGGCTACAAGCAATATCTTGTTATACTAATTACACGTGTACAGAACAAGGACTGTTTATACCGCTGACCTCCTTTCTCCATGCTTTGACTTCAGATTACCTTTGGAACCTTCCGGCTTTGTAAAGCCTCCAAGTAACGGCAAGTTATAAATTGGATTAATTCCTTACTACTGACACCTCTATTTCTCTTCGTGCCTCCTGAGTTCTATTCATCGGAAAGCTATCATTATATTCATATATGAACTCATCTCATCTACTATCTTCATTTTGTTTTCCTTAAAAGCTTCAGAAATTCATATCATCAAACTATATTAATTTCTTAAACGGCAGGAACTTAATTTGTCAAACTGTCTTCATTCCTTAAAGCTACAGGAACTCAGCTCATCTACTATCTTCATATTGTATTACTTAAAGCTACAGGAACTCATCTCACCTACTATCTTCATATTGTATTCCTTAAAGCTTCAGGAACTCATCTCATCAAACTACCTTCATTCCTTAAAGCTTAAGGAACTCACTTCATCGAATTGTCTTCATATTGTATTCCTTAAAGCAATAGGAACTCTCCTCATCAAACTATCTTTATATTGTATTCCTTAAAGCTACAGGAACTAATCATATCACTTTGTTTGCATGTCTCGTTCCTTAAAGCTACAGGAACTTTTCTCATCTAACCATTTCTATATTGTATTCCTTAAAGCTACAGGAACTCTTCTTCTCAAACTATCATCACATTGTTCCCTTAAAGCTACAGGAACTCTACTCTTTCTACATATAGTTTTCCTTAAGACTATAGGAACCCTTCTCATTGAATTCATCTCATCAAATTATATCCCTATTGTATTCTTCAAAAAACAGGAATTGTTCCCAATAATCACTTCTAAATAAAACCTTATTGAAGAACTAATTTTTCTTTCCTAATTATTAATCTAAAAAAACTTAAAAGGTTTTCCTAACTTTATTTCTGCAGTTGAGTTCCACTCCAAATCCATAGAAAGCATAACAGTAGGAAACGCAGAGGAGAGCAAGTGAAGTACAGAAAAGGTAGGTAAAAGTATTTTATGGGGGCTTTCAGGGAAATGCTTATTGTATGGGAGGCAAAAAGGGAATGGGAGCCAGCCAGGTGTATGTTTACTTCATGAAGTAGGAATGCCATAAGAACAAAGAAGTCCTTGAAAACTCCAGCAGGTGAGAGTTGGCATTGTGGGCAGTGCTAAGGGAATGAGAAGGGGTATATTTGTTGAGTAAAGAGAAAGTATAGTAAGGAGTGGAGTTATTGAGGGTTTTGTAGATAAATGTTAGTAGTATGAATTGGATTCAGAAGAGTACAGGAAGCCAATTTAATGATTAGCAAAGGGGTGCAGTGTGAGGTGTGAGTAGCAGTAATCGGAAAGATGAGCCTCATTGAGTTAGAAAAACAAACTTGATATGGGCTAATATGAATCTCATTGATGTGCTTGGAGATAGATGGAGGAGGACTATTTGAGAAAAGGAAGATGAGGAATTCCGTTTTAGACAGATTACGTTTTAGATAAAAGGAAGACATCTAGTTAGTGGTGGAAGAGGACATAGTTTGTGATGCTTTTCATGGGGGTCAGAAGAGAGATCAGCAGATGTAAGGTAAATTTTAATATCACCAACTTATATATTGGTCAGCAATAACAATAAAAACACTGACAGGTGAAGTGAATGACATTGATTATATTGTTACAATAGCACCTGTCAAGAGGTGGGATATATTAGTCAGCAAATGAACAGTCAGTACTTGGTTTTCATGTGTTCGAAGCAGGCAAAATGGGCAAGCAAAAAAGATCTGAGTGACTTTCACAGGGGCCAAATTGTGATGGCTAGATTACTGGGTCAGAGCGTCTCCATGTCAGGTGTTGTGCAAGGAAGGACACCTGGTGAACTGGCGTCAGTGTCATAAATGCACATAAGGAGTGATGGCTAGCCTGTTTAGTCAGAAGAGCTACTGTAGCTCAGATTGCTGAAAAACGTAATGCTGGCCATTATAGAAATGTGTCAGAACACACGATGCATCACAGTTTGCTGTGTATGGGGTTACATAGCCACAGACCAGTCAGAGTCCCTATGATGACCCCTGTCCATCGCTGAAACTGCCTTTAATGGGGATTTGAGTGTCAGAACTTGACCAGGAAACAATGGTGATATGCCTTGGGCAATGCTCTGCTGGGAAAGCTTGGGTCTTGGCAATCATGTGGATGTTTCTTTGACATGTACCACCTACCTAAAGAATGTTACAGACCACATACAGTCCCTTATGGGAATGGTATTCCCTGATGGCAGTGGCCTCTTTCAGCAGAATACTGTACCTTGCCACACTGCAAAAAATTGTTTAGAAATGGTTTGAGGAACATGACAAAGGCTTGGCCTCCAAATTCCTTATGTCTCAATCAGATTGAGCATCTGTGATATGAACTGGAAAAAACAAATATGATCCATGGAGGCCCCTCCTTGCAACTAGCAGGAGTTAAAGGATATTCTGTGAATGTCTTGGTGCCAGATACCACAGGACAGGTTCAGATGTATTTGGGCTTGGCAGCATAAGGGGATCCTACAAAGGGAACCTACAAAATATTAGGCAAGTGGTTTTAATGTTGTGGTAGATCAGTGTAGATGGTATTTAAAGCTAAAATAGTTAATGGGGTTTCTGAGAGAGACAGTGTAATGTAGAATAAAAGTGGACCAAAAACAGAGACCTAGCAAATACCAACTGAGACAGGCAGTAGGGATGAGGTGAGGAAGGCACTATATGAACTTTCAGAAAGATAGAATGAAAACCTGGAAAGTACAGTATCATGGAGCCCAATGTTGTGGAGTTTTTTAAAGAAGAAGAACGTGGTCAGCAGTATGAAAAGCAGCAAAGTGGTAGCAGAGAATTAAGAGAGTGCAATGGCCTTTACATTGACTTGATACATTCCTTATGCCCTTAAGATGATCAACTATGTGATGATCAATACTTAAAAAAGGCAACAATTCTGTTGGACTTGGAGTGGATACACATTAGGGATTGTCTTTCAGAGGCCCTTTGATTTAGACCACTGGTCATTTTTGTTGTTCAGGCTTGTTAAAGGATTCCCCCACCATTCTCAAAAACTGTACAATATATCCACTCCTGTGGCCAGATTAACATTGGCAGCAAACTGGCTTAATTCCCTGGTTCCCTCTCTACATGAAACGGAAGCCAATGTTTAGAATACCTTTCATGGATCAACTTACCTTGCCTCTCTCTGCAATACACAGATAGCATCAAGTATGATAACTCATCATAGCTGCACACTAAGCGTCAAAGTCACCAACCAGGTTTAACCAGGTTAAAAATTTGCACAGACCTCAGAAGGTAACAGAATCACTTTAAATGTATGTACTTATTGCAATAAATAAATAATAGCATATTGATCCCTTGGTCATTTTTTCTCAAGCATTAACTTTTGGTGAGCTCAAGTATTTGTTTTAGTTTAATATAAAACATTAAGAAACTTTAAACATTGTTCCTGCGTTATAAAACATTTTTGCAATGTGTGTTGGTAAAATAAACATGATATTTGTAAATTTAGCAGTCTTTAAATCCATTAATACATTTTAAGCTTTCTATTATTTCCCTCCTGCCTCATCCAAGGAATGAGTAAGAAAATAAAACACAATAACTCGCCACAGAAAACAATGAGTATTAAAGAAAAACAACAGATTTATTTTAATCCACAAAAAAAATATAAACAAATCGAGACAGTAACATTAACATAAACATTAAAGTAAACCTGTCTTGCATGTTCCTCTTTACCTATAAGTGCTCATATAGCAGCACCAGTGTCAGATAAATTAGATATTATTTTGTTATGGAGCTGTTATAGTCTGCTTTTACCCCTCACTCCATCTCCATCTTTTTCCTGCCCCTTTTGGACTGTAATTGACTCTGTTTGAGGGCACTTCCCCTAGGAGGATAATTCTCTTTAATGGCACAGACATACTAGCCTTAGAACATTTTATACTCCCTGTAACTTGGGCCTGTAAGTTACTGTGACAGAGAGCAAGTTAACTGCTGGTAGAGGGTTCTCCTGCTCTAACCTGTTACTTATTGCTGACTTAGAGCACAATACTGCCTGCATACACTTTGTTTTTCATATTTCACATAATATAATCTGATTCTTACAGTATTTTTAGCATTTGCATTAAAACAAATCCACAAATTCACCAGCAACAGTACATACATTAAACTATATAACTAACTTGACTCTCTCGTCTATAAAGAGGGGATAATTGTGGTTGCATGTCCATCACGAACAAGGAATGTCAAATTTTAGATCAATGTGGCCAACAAAAGCGATCTGGAATAAAAATCATATTTGTCGATTTTGTCCTCCAGTTTTAAATCTCCTGGTCAAGTGCCAACAATTTGCAATGTAGTGAACAACCGTGAACATCTAGTGTGCAGCTACACAACGTCCAATGTCAGATGCAAAAATATTGTTAGTGATAGAACTAAACAATTTGGTGACAATATTTGTGGGTTTTTACATGCTTGCCGGTGGCATGTGAATACATTCTAGAAACAAAATTTAGAAATAACAGTACAATGACGAAACTAAAACAGCTTAATTGAAAGCACTGGAATCCTGAGGACCATACATTTTCAGTTAAACCAGCAGGATATTTTTATAATTTTTTGCTCACATTGTAATAAACCTCTTACCAGCTTCTCAAACCAATGTCAAGAAAACATTTTAGAGTTCTCTTGATGTTAGTCCTTGTCCTGCTTTGTTTCCGACTACTGTTGGCTGTCAGGCCAAATTACAGGCACACTATAGATTGGGGTTTGCCAAAAAGGACACGGTACGGAAAAGGGCAAAGCTAACTGGGTTAGATTTGCCAACCTTGTACATACTCCATCAAATAGGAAATTAACAGATGAACATTTACACTCTCTCTTTCTTAAAGTGGTAGGGTGCTGATGGATCTTCAGAGCTTAGTATTTTCCAGTTGAGGTAAATAATGTATTATAGAGTTTTTGTTAAAGTAATGATCATGATTAGGTTCAATAATGGCATGGAAACTGTAAGAATTTTCAGATGTACAGGTTTTGGCACATGCTCAGTTACAATAACTCCAATAAGTAATGTACTGAAAGGCTTAACACTGACAGAGTGCTTAAAGCTCTAACACTCTTATAGTCTCTCATGTTTATATTGTCAGTGAACACTTTTTTTTGCTCTCACATTCTACTGTAAAATAGATTCTTTTTTTCATGGTTAGTTTTATCTTGTGTTCACAGAAGAGACACCTGTCTGCACATTCATTAGTACAATTTGCCTAAATTAAAAATAATGTATTTTGATGTGCATAGATTTTGCAGCCTTTTAGCCCAATAATAAATTGATTAGCGATGACCAGTCTCTTAGGTCTAAAAACAGACATACATAGATAGATATACAACATACATATAGACAGGGAGCTAAACACATCTGAACATGCATAAATGTGGTGCTGCTGTGGCCAATTCATACAACATACAAGATCCAGTGCTTTTTTTTGTTTTTTTTTATTTTAAACATCTAACCTAGGTAAGTAAGTGGGTTAATCTCATAAGCGGAGATATATCTAGAGTAGGACCTGCCAAAAATAGAGTACATTGATGTTGTAGCAGCCTTATACAATGTATGATCACATACTTTAACTAAACTCCCATTATTTTTGCCTAGATTAGTTGTTTTAAAAAAAAAAAAAAAAAAAAAACTAATAAAATCTGTGAGCTTAAAAGTTGCTGTTTAGTGGATGAGTGAGTGCACCGGATCTTGTATATTTTATATATATATATATATATATATATATATATATATATATATATATATATATATATATGTGTATTCTTTGTATGCACAATATGTGCAAAACAGTATGTACTAGATTTGACAATTTGTTTAGTTATGAACTGCAATTCGTCCAGACTTGGGTCAATCAGGTGCTCATACAAATTCCCAAACTCCGAGCCAAAATGTAGCCAAATTACAAAAACACAAAACAAATTTGCACAGTAGACTACCATGTTCTTTTATTTTAATATGTGAATCTTGATACTGCCCTTAGCTCCAAAAATAGAGATGTTTGATGGAAAAAAAATTGATGGCTGGGCTTTCACTAAATAATGATTTTATTCAGATCAAGTAAGAAGTGACCAAATAGAGGGAGAAAAAGAGAAGCAGTGAAAAAAAAATCCATATATATTTATATAACATATTTAATAAATATATAATATATATAGTTACAGAGTTGCATAGGCTGAAAAGAGACATATGTCCATCAAGTTCAGCCTTCCTCACATTTGTTTGTTTTTTGCTATTGATCCAAAAGAAGGCAAAATAATCCAGTTTGAAGCGCCTCCAATATTGCAACAAACTAGGAAAAAAATTCCCTCTTGACCCCAGAATGGCAGTCAGATTTATCCCTGGACCAAGAAGCTATTACCCTACAGCTGAAAAATTATATAATTGAATATTATGTTTTTGCAAGTATGCATCTAGTTGCTGTTTAAACATCTGTATGGACTCTGATGAAACCACGTCTTCAGGCTGAGAATTCCACATCCTTATTGTTCCTATGGTAAAAAAAAAAAAACCCTTTTCTCTTCCTGAGACTAAATCTTCTTTCTTCCAGTCTAAATGCATGACCTCATGTCCAATGCAAAGTCCTGTTTGTGAATAGATTTCCACACAATGGTTTGTATATATTTGTATAATGTTGTCATATCCCATCTAAAGCGACATTTTTCGAAACTAAAGAGGTTTAAATTTGTTAACCTTTCTTCATAGCTAAAATGTTCCATTTTGTTTATTCATTTTGTAGCCTGCCTCTGCACTCTTTCTAGTGCCATAATATCCTTCTTTAGAACAGGTGCCCAAAATTGCACTGGATGTTCAAGATGTAGTCTTACCAGTGATTTATAAAGAGGCAAAATTATATTCTCATCCCGAGAATTAATGCCCTTTTTCATGCATGACAATACTTAGCTGATTGGCATTGCACATTGTTGCATATTTTGTTGTCTATAGCAATTCCCAAGTCCTTCTTGTTTGTTGATATCCGTAATTCACTTCCATTAACGGTAAAGGTTGCTTTTGAATTCTATGCCGAAGTGAATAAGTGTGCATTTTTCAGCATTACATTTCATCTGCCATTTGAGTGCCCAGTCCCCCAGTCTATCTAAATCTCTCTGCAGCAAAGTAATATCTTGCTTACATTGTATTACTTTACAGAGTTATGTGTCATCTGCAAACACTGAAACAGGACTTTCAATGCTTTTTTCAAGATCATTTATATACATGTTAAATAGAAGGTGTCCCAGAACAGAGCCCTGAGGGACACTACTTGCCACCTCTTTCCAGCTTGAAAATGTACCATTAATGACAACTCTCTGTACTCTATTTTTAAGTCAATGTTCTACCCAAGAAAAATAATTTTCCTCTAGACCGATTTCTTTGAGTGTGAACACTAATCTATTGTGTGGAACTGTATCAAACGCCTTGGTAAAATCCAAATAGATCACATCCACCGAAGCACCCTGATCTATACTTCTACTTACTTCTTCGTAGAATGCAATCACGTTAGTTTGACATGACCTGTGCTTCATAAAACCATGTAAATATTTGCTGATAACCATGTTCTTCTCAAGGAATTCTTGAATATTATCCCTTAATAACCTTTTAAATACTTTCCAAGCCACAGAAGTTAAGCTCACATGTCTCTAATTTTCAGGCAAGGATTTGTAACCCTTTTTGAATATAGGAACCACATCAGCCTTCCAACAATCCTCCGGAACACTTCCTGAAAGAAAAGAATCTTGAAAGATTAAAAACAGAGGTTCACTTATTTCCACACTTCGTTCCTTAAATATTTGTGGATGAATACGGTCAGGCCCTGGAGCTTTGTTTATATGAACTTTCTTTAGTTTCTGGAGGACCTTGTTTTGAGTTAGCCAATTACAATTTTTATTTTTTAATATAATATAGTTATTTCTCTTGGTAGCTTCAAATACAGAGAACGCAACTCTTTACAAGTCAAATATAAATCCACGTATTCAACTAAATTAAGCCCATCAATCGCATTTCTGACATAAATGAATAGAGAACAGAAAATGGTGATAAAACATTTTATATCACAGGTCAGAAGGGGATGAAAGGGAAAATAAATGAAATTAAAAAAAAAAGAAAAAAAAGGGAGGAAAAAGGAGAGAGTAGGGCACAGGAGATAAGAGCCTTATTATCTATTTATCCCCAACAGTCTCCGTAGCTTATCCCTCTCCTCTCCCTACTACTAACTCAAAATAAAACTCACTCTCTCCCTACTCTGACCCCTACACATCTCCACCCTAACCCCACTCTAGCCCTAATTTATCCTATTCTGTCCCTCATAAAGAACATAGTGGGGAAAAGCGGAAGGGAGAGGGGATCAATCGGAAAAAAACAAGAGGAGAGAGGAAAAAAAGAGGAGAAAAAAATATATATATATATACACATACACACACACACAGTTCTCTCTCCTCCCCTTCTGAAACAGTCAAAACACAATCATTTTGTGAGTAAATTCTCATCTGCAATACATTTCTAAAGCCAAGATATTTTAATCCTACGCCATTTTTATTTACAATCACACAATAATTTCAGAAAGAAAGGAAAAAAAAGGAAAGAAAGAGAAGATAATATCCCGATATCTAATAACTATCCCTGCTCATGCTTATATTTAAATTCAAAAATAATCTTCCATTTCCATCCCAACCTCTGCAGTATAGTCTATGAATTGATCCCATTGTGCTCATCTCTCTTTGTTCAAAACCACAACAACAGGGTCCTGATAAATCAGTTCAAATTACAGTGTGCCAGAAGCTGTTAGATGTGTCAAGGTGTTGTTGGGCATATTGTAACCGGGCTTTTTTTGGCATTTGACGCACTGAAAGCTTCTTTCTGGCAACTTAAACATGCAGCTCATTTTTGTTCAGGTATCTTCATATCGTGCAGCTTGAAACAACCACACCGTCTTTTTCCAGAGCAGCCTGTATTTTACCAGAGGTTACCTGTGGATTTTTCTTTGTATCCCGAACAATTCTACTGGCAGTTGTGGCTGAAATCTTTCTTAGTCTACATGACCTTGGCCTGGTATCAAGAGAACCCCAAATTGTAACTTCTGAATAAATGATTGATCATTACTGACTGGCATTTTCAAGATTTTGGATATCTTTTTATATCCTTTTCCATGTTTAGAAAGTTCCATTACCTAGTTACGCAGATCTTTTGAGTTTTTTTCTGCTCCCTATGGCTCAGTATCCAGCCTGCTCAGTGCATCCACATGAGAGCTAACAAACTCATTGCCTATTTATACACAGGCACTAATTGAAATTCAAAAAGCCACAGGTGTGGGAAATTAACCTTAAATTGCCATTTTAACCTGTGTGTGTGTCACCTTGAGTGTCTGTAACAAGGTCAAACATTCAAGGGTATGTAAACTTATCAGGGCCAGTAGCGTGATTTCTGTGCTCATTGTAATTTAAAAGGAGCCAAACAACTCTGTGATAATAAATGGCTTCATATGATCACTATCCTTCAATAAAAGGCATTTATTTTGCCTGATCAGTCATATTTTAAAAATCGATGCCAAAATGTCAATTGCTGCCAGGGAATGCAAACTTTTGAGCACAACTGTATCTACAAAAATTCCCACAGATTTTAGTGACTTCTGTAGATAAATCTTTTAAAAAGTTTATTTCTCTAACAGATTGTGATACTTTGAAATGCTGCTAAAAACAAATTAAACATATTCTGTTTTGTCACGACTAGTAATGTGGTCCAGCACGCAGAAACTATGTAAACATATACATAAGTAAGAAAAGGAAAATAATAGGAAAGAGCGTAAACCGGTCCTTAGAATGGCCGGACTAATACGCTAGAGACAGAGAATGGTCAAAGGGAAAGCCGAGGTCAAGGAAGCCAGAAAATACTCAATACCGATAAACAAGCCAAGTCAGGGAAACCAGAGATCAGAATAACCAGGGAAACGCCAAGGATCAGGATACCAGGAAATCAGAAACACGAGAATAGCACTTTCAGGAAACCAGGAAACTGAAACCACGACATGGCAAAGTAATGGGGAAAGCTAGGGGTTTAAATACCCCTCTCTAGGCTATGATTGGTCAGAGGGCGACCTCTGACCCCAAAACGTGCGTGTGCGTTGACGTCGTGACGTCACGCACACGTTGGTATAATTCTCGGGGGCGGGGCTGGTAATAGACGCGACCACGCGGTCGGCGCCATCTTGGATCCGGGCGCGATGCCCGGAAGAACTATGTGCGCGGTTCCCGGCTCGCCGACGAGCAGGTAAGCTCGTGTAGTCGGAGCGGTCGTGCCGGTCGGGCACGACCGTGAGGCTCGGCGGGCCGGCGACCACAACAGTACCCCCCACTCGAAGACCGCGCACCGGGCGGGAAGGACCCGGCTTAAGAGGAAAGCGGTTGTGAAACGACCGGATAAGACGGGGCGCATGGACCCGGTCAGCAGGAACCCAACAACGTTCCTCGGGACCATAACCCTTCCAGTCAACGAGATAGGACAAGACACCTCTGGATAATTTGGAGTCCATGATAGAATGGACTTCGTATTCTTCTTGATCACCCACTACCAAGGGCGGAGGAGGGGTGGATACCCTGGTGTAGCGATTGCAAGTAAGGGGCTTGAGCAGAGACACATGGAAAGTATTCGCTATTCTCATATGAGCCGGTAGTGCCAAAGAATAGGTCACTGGATTGATACGTTGGGTAACTCGAAAGGGACCAATGTACCGAGGGGCAAATTTCATGGATGGGACCTTAAGCTTGATATGTCTCGTGGAGAGCCACACCCTGTCACCTGGAAGATAGACAGGATTAGCGCCCCGTTTCTTGTCAGCTTGGACCTTTGCCCGGAATGAGGCTTTTTGCAGAGCTGAATGGACGGAATCCCAGGTATCATGAATCGATTCTAAACGGGTGTCCAAAGCGGGGATTTCTGTGTCTGAGAATGCAGAAGGTAAAACAGCGGGGTGATAACCCTGATTAACAAAGAATGGACTGTGATTAGAAGATTCATGAGTGGCGTTGTTTCTGGCGAACTCAGCCATGGGTAAGAGCTCATACCAGTTAGATTGATTGGCATTTATAAAGCAACGTAAATAGGCTTCTAAAGACTGATTCGCCCTCTCTGCTGCTCCATTTGTTTGAGGGTGATATGCTGATGAAAAGGAGAGTTCGATGCCCAATTGTTTGCAAAAGGAACGCCAAAACCTAGAAACAAACTGGGTACCTCTGTCAGATACTATGTTTTTGGGTACACCGTGCAACCGAAAGATCTCTCTCAAGAATATTTGAACAAGATCTTGAGCAGATGGTAATTTCTTAAGTGGGACGAAATGTGCCATCTTCGTGAATCTATCAATAACCATAAGGACTGTATTAAACCCGTTTGAACTGGGTAGATCCACAATGAAATCCATGGCCAAGTGGGTCCAGGGAGCACTAGGTATGGGCAGTGGTTGTAACAGTCCAGGAGGTGACCTAGGAGGAACTTTAGAAACTGCACATATTTGACATGCCCCAACATAATCTTTGATGTCGTTTCTAAGAGCAGGCCACCAAAATCTCCTGGAGACGGCTGAGAGAGTTTTATGGACTCCAGGATGGCCCGCTGTGAGGTTGTCATGGAACAAATCTAGTATCTTCTTTTGAAACTGAGGTGACACATACAGTTTGTCCGGAGGTTTTCCCACAGGTGCCTGAGTTTGATCTGCTATTATGGCACAGAAGAGTGGAGAAGACACTTCGGAAACAGTAGTGGCAATGAGGCATTCAGGAGGTACAATAGGATATATCTCCTGTTCTGGTACTTCATCTGTCTCAAACTGCCGAGAAAGTGCATCTGCCTTGATGTTTTTAGTACCAGGCCGGTACGTAATTACGAAATTGAATCGGGAGAGGAACAATGACCACCTAGCCTGACGAGAGGACAGTCTCTTAGCGTCCCCAATATAAGCCAAATTCTTATGATCAGTAAAGATCAAAAGTGGCTCTTTGGAACCTTCTAAGAGATGCCTCCATTCCTTAAGGGCAAGTACAATGGCCAAAAGTTCCCTATTCCCTATGTCGTAATTCCTCTCTGCAGGTGTGAGTTTGCGAGAGTAAAATCCACAGGGATGTAAAGGCGTATCAGGACTTTCTCTTTGAGACAGAATGGCTCCAACTCCTGTTTCTGATGCATCCACCTCTAGGATAAATGGTTTGGATGGATCAGGATGGGTCAGGACAGGTGCTGAGGAAAATAAAAATTTTAATTGTTCAAATGCCTCTCTTGCTTCTTTGGGCCAAGATATACAATTTGTTCCTTTTTTTGTTAAATTGGTTATAGGGGAAATCACGGAGGAAAATCCCCTTATGAATTTGCGGTAGTAATTCGCAAAACCTATAAAGCGTTGAGTAGCTTTAAGGCCCTTGGGTAATGGCCACTGTAAGACTGCCTCCAGTTTACGAGGATCCATCTGGAAACCAGACGGAGATATAACGTATCCAAGGAATTGTATCTCCGTTTGGTCAAACTGGCATTTCTCCAGTTTACAGTAAAGGCTGTTTTGTAACAGGGTTTTCAGTACAATTCTCACATGTTCGTGATGTGTCTCTAGGTCTGGGGAATAGATGAGAATGTCGTCCAAATACACTAGAACGAACATGTGAAGGTACTCTCTTAGGACATCGTTAATAAAATCCTGGAATACCGCTGGAGCGTTACATAATCCAAACGGCATAACCAGGTATTCGTAATGTCCCATTCTGGTGTTAAATGCGGTCTTCCATTCGTGACCGTCCTTAATCCTGACTAGATTGTATGCACTTCGGAGATCGAGCTTGGTAAAGACTCGAGCTCCCTTCAATCTGTCAAATAGTTCTGATATAAGGGGAATAGGGTAGGCGTTTTTAATGGTAATCCTATTCAAACCCCTATAATCAATACAAGGGCGTAGGTCTCCTTCTTTTTTAGAGACAAAGAAGAATCCAGCCCCGGCTGGTGAGGAGGACCTACGGATATGACCCTTTCTGAGAGCCTCCTTAATGTATTCCTCTAAACAAAGATTTTCCTGGGGGGACAAGGCATAGATTCCTCCCTTGGGAGGCATAGTCCCTGGTAATAAGTTTATGGTACAGTCATAAGGTCTATGAGGAGGTAACCCTTCTGACTGGACCTTGTTAAATACCTCTTTCAAATCCATATACTGTTGTGGAATTTGTGTGGTCAAGGGAGGTGTAACAGGAACATTAATGGTGCCAATAGGTTGTGGGATTTGTTTAAAGCAGACATCTTTGCATCTCTCACCCCAACTCACAATCTCTCCTTCAATCCAATCCAAACGTGGATTGTGTTTAAGGAGCCAAGGGAAACCGAGTATTATCGGAACTGTAGGTGAAGAGATAATTTGAAAGGTCATTTCTTCAGAATGGAGAACACCCACTGAAACAGTGATTGGCAGAGTTTCGTGTGTGATGAAAGGCTGGGTAAGAGGCCTCCCATCAATGGCCTCGACTGCTATAGGTTTCTCTTTATGTCTTAAGGGCAGGAGATGTTTTGCAGAGAATTCCTTGTCTAGGAAATTCTCCGCTGCCCCAGAGTCAATCATAGCCTCACATTGAATAGTAGTGTTCTCGAAAGATAAGGTTACTTTGATAAGGAAACGGTTCTTAGTCAATTTAGGGGACATATACATCACACCTAAGGTCGGTCCCCGTACGTGCCTTAGGTGTGCAAGTTTTCCGGCCGAACCGGGCATGATGACCTTAGATGCCCTTTCTTGCCACAATACATACATAACCCCTCGTTACGTCTGTGTTGTCTCTCTGCCTCAGTGAGTTTAGCACTACCCAATTGCATGGGTTCTGGTTCTGGAAGAGGCGTCTGGCTACTCACCACTGGGTTAGAGAAACGAGGAGCTATGGACAAATTAGAGCGTCTGTTACGTTGTTTGTTTTTCTCTCTCTCTCTGAGCCGGTTGTCAATGTCTATCATGTAGGCAATAAACTCATTTAGACTAACCGGAAGGTCTCTAGCTGCAGTCTCATCTTGTATATTCTCAGCTAAACCTTCAGAGAAAGCAGCCACCAGACCGCTATTGGTCCAATCAACCTCAGACGCTAATGTCCTGAACTCTATAGCATAATCGGCTACAGAACGACTGCCTTGCTTGATTCGCATAAGGGCTTTGGCAGCATTCTTCTCCCTACCTTTAGGTTCAAATGTAGCTTTAAAAGCCGTAAGAAAAGTATTGTAATCACGAGCTACTGCGTCACCACTTTCCCATAAGGGGTTAGCCCAGGTCAAAGCTTTTCCAGTTAATTGGTTCATCAGATAGCCTATTTTAGATCTATCTGTTGGGAATGAACCTGGAGAGGCCTCAAAGTGGTATTCAATTTGGTTTAAAAAACCTCTGAATTCCTTAGAATCACCTCCATAGCGTGGGGGCGGTGACAAGGTTATGGACGGTGATTTATGTGGTACGGGAACCACTACAGGTGGCGGAACCACAGGTGGTACCGGAGGGACCTCTAAATAGGCAGTCCTCTGGAGCAAGGTCTGAAATGCCTGGGCAAATTGGTCTAACCTGTGGTCCATATCCTCCACCCTACTCTCACATGCGATCATATGCTTGCATAGTTCTGCAGGATCCATGGCCATGTCGTAATGTCACGACTAGTAATGTGGTCCAGCACGCAGAAACTATGTAAACATATACATAAGTAAGAAAAGGAAAATAATAGGAAAGAGCGTAAACCGGTCCTTAGAATGGCCGGACTAATACGCTAGAGACAGAGAATGGTCAAAGGGAAAGCCGAGGTCAAGGAAGCCAGAAAATACTCAATACCGATAAACAAGCCAAGTCAGGGAAACCAGAGATCAGAATAACCAGGGAAACGCCAAGGATCAGGATACCAGGAAATCAGAAACACGAGAATAGCACTTTCAGGAAACCAGGAAACTGAAACCACGACATGGCAAAGTAATGGGGAAAGCTAGGGGTTTAAATACCCCTCTCTAGGCTATGATTGGTCAGAGGGCGACCTCTGACCCCAAAACGTGCGTGTGCGTTGACGTCGTGACGTCACGCACACGTTGGTATAATTCTCGGGGGCGGGGCTGGTAATAGACGCGACCACGCGGTCGGCGCCATCTTGGATCCGGGCGCGATGCCCGGAAGAACTATGTGCGCGGTTCCCGGCTCGCCGACGAGCAGGTAAGCTCGTGTAGTCGGAGCGGTCGTGCCGGTCGGGCACGACCGTGAGGCTCGGCGGGCCGGCGACCGCAACATGTTTAGTAGCACTGTATTAATTGAACTTCTTGGGGTCTAATACATTTCAAGAGGGAGGTTCAACAGTTCCTTCTTCATTCATTTTCATCTAAAAAGACAGGAGGGGTGGTGACATTTTGTAGCATTTAAAGTCAGTCAAAAATTAAAAGGGTTGTAAGAGAATGTTAAAGAGCAAACACCATAACTCTCAGTTAATGTACATCAACAAACACTGTAGAACGTTCTCAATAGTTGCATTTAAAGCATCCGTCAGAGAGCTAGATGTTGCTTAGCACTTCTTTATACAGAGATGAGATGCATGTTGATACTCACAGGGACACATGAAAAGATGATCAATGTAGTTTGACACTCTCTATCGCAAACTCTGTTTACAGCTCTGATTCTTTTTGGCTTTCATTCCATCCCCCCCAGGTGACTTAATTTTCTTTAATTTCATCCAGGATTTCAAGGAAGGATTTCTTTTCCTATTGGGAGCCATTATTATAACTCAGGTTTGGCAAGTAGTGCCAGTCGACCAATTACCCTTTGCAAGGGTTCTCATATTGATTATAAAATTGGTCGAGCAGTGAGCTAAGACACAGGTGGGTGTAATGAACCAAGAATGACAAATATTGGATTAAACATATTCCTGTGTGCTGAGCCGAGTTTGGCTATATATCAATATATCACAGTAACTTTCGCATCTACCATTTGGAAAAAATAAAGGAGTATGGATATCTCTGAAATGTATAGTTGCATTACAATCATTGTATAATAAATAAAAGCATTCTGAATACAATACTGTAACCAGAAAAGTGAAGCATGATAATAAAATACATTTTTGTGTTGTACTTTGTGCTTTTTTAAAGTGTGTAAATTTGAATGCTTTTGTAGGTTCTCTTGTATTTAATTATACAATAAAAAGTAAAGTGCTCAGCGCAACGTATAAAAGAGCAATTAATAATAATCTAGCTCCCAGGGTTCACACCACTCAATGTGTATAAAAGTGAGTGTGGATATACCTAAAAATGAATACAATAATATTGCTTCTTCCTGGAATGACAAACACAAACAACACTCTCATATAGTAGTATAGTAATATCACAGATTAATCAGTGTATTATTTAGGTGTTCAACTCACATTTTAATGAGCCTGTTAGCAAACTGGCTTAGGTAGTAAAGCATAATCAGACAATGCAGGTCCCATTTTAGGAATACCAGGTCTTTTTCATGGAAATTGATGGAGAGCACCAGCGTCTGATTTAAAATATATATATAATGTTTATTGTAACAAAATAAAATTGTACATGCAGTAAGTGCCTCCAATAGCACATGATGCACCTGAGGAAGACGAAGACTTTAGTGATGCAAGAACCAGATAAGCAGTGCCCACAGACTTTTTTTTTTCTTTATTCTTTACTTTAGCGATATATATCTTTACATGAGATAGACATTTGCAATACATCAAACATACATGGCAGGGAACCATTGGCATGGTGTCCATCATAGTTGGGTCTAGGGCCATGAGCTGAGGGAATTTATTTTGGGTAGTGAGTGGGTGCTAGCGCTTAGTGAGTCCAGTATGCTTAGGCGTGTGGCCATATCTCTGGTCGGGTCGCTGGTGTTGTAGGCATTTAAGGCAAGAGTCACCTCCAGAAATAAGTTTGCTGTCTTGTCGTTGTGGAAAGCACATTATGTGCCGGCATGGGCATTCTAATGAGCTCCTATGCTCGTAAGGTTACCCAATGAGGTCATCCCCCCCAGGACCATTTGTTTGGCCTGTCTAGGGGGCAGGAGGGGCGACATCAGTCGCCTGACAAAATGCGGTACCTCTAAATCCTGTATCTCCTCTCCGATTCCCCTCATCTTGAGGTTCAGGCCCCTTCCTTGGTCTTCCAGTTCTGCAAAACGCTGTTCCTTTTTGTTGTTGCAGCCTGTGTACAGCTTGTTGCAGCAGGGTAGTGTCCTGCTTGTTTTGGAGGGAGTTTTCCTCCACAGTGCTCAGGCAGCCTGTCAGACCCTGCAGGTCTGTTCAGATCCGGGCCATGTCAGCCTGTATGGTAAGCTGAAGCCCTGTTAGGAGCTCTTTCATTACCCCTGTGGTCACCGGAGACGTATCTGCTTGTGGGTGAGTCAGGAGAGGGCCGGCATGGTGGGTGGATGATGTGTTTCTGCCCCACTATTGAAGTCATAGTCGGCCATGTTGTCACCCACAGTGCTGCGGGCCAGCCTCCAGAGGTCTCAAATATTTCCACTCTTTTTGGGTCTGTCAGTCTTGTTTTTTTTTTTTTTTCTACCCATCTCCTTCTCCATTGTTGGTGGTACTGTTTGGTACCTTTCGTGGGAGATTTGGGCTGCAATGGAGGGTCCAATGTGGCTGTTTGTCACGGAGCTTCAGTTGCATGAGGCCATTCAGGTAAGTAGCTTGGCTCCGCCCCTCCGCCCACAGACTGTTTTGACCACAACTACTACAATGTACTGTCATGCTTTGAAAACTGAAAGTTAGTATCTGTGATCTTCACTGCTTCATGACAAACTGACAGACACTCACAAACAGCTTTATTTTCCTGGCACTATAGTATTCCTTTAACCCCTTAAGGACACATGACATGTGTGACATGTCATGATTCCCTTTTATTCCATAAGTTTGGTCCTTAAGGGGTTAAAAGGAGCAGGAAAAGGTGGAGTCTAAAGAGGAAGGGGTGGAGGAAGAGGTGCACACTTGACAGGAATGGTTGGTAAATTTATATTAGGGGGATGCCCAGGTTTAGTCATGCCTAGGGCAGCACAAAATTAAAATACACCACTGTGTGAGTGTCTGAGTAAGTGTGAGCATCTGTGAGTGAGTGTATGTGTGTGCATCTGTGAGTGTTTGTGTGTGTCTGTGTGCACCTGTCAGTGTGTGTGTGCATGCATTTATATATGCATACGAGTGAATATTTTTTTTGAGGGGGGGTGGTGGATCTTGAGTGAGTTCCCACACTTTTTAGTAGGATCCATGTGATGAAGAGGAAAAATAAGAAACAGAACGTTTTAGACAGTCATGGATAGGAGTAGATTTAGTTATGTTGCACACATAGTGTACATTCCAGAGGGCAGAATGGAAGTAGGGCTTAAATGGAGCATTACATGGGATGGATATAAGATTGGAGAGGTTTCTGGGTTGGACACAAGGTAGGTAGTTAGGTAGGTAGGTAGAGGGGGACCAGGGTTTGCAGAAACATCATCAGCTGCCAGGAGCAGAAGCATAGAAAGTAAGAGAAGGTGGGAGTAAGATTGAAATGTTTTGGTTTAATGTTTGAGGAAAATATTATTATATTAAAATTGTTTTGTGATGCCAGCTGTAGAGTCTGTTTTATACATAGAAATATTCTATGTTTCTAACATTTCTGTCACACTTGCCAACTTTGGCAAACATGTATCCTGGATAGGAAAGAGTTTGCACATTGGAATGGGCAAGCTCAGATCCACATCAGAGAAATATATTGGCTAACTGTCAAGCCAATAGTGTGACCATGTCCATTTCTGTGCCTGCCGTGTTCAGGGAGGTGTGGCGGACCGCCTGGCACCCCAACTGGGTGCCTCCACCAATCGATGCTTCCTAGTGCTCACTGAGTACTCCAAGCACTCCACCAGACACCATAACCACCGTAAAACCCGTAGCCAGCGTTACAGTTTGGTTGTGCTCTCGCTGTCCCCCATCCACCCTGGACCCGAGACGAGGATCCAGCTTCCAGTGGGTAGACCTCTCCCAATCCAGAGAGAAAACAGGATAGCTCTTACAAGAGCTAGTGATTATAATCCAAGGGAGTATAATGAGTATAGCAATCGCCAGAGTGAATATAGCTGTTCCCTCCACACATGAGACAAGGCTCTGTGCTGAGGGTGAAGAGGAACTGGTTTAATGGGAGCCACATGCAGCCTTATATGCAACTCCCCATGCAAGGGGTTTCTGGATGCATATTCCAGGGGCATTTCCCTCTGGACCTGATAGGAGACTACAGTAAAACATACACATAATTACATTGGCTTTCAGGTCCAGAACACTCCCACACAAAACAGTACAATCCCTCCCCTGTGCCTGAGAGATAATTGAGTAAGGAACTGTCCTAAACTCAATTATAGTCCTAAGGCAGAAGGCTGGCAAGCAGGCTCCTCCAGGAGCCCATGGTGAGGTTCTGTTCACCACAGGAGGCCTCCACCCGACCCCTGGCAAGGGGGGGCGACATGACTGCTGCCACTAGGATATACATCTAACCAAAAGGATACTATATATGGAACCGTACTTGGACCAACGCCTGGACACTGTTAAGGGAGCCTGACAATGGTTGTCCTAGTACAAAATAACAAAAACACAACAAGTTAAACCAATGCTTTCAGTTGCTAAATAGTTAGCTCCCCACTTTCCTATGGCTAATAGTGGATCCAGGGAGTCCTTAATGGATCCAGATCTGGTGGTGGACCCCAGTGGGCCAGTCCGGGCAGAGTGAGTCTGTTCCTGGGACATCATAAACCCCAGCCAGAAGTGGACTCTTGAGTTTTTCTTTGTTATATGCCTCCCAATAGATTGTTCCATGTCCTGCTAAATTTTTTAACTGTTTAGTTAAAAGAATGGGTGGTTTGCTGTATTTAAATGATTTCCTTTTCGTGGGGCTATTGGGTTCACCTGTATTGAGCTGTTGCAGTGTTTTCAGTCTGTCAGTGCGGATTTAGGCATTCTGATCATAAAGGAAGACAAAGGGCCCTATTTTCGAGCTCTCCTACCTGGGTATAGAGATTTATACCGATAATATGGTCTTTTGACTTCCTGTGAAAAAATTGAAGATGCTGCGGCTTTTGTTAAACATGGTAAGGGGTGCTCAAAAGCTGAGTCATTTGCAATCACTGCTGGGTCTCCTCCGGCTTGCCTGTTGGGTAATGCCCAAGGGTTGTGCATTCTGTCAGCAGATGTCCTTGGCTACAGTCGGTATTAAGCAACCGTTTCATTTTATTCAGATCACTAGGCAAATAAAGTTATCAGGAGTTCCTTCTTATTGGCCTATAATGGGCGTACCTGCTGGCACCAGGTGGAAGTGCCCAATCTAGAGCTTGTGTGGTTTATGGACACTTCAAGGTCAGTGGGTTTTGGAACCTATTTCCATGGTCTCTGGTTCACGGAAAGATGGACGGAGGCATGGAAGGAACCAGATCTTGTTAGAGACCTCACTTTTCTGGAGCTATTCCCCCATAGTAGAGGCTGTGGAGTTATGGTGGCCCCTTTTGCAGAGGAGACAGGTGATCTTTCACATGGACAATGCGAGAGTTGTCATGGGTGAATCGGGCATCATCCGGCTCCCCCCCAGTGTTGGCCCCGTTGCGGCAATTGGTGTTGCGATGTCTGGAATTTAGCATTCTGTTTAAGGCTGCGCATGTTTCAGGGGTTGCTAATGTTATTGCTGATTTTCTCTCTTGCTTTCAGTGGGAGCACTTCAGGGAGGTTGCTCCATGTGGACTGCAGTTACCGCGCTTTTTATGCAACCTAAATTTGAGAATCCTCGTATCGTGGAGTGGTGGGTTCCTGGAAGCTGTTGTCAGAGGAGGGTCATTTTTTGGTTACTCTAGCCATGTTGTCTCGCATGCAAGAGCATTTTATGGTGGTGTCTGCTGAGCGTCTTTGGACGCTATGTCTTTTCAATGTCATTTGATGGATTGGGAAGATTTTTCTAAAGGTTTCTTGGTTCAACGAGTTCTAAAGGGTTGGTGTTGCCTTCAGTCAGCCGACCAGAGATGCCCCATGTGGTTTAACATACTACATGAGCTGTGTGGTGTGTTGAGTTTGGTCTGTCCATCTCCTTATAAGACATTCCTTTTCCAGGTGGCTTTTATTATGTGCTTTTGTGCTGTTTTGTGAATTGCAGAATAAGTGGTTTATTTGGCTAAGGCTTCCAATTCGCAATCCTTGTCGGATGTAGAGTTAGGTGAGGGTTAGATGGATCTCTGGATTCTCGAGTCCAAGATAGACATTGGTTAGGATTACTTTAACAGAGGGTGCATGGTGTCTGGTTTTTCTCCTTCAGTGTTTCCTGGCATTATATGCATGAAAATGGGTCAGCTTTGACGCATTGCCACTTTGCTAGTGTATTTTTAGTATCAGTCATACTTGGTAGTGATTGATCCCACGGGATTCGTCTCTCATTAATTTTGCATTGAGAGGGGTGGAGAGTGACTCAGGTAAGTTTATTGGGATTCCAGGAAATTCAGGCGTTAGGGCGCTGGAACTCTAGGAGGTGTCAGCTATTTGTTCACCTACATCTGTTGTATGTCTAATATTTATGTTCTTTGTTCCTCACCCCCTTATTTTGTATGGATCCTGGGCCATTCCTTAACATACTGGTCGCATGCAGCGGAGGACATGCTGTGTGGCAGAAACCTGGGTTTTCCCTATTACCTGGTCAGGATTAGATGGAGAGGTATACAAGGTTTGAGGTGGGCTCAAGTGTATGCGAAACCTTGAGGTGTTACGTTTTTGTATTCCCTTTTGTATCACACAGCTTTGTTACAATGCCGCCGCCCACCCCATGTGTTCCCTATTAAGGGTTATTATGTATTTTTCTTAAACCCCCACATACTTTCTCTGTCTCACTAGATAAATCTTTGCCACAAGGTGAATAGTCAGTGTAGGACCCACCTAAGAGGTTTGCCTTGACATGGCCATTGGAGTATCTAAATAATCTGCATTTATTTAAATATGCATAGGGGATTGGGTAAGAGCGCAGATAACTTTTTTTTTTTTTTTACTATATGTACTGGGGCTGTTGTGTACTATGGTCATTGCTGCCGCTCAAGAGTAGTGGAAGTTTGAGTGCAGGACTTGTTTTGTGTATTTGAGGTGTCTGGTCTGGTTATTTTAGCATTACATGCCAGAAGGAATGATTGAGGGAAGGGTAGGTTGGTGGACGTTCTACATTTGTCTAAATATAATATGGCCAGATGCCATGCCCTGTTTAGCGACTTAGTGCTAATATGGTCAGAGGTTGTTACCCGGCCAGTTTGGAATTTTCTTCCTAATGGGAAGGCGATGGAGAGTAGGCTACACAAGTTTAATTTAACGAAGTCTCGGTTTATTCGTAAGATTGGGGAGCTGGAGTGGGATAACTTGAACCTAGTTAGTAGTGACAGTGTTCAATTGAACCATATCAATCTGGACATTTTTTATATGGGCTTGCAGTCAGTAGTGGAGTTGGCGCTGGCTTCAGGGTGGTGCAGCACTGTCCATCAATGAAAGGGAGGAGTTGTGCTGCAGTGGCAATTTTGCATTACTAGCATAAGAATTGGAATGTCCGCCCTTAATGGGCTTGGGAAATTGCAGCCTGCTCTTGGTTGAAAACAGAATGAGGTTGTGGAAAACAAGTTGTGGAAAACTTTTCGAAAATTAGTGGCGGTAAGATGTCCACTGATTTGTTAGCCAGTAGCTGACAGTATGTTTTGAAGTTGCTGGGAATTTGAAGTTAAATAAAGCGGTTGCTATTTCCCTACCCAAAATAAAAGTTGATTTGGTCTGTTTATTTGGAAGGAGAGGGTTGGAATAGCGAGTGGTCAGCAGTCATATGATGCAGAAACCAGCCTGGCAGTTTGTTTTGTAATTAATAATATTTAGGATGGCATGATACATCCTAACATATTGGTGTGAGCAGGTTTAAATCACAGCTCACACCAGCAAGTCCCAGGTATGAATCAATACATGGTACTCTCCTCTGTGATCTATTCCATTTTTAGTGGCCCCAGACTGAGAGATGAGCTGTATACAGTGCTCAAAGTGATCGCTCTATATAGCCCTTTAAATGGAGATTTAAAAACCCATGGATGTGCAAACTGAGTAGTGTTAAATCCCTGCTCACACCAGGAGACCCAGGAATCAATAGTGTGAGAGCTGCTCTAGTGATTTAAAAATACATTTGAATGCCAATTGCTGTAATGAGGTGTGAGCAGGGTTAAATCTCTGCTCACCCCAGAGAGTCCCAGGTATCAATTAACACATGGGGCTCCCTTCTGGCAGCTGGGCTCAGGCTGACTGATGAACAGCATCAGAACTGCAACTGAGTAGATGCTCAAGGATGACTTCCAGGTTCTGGACAAACCCCAACATGTCCTCCCAGTCTGGGATCAGTTCTGGGCTTTGCCAGCTGACTACCACCAATCACAATGTAATCAATCACAAGCACCTGTAGGCACAGAATCCTCAGGCGCCTTCCACAATCTCCCCTTTCAAACCAATTTTTTTTTAAAGCACTTGGGCTTTTAAATATGATAATTGTTGTATACCCACACACAAAGAGTGAGTGAGTAACACATTTCACATCTCAAATGCTACCTGCCAGTGTTGCCCCCTTTCACCACTTGTTTTCATCTTATGTTTAGAACCGTTAGTCAAACACATTAAATCTCAGAATAATATTTCATACTTAACCACCCCAATAGGCGAACAAAAAATAGCACTATTCGCAGATGACATTCTTATGTTTATCACACATCCAGATAGATAGATCCCGAACCTTCTTCAGCTCCTCGATAGATATAGTTCTATTTCATACTACAAAAACAACGCCAAAAAAACAAAAACACAGGCCTTATCAGTGGGCCTCCCATCCAATGTGGTTCGTGAGCTTAGTGAACACTACCCTTTTGACTGGTGTAAGACCTCCTTGAACTACCTGGGGATTAAACTTACTAGGTCACTGCCCTCCTTAATGTAGGAAAATCATACAGCCCTCTTGAATAAACTTCACACTCAATTGGATGTCTGGGAAGAATTAGACATATCATGGCTAGACAGGATACACACTATTAAGATGATGGCTCTTCCTTAAATTCTCTACTTAACTTCAGGGTCTTTATTTTTTATCTTATTGATGATTTTTCTTGAAAATAATAATAGCAGGACTATTAGGAAGTGAAAATAATAAAGACACAGGGGGAATGAGAAGAATTAATAAATTAAAATTACAGGTAAGTGTGGCGAAAGTAACCTTGCCACCTGTACTTGGAGGGGCCTGCTTGCCAGCCTTCTGCCCACAGACTATGGGCCCTGCAGGGAAAACTGTAAAAGACTACCGAACTTGACCGACCGTTAGCAGTGATTTCCCTGGAACTGTTTTGGGCATAGGACCATGCAGTGGCGTACACACAACCCATGGGGCCCCGGTGCGAAAACTGATCTGTGGGCCCCCCCCCCCCCCGCTTACTCTGCGCGGGCTGGGGCCGCAACACATGGCGGGCGGGCACCTGGTCGCAGGGCTGCGACCCGTGCGACCGCGGTATGTACGCCAGTGCATGCATAAACACATACACTTAAAGGACCACTACAGACACCCAGATCAAATCAGCTCAATGAAGTGGTCTGGGTGCCAGGTCTCTCTAGTTTTAACCCTGCAGCTGAAAACAGCAGTTTCAGAGAAACTGCTATGTTTCACTGAGGGTTAATCCATCTCTAGTGGCTGTCTCATTGACAGCCGCTAGAGGATTTTCTGCGATTCTCACTGTGAAAATCACAGTGAGAAGACGCTGAACGTCCATAGGAAAGCATTGAGTAATGCTTTCCTATATGGGCGGTTTGAATGCGCGCGTGGCTCTTGCCACGCATGTGCATTCGGAGCTGAGAGGCGGATCGGGACGGAGAGATCCCCAGCGCCAAGGGAGCCCGGCGCTGGAGAAAGGTAAGTGCTTTAGACACACACACACACACACACACTCTCATGAACAGACGCACACATTTACTGACAGACACACACTCAGTGACAGACGCACACAAACATACTCAGTAACAGACACACACACTAACACTAACACACTCTAAAACTAACACACTCACTCACACTAACACACTCACTAACACACTCACTAACACACTCACTAACACACTCACTAACACACTCACTAACACACTCACTAACACACTCACTAACACACTCACTAACACACACTCACTCACTCACACACTAACACACACAAAAACTAACACAAACTAACACTAACACACTCACTAATACACACTAACACACTCACTAACACACTCACTAACACTCTCACTAACACTCTCACTAACACTCTCACTAACACTCTCACTCACACACTCACTCACACACTCACTCACACACTCACTAACACAATCACTCACACTAACACACTCACACTAACACACTCACACTAACACACTACCACTAACACACTCACACTAACACACTCACACTAAGACACTCACTAACACACTAACACAAACTAACACTAACGCACTCACTAACACACTCAATAACACTAACACACTCACTAACACTAACACACTCACATTAACACACTCACTAACACACACACTCACTCACTAACACTCACACACTCACTAACACACTCACTAACACTAACACACTCACTAACACACTCACTAACACTAACACTAACACACTCACATTAACACTAACACACTCACTAACACTCTCTCACTAACACACACACACACTAACACAAACTAACACTAACACACTCACTAACACACACACTAACACACTCACATTAACACACTCACTAACACACACACTCACTCACTAACACTCACATTAACACACTCACTAACACACTCACTAACACACACACTCACTAACACACACACTCACTCACTAACACTCACATTAACACACTCACTAACACTAACACACTCACTAACACACTCACTCTCTCACTAACACACTCACTAACACACTCACTAACACTAACACACTCACATTAACACACTCACTAACACTCTCACTAACACTCTCACTAACACACTCACTAACACTCTCACTAACACACTCACTAACACACTCACTAACACTAACACACTCACATTAACACACTCACTAACACTCTCACTAACACACTCACTAACACACTCACTAACACTCTCACTAACACACTCACTCACTAACACACTCGCTAAACACACACACACGTTTTTTCTGTTTTTTTTTTTTTAATTTAATCCCCCCAGCCTCCTTACCTGTGTAAGAGCTGGGGGGATTCCCTGGGGTCCAGTGGTGTTGCTGGTCACCCGGCTGGCGGGCGCGCGAGGGAGCACTGTCCCCTGGGTGCTCCCTCTTCAGCTCCCTCGCGCGCCGCGTACTGATACCGGAGCCGGAAGATGACGTCATCTTCCGGCTCCGGTTTCAGTGCGGTGCGCGAGGGAGCTGAAGAGGGAGCACCCAGGGGACAGTGCTCCCTCGCGCGCCCGCCAGCCGGGTGACAGCAGGGCCAGCCTCGGGGGGCCCGGAGGTGGCCGGCTCCTGGGCCCCCCAGCAGAAGAGGCTGGCCCTGTGGGTACATACCGGGTCGCAGGGGCGGCCGGGCCCCCTGGTGGGCCGGGCCCGGTCGCAGCCGCGACCCCTGCGACCCTGGTATGTACGCCACTGGGACCATGTGCACAGCCGGTCAAAACTATGACTTCCAGGAAATTCCTGAACCCCTGAACCGATCTGGGTGATTTTTGGATATGTTGTGCACCCAGATCGGGGCTATCAGATGGATGTAACTATGGGGTTTTATGTGTTTTTAAAGGTACTTTTGGGGGTTTCATAAAATTGTCTGTTTTTCTGTGCTTGGAGATAATTGAGTTAGATTAGTACAGTTCCTGATTCAATTATCTCCCAAGCACAGAGGATTGTCAGGATATTTATATCGGCAGACATTTGGTGCTATGATAGAAATTAAAAGTTTATATTGCCAGAGTCACTCAGAACAGAGCAGACTCCATTTTGGATTTTCAGGCTAACAAAGATACATGAAATTTCTATCCTTTCTGTAACACTAACCAATTAGCTGGAGCTAAGGAATGTATTATATAAACAAGCCAAGTGATACAATGAGGCAGGGGGACGGATGCTCTGCCTAGATGTTAATGGAATAGAAATAATTCTAAACCCAGACATTAGTGACAGAGAAGATTAGTAATTAATTTTACTTTCTAAATTTTATAAGGTCCCATTGTAAGTGAAAGGTGAGACTGAGTTTAAACTGTCAGTTTTAGAAATTACGACAGAAATTACCGACACAAAGACTGAGGCAAATGCTTTGAACTGACAAGTAAACTTAAATTATGGCAGCCATATAGATAAGCCAAATTACGTCAAAATCGTCATCAGGAAAAGTTAACTGTTTCCTGGATAGGAAAGTTTAGTGAGGCGATACTGCCCTCTATGGACCAAATACCTAAATTGCTATATGCAGGGTGACCCCACCTTCAATTTCCTATTGGTCTTATCAACTGATGACGTACAGAGAATCTTTCCCTTTAAAAATCAGGGAGCAAGGAGTGAGAGAAAAAGCAAGTGAGTCAGAGAAGAGTCAGTTGGAGTTTGGGCTTCCAGATTCAGACATGCAGAGAGGCCTGTGACAGACATTCACTCTGAGGCTAACACTCAAGCAACACTTGCATACTTCCATGCAATCAATCATACACGCATACAACCAATCCTGGGATTACCTACTCATCTGATGAGAATATCTACTTAACTGGTAATTATGCTGGTTTTATTTAATTAATCTAAATTAATTAAAATGTTTCTAATAGCAGGATATATGACTGGTAAATCACGTTCAGATTTCGATATTTAGAAATCTTAGTTAACTAAAGAATATATAGTTATAAACATTCCATTCTGCAGGTGGAATTAAGTATATTATCACATGTTAGCATACCGTTGTTTTTATCCAGGTGTATTGATTTGCTCTAAAATAAGATAAGATATCTTTTTAGGCAAATTAAAATTCGGCTTATAGAATCTAGTAGATTACTCTTATTGGATGGTTCCAGGAAATGATTAATGAGCGGGTTTAAATGTTATTTTAATTAAAATTACATGAGAATAGGTATTATATGCCTAGGAGGATCTAACCAGCGTTGAAAGGGTTATTAGTTAACAGCTAGCCAAAGTTTTATGGCCTTTCGCTGTGCTGTGTGATAGACTTTCTTTCTCTGTAAAGCCCCTCATAAATCTTGTTTTGACATTTGCTGTGTTAACCATTGGAATGTGTATTGCCATTGTATTGCATACTATGTTATACTAAATATTAATTGATTATTATCACGCATGTTATATATTATTATTATTTAAATTGTCACAATAAATTGTATCTATTTGTATAACAAATTGTGATTTTATTTATATGGAATACATTTCACTTACATGATAACGATCTTTGGGATCTAGAGAGTTGAAATAGTGGGCAATTCTCAACTGTTTACTATTATCATCCCATAAATATCCCCACAGGATGGATTCTATTGTTTATGTATGGGAGTGTCTCACTGTATGACTCTGTTTTTATTGGTTTATTCACTTTGTGTCCCTGTGCCCAACAAGGTCCACCTGGGTGTCACCCTTGTTGGGAAACTTGCATAAAAGCCCAGTGTACCTCCATTAAAATTCTGTTCCTGCTTACCCTTAACATAGAGTCTCATCTCACGTGTTGGGGAAACGGCTGTATCTATCCTGGGGATTGCTATATCACTATACTCCCCAGGAATTATAATCACTAGCTCTTATAAGAGCTGTTCCTGCTATGCTCTCTGCGAGTAGAAGAGGTCTGCCCACTGGAAGCTGGATCCTGGTCTTGGGTCCATGGTGGGTGAAGGACAGCGAGACCCCCGGTGCAGCTGCTTCGCTGGAAGTGGGGTCTGCAGTGCTTATGGTGTTTGGTGATGTACTGGAATTCCTTGGTGAGCACTAGGAGCATCGATTGGCGGAGGCACTCGGTCAGAGTGACATGCGGTCCGTCACAGTAAGTATTTTGTATACTAAGAAATATAGTTTTAGGCAATAAGCCCTAGATGGGATTAACAGGAAGTAGATAGAAGCATAAACTATGAGATGTATAGGTAGTAGTAAGAATGAGGAAGTTATTGGTAAGGTATTGGATGTCCAGGGGTTGTAACCAAAAATAACATAAAGTATGGGATGTGTGGTTAGAATACTGGAAAGATTATTTAAAAATCAACTAGTATAAGATTGCCAATTAAGCTAAATATAATAAGGATTTGTGTAGAGATAGAGACTGTATATTTTGTATAAATTGGAAATCTATATGTACAGAATGATCATTAAATGTGAATAGAAGTATGATAACTGTGAACTCTGACTAAATTAACAAATTGATGATTACTCATGACTGACCTGATACTAGACTGGTGTGATCTAGTTCTCTTCCTATCTTTGTATGACAAAGGTGTAACATTTTGAGATATGTGCTTTTGCAAAGCACTTAGTAGTACCTTAGTTTTTTATGGTGATTTAAATAATCTCTCATATATTATACTGCTGTTTTCCCTTTTTGTTTTACTCTCTTTTCCTATTTTATTTTTATTTTTTTTTCCTTCCCTATCTTCCCTTGTTCCTTTTTTATATACAATGATATGTTGAAAAAAGAATACACTATAATTAAATAATAAAAAAAAATTAGCTTCAAGTTGTCTTTATCATTACTGCAAGATCTTAATGCAATGGTATATGGTCCCCCTAAAGCTAAAACCTATAGTAATTATTCACCATGTTTCATTTACATATTTTGGGAATGTCCCAAACTATCAACATACTAGTCAAAGGTGGAGGAAAATATTTAAAACACTACTGAGACCGCTATACCCTTTCAACCAGCATGTTACCTGCTCCACATCATCCCAAATCTAGACTCTGTGCATTTTAAGTTAGTGCTTATTCACCATCTAATGGCCGCTAAGTTTAGCATTGCATGTCGCTGGAAGGGGACCTCCTCCCCTACCTTACTAGAAGTCACAGACAGACTGGCGGCCTCAAGCGATCTAGAAAAGATGGCCTTTAGAATAAGAGGGACAGAAATGGCTTATTACAGGCTATGGGATTGTTGAATAAATGCGAATTATCCACGGTATCTCCCAAGAACCAGACGACACACAGTTTGAGAGTCAACTGAGCTTTTATTCCAATGTCCCCGTATTTATACAAGTCCCCATGCAAGGGGTTTCCATACTGGCATTGCAAGGGTTTTCCTCTGGTAAACTCTGTGGAAAACTTGCAATGCTACTTCCCATCATACACTGCTGTACTGGAGAGATAATTGCACACTAGTGTACTGTTAATTACATTATCTTTCCATACAGCAAAATACACCATTTTAATATAAAATTCTATAACTTACACAATTTTACTTGGAATTGTCCAAATGACCCTCAGATCCATTCACTAGAATAGCAAAGCCATTCTAATGAAGGATGCATACGAACCACATTAAGATATTACAGTTAAATGTGAGCTGTTGAAATATGCTTGTTCGTGAGGTTACAATTTGTCAAACGCTGCTCTGTTTGCACGAATGGGTAAATATACGAATGACATGGAAGTCCAGCAGTGTTCGTGTGGTCGAGTAGCAGATTTCAGTTCCAGGCACTCAACGACCGGACACTGCTGAACCTTCTTGAGCAAAGATGGCCTGCCGCCACGTGTTCGGTTATACGAACGGCAGCCACCCATATAACCATTAACGTTTTGTGGTAAAACTGTTTCTAGTTCGTTAATTGTGGACACACGACTCCCTTTGTGTGGTCTCCCATTCGGCTGTTCATTCGTTTTACGAACAGAATAATGAAAAATATTGTTCATGAGTCTAGCATACGAATGCCATAGGTTTCCCAATGCAAAATGAACACACAAATACAGTCTTATGCACACTGAAGTGGCTAGGTTTGCCACATATATCATGATGCATTTCTTTTATGTCCGGTGGCAAACTCTACAGGTCATACAAAGCCTAATCAAATTGTGTAGCTGTCTCATGTGAAATGTATTCAGTCTAAATTGTCGCTTGAAAGATGACACAACAATGTGCTCAAAACATACCTTGTATTGTGTATTATTAATGAGATGTCTATATGTGTTTATTGTTATCATCAATGCAAAAAAAAAAAAAAACTATTAAAAATGAGATATTGAAAACAAAATGTGCGAGTAAGTGTGTGTGCACATGTCTAACAGTGTATATAAATATGAGTGCATCTCTCTATGTATGTATTTCTATGTATGTGTGTCAGTGTTTGTGTGTAGTGTGTATGCTGCAATGTGTGTAGGTAACAGTAAGCTTATTATGCTTATGTGTGTAAAAGTGTGTGTAGTAGTATGTACTAATAGAACTTAAAATCTACCATATTTCTCCCCAATGCTGGCCATAACCCACAAATACACCCACATTTATACCCACTATATGCACCAGAACAACATTTTAATTAAGCGGTTCTGGTGAATACAGCATGCCCTTGCAGTCTCACTGCTAAATTGCCTATAGTATCCCTTTAATAATCAGCCAACAATTAAACAAAAAGGAAATTGATAAGGAAAGGAATACATAATATCCCCCTATTCATATTGAGTCTATTAATTCTGACAACTCATAGGATGTACTAAAATAAACTGTGTCAACCATAGGGATCGATCCCAATAATGTTTTTTTTTATTATTCTATTCTTGTCATTATATACTGTTTAAAAATATCAGCACAAGACATAATTATTAGATTAAGCAGTATGTATAGAATTATTAAGGGCATATTATCAAAGTGGTGATTCCATTACCTTCCTCCTCATTATTATTTTTTTTTTTTGCAGAATTCAAAGTTCCAGAACATTCAAAATTGAATGTTTTATAAACGTGTATAGTTGCAGCTCTAACTGTAAGTAAGAAGGCCAGACAGGCAGCATTACATAGCTGTTAAAGTGGGCCCACAATACATGTTATAGGCCTCAGAAAACCCAGTTCTTTTTATAAGATCAGCAGAGCTTGCTTATCCATAGAGCACTCAGATGTGTAATTTTATAAATCTCAGATGAAGAGCCATTCACTATAATTTTTTACAAAATTAACAAAATGTGACTTCCAAATTTGTACACCTCTTCCGCCAGAATTTCAAAGTGCTATTAATCAAAGTACCATAAAGTGTCCCATTTAGATGTCAACTTTATTTATGACATAATAACAGAACACACTCTCTGTTTCGAACCTTTCAGTACAGGAGATACATGACATATTGCACACAATGTGCTACTCACCCTCTTGATGCTCTCCGGTGCTTATGATGTTCAGATAGAACATGTACCTGCTTCTAAAATGATATCTCTGTGGAACAATTCAGTTTTAAACACACACAGACTTTTTCCAATATAACCCATTGACAGCTTGTATCGAGTAACCCAGAAGAGATATAGTGTTGCTTTGTGTTAAATAAATCTCTGTTTTCCTATTTTGTAGGAAATTGCTAAAATTGCAATGCAGTAAACATGCATATATATCCGTGTTGTAAGCATCAGAACATTAAATGAATCAAGTTATACAGCAAGGCAAATTAACTTTTGTTTCTATTTAATTATTTAGGCCGGAAAGCTAGAACTACATATAATCTGCATTGTTGCTGGATGTGTCTTTTTAAGTTAACCACTATCTTGTCTAGTTGGTCTTATTCGAATCATGAATGTAATGCATATAGTAGTCTCAGAAATCAAATTATAAATTTCAGGAGACAATAGGGTTCATTAACTCCGTAATTGTGGAGCTATTACAAGGGAATAACAAATTATGGGACAAATTAGGACTGTCAAAATTAGCAAATTCAAGAATTCTTTTTAAATCCACTATTTTGGCATATATAAACACACAAACTTAAGGAACAGACTGAGGAAGCCCTATTGGTGAACACACATTTTTTTAGAAGAAGATATGCCCTTTTATATTTATATATACCTTTCAAATAGTTTTTATTTATTTTACTTATTGTCTGCTATATTAATGTTATTTTTGCAAACTGGCTTTTAACTTATATGGTTCAAATGGAAACTGGAAATATATACCATAGAAAGGATTTCTCTGGGTATTCCAAGGGGTTTCATTGCCCCCAAAGAGATGCTGGTTCATCAAATAGAAAAAGGCTCTTTGAAACGTGTGTGAGATATTTTTAATAAACATTTTATCTCTTTTTTACATATTACACTATTCGTGAATTTATTTTTTATTACATATCAAATTTTCATCATACAAGCAAGCACATATTCTTTCCCAAGGAAGGGAAGAGGTCCCCCCTACAAAAGGACTCCAATGCTAAAACATTGAGCCATACTTCTGACTTCCTTTGTGAGTTGCATTTTAATAATTTAGCAAGTTTCCACTGATTTTAAGTTTGTCTGCACTACTATTGTTTTTTTTGTATTTTGTCTTTGAGGTTTTATTCCTGCTCTCAAAAGAGTAATCTCAACTATAGTGTGGGTATAAAAAAGTGTGAACACGTGGAGGTGTTAGAGCAGCTACTTAAAAAACATAAAAAAACAAACCATTAGAACACACCTGTTTAACCCCTTAAGGACACATGGCATGTGTGACATGTCATGATTCCCTTTTATTCCAGAGGTTTGGTCCTTAAGGGGTTAAACACCCTATAACATGCACTGATTAATTTCTTGAAAATAAAAAATTAAGCCATGTGCTCAAACTCTCACTATTCCTGGGCGGCAGCAATGACTACAGTACACATCAGCCCCAATACATACAATAAAAAACAAAGAAAAAAGTTAGTTGTGCGCGACCCCCAAAGTCCCAAAAACCTATGGGCATTTAAATGTATGCTCACCTGCCACGTCAAGGTAAACCTCTTAGTGAATCCTATGCTAACAACTCACCTTGCTGTCTTCAGATATAAGGTAAATTCTAGAATGAGACAGGGAGGGGTATTTTGTCTGTTTGACAGTGACAGCAAAATAACACCTCCTAAATGTCACTAGCAAGCAAGGCGGTGATTGAATTCACATGTGCAGGCCTATTTGTTTTTAGGTACACTAATATATTAATACTTTTTAAAAAAAATTCATCGTATACTGTTGTCTCTCCCATTTTGTTGGTTATCTCGCAATTATTACCATATTTGTTAGTAGATGTTTCATGGACCTATTCATCTTGAGATGACTTGTTTTTGTTATGTTTTCCAACTTCTGCTTTCTCATCACGAGCCCCTAAAGTGTAGTTATCCTGCCAAAAATGACAAGGTATCAGTTTCTTGAAAATAAAATTCAACCTGCACATTCCACTAGCAAAACAACAAACATATATGTAGCTAAAAAGTTATTTTACCTTTAACAATATACGTGTCATAGAGAGAAAGACTGCATATATCCTAGCCAATTGCAGCTCCATTCACAGCTGGCAAGGCAACATTCCAAAAACACATAGGAGATATTCCTTGTATGCCACTTGTGTGTGAGGGAACCGCATGTGCTTCTCCCTCAACCATATCAAGATTTTTGTGAAGAAAGAAGTGATCTTTGGGAAAGTACAGTATATCTTTTTATTAATACATAGGTTGCCACTATAATGCTGATAAAGTATAGATTTAAATATGCCTCCATCAGAGGGTGAAATTATTATCCACATGATTTTTGGATGACACTTTTGGAAGGATGGATACTATGTTTTGTACACCTTGTAATTACTATAATTCACATTTAGTATGTTTTGGCCAATTATATACAGTTCTCCAGATGATTGTTAAAGATTTAAAGGGACACTATAGTCACCTGAACAACCACAGCTTAATGTAGTTGTTCAGGTGAGATCTATAGCTCCCTGCAGGCAATCTAATGTAAATACTGTATTTTCAGAGAAAATACAGTGTTTACATTGATAGGAATACCTCCAGTGGCCATCACTCAGAAGGCCACCAGAGGGACTTCCTATCATGTAGGGCCCTAAAAAGGCCTTGTACACGTCAGACGTATTAAAATACGTCTGACGTGTGCAGGAGAGAGAAGGCACTGTGTGCGCGCCTTCTCTCTCCTGCCTGTCAGCAGAGGAGAGGGGGTGGGCAAATACTGCGAGCTGAGCTGTCAGTCAGCTCAGCTCGCGGCCGCGCACACCGCACGCATGCGCGGTAGTGCGCTCAGGACTTCAGAGGGCATCATGAATTCCGCTCTCTGAAGTATGTGTGCATGTGCGGCGAAGCCGTGCATGCGCATAAGGGAGCAATGACGCTTCCAAATGGAAGCGTCTGACTGCTCCCTGCTCACGCCCGCCTATTTAGTCATTTTGACAAAATAGGGGGTGCGGCTTCACGAGGCTCCTGGCACTGGAACCAGGTGAGTAAAATCCTCTCCCTGAAGAGTCCCTTTAATGTGTTATCTTGTTGTCAAAAGGTTGTGTTCTCAGATTCTATATATTTTTTAAGAAAAATACTTGGATGCTTTTTTTGCATAAACTGTATATTCAAGGATATAATTAAAATGCAAACATGTTATTTAGTCAAGGAGATATCTGATTTCCATCATGGAGTAAAGAAGGATTTCCCCTTTTTGTGGCATAATTAGAAATGGCTACAATATATATTTTTTTTGTTTTGGTAGGGGGGGCTGGTTGTCTTCATTTGGATCAACAGCATAAAATAATGGGTTTCAAGGTTGAAATTAATAGACATTAAACTTTTTTTTAACTAGACCACAATATGATATATGTACACATACACAGCCAGTGTCTCTTTAAGCTTTCTTCTTCATTATATTTATTTATTAAATGCAATACGTTGGCATCTATGTCTATTCAATAATCTTTGAAAATGTGAAACAAAATAGATTTATTTCTAGTTCGGATTTCCTTCACCATCCCTTTTAACCAGTGTATAATGGCCAGTCATCGAGGGTGTCTGAGGATAGGCTCAATAGATTATGGGTTTCATATTTCCCAAGGCATGCTCTATAACATAGTCTGGGAGGCTCATAATGTTCTTGCACTATGTGCTTAGATATTTTCAATGAGTTCTCATTCCCTGTAATAAGCTCAAGCAATAATAGAATGTGATTATTTGAAAAATATGGAGGATGTAGAATATCTTGTGGTCCATCATTTGTAATATTCCCCTAGTGTTGGTCATATTGCTGTTCATATTCTGAACTCTCTCTCTTGACAGTTTAACTGTTTTTATGTGTCCTGGATTCCATCTGCACATATGATGCTGAAATAAAAGTTTGCTTCTCTGAGCAATCCTATTTGATTATAAATCCTGTTTCAGGATCATTGTCCCTCTGCAGTCTGAATTTGGATGTCTGACTGTTGTGTCTAAAATTAAACTCCTTGCATTCTCAACTTCTATATTTGTGATCAGCATGTATCTTATATTGTAAAATGTATCTTTACAACCTGTTGTATATAAATTAATTATCATTTGTTGATCTTGATTAGCCATTGATAATCTCCACCTCATTGAAGATTTGTGACGCAAGTTGTGGAAAGGTTTGTGTGTTGACACAGCTGAAACTGACACTCTCACTGACATTTCAACAGACAAAGAGGGTCTCTTTTATTTTAAGAGTGTGAGTGTGGCTGCAGCGAGGCGCATGACTGTTGAGATACATTTTAAGAGGCTTATTAATAACAATCTATGATGCTGCAAATTAATTTAGAGCGAGAACAATGTATATCATTTATGCAGATTGAGTTCTAAACACATTTATTGTAGTTTAAAAACACATTACTGCAAATATTATTGCTGTGGAGCTCTGTTATGCAGGAGTGCCTCTTTTCTTTTCCTGGTCACAGGGCATGACAGCACAACAATGGGTAGCTCCTCTCTATCCATAATTAGACAGGATCTTACTTAATAGAAAATGTACATTCCTACCCTCATATTGTTCCAAGCAATAATCCTTGTGGGGTCTTTGTGCTGCCATGGCCTATGAGCAGGGAAAAAAAAATTAAGGTAAATAAGAATACATTTTCTGTTTAACTGGCCATATCCAGGGCAGCAGGACAATGTGTAATTCACAAGCAATAATCATGGGAGGAAACACACAGACTACAAATTATCAAATGCAATAATGTTAACACAACCAAAGGGACAAATCAACTGCAAACAAATGAAAAAATGTACAAATGCAGAGAACACTCTTGCCAAAATTATTCAATTGGCATGCTCTGACATCCTACTGATAGTGTCTATTAAATTATTAACCAAAGCCCATGTAGTGGCTCTGCATACTAGTTCTGGAGACACTTTAGTTGCCACAGACCAAGGTCCTATTCAGTTGCTACAGACCGGAAGGGAGATATGGACATAACACACCACCTGAAAGACTACCCAGAAGTCCGGTGTGCATTCCAACGTGACACACACACTATCCCAGCTGCTGATCGAGGCATAGGGAGCACCTCGAACTCTAGCTACATATCCCTGAAGAAGTCCAACAGGACTAAACATGTGGAACTGTTTAATTGCACGTTATTTTATTTTATGTTTATCTATTTAATGTTTTTATCTTTATCTCTAGAATTTCAGGCAGATTGCTGAATTCTGGATACCACAATTTATGTGGAAATGTTCTGCTGTTTCATTTGATGTCTTGTAAGTGCATTATTGTATAAATACATTTGTAATTTTATACCATCTGCACAATATTGGTTTACTTTCTTTTTGAGTGGCTACGAAGAAGAATAATCTTGAAGATTGACATTGTATACCATCCATATTTACCCTATCTGCAGGGCCGGACTGGGGATATAAAGCAGCCCTGGAAAAAAATCTATGCCAACCCAATAAGTCACTGCACCATGTATTGTCACGTAATACGTACGGCTATGTGTTGCCACCCTAGATGATTGAGTAATATATAAACACATAATAAATATATATATATATATAATATGTGTGTATATATTACTCAATCGTCTGGGGTGGTAAGACATGCATACATATATGCCTTACATATTATTGTTATATATATATATATATATATATATATATATATATATATATATACTTTTTTTTCTAATATGGTGGGAAGGAGGGATGTGAGTAGGAAGGGGGGTTGAAAGGGTGGGTAAGGGGACTGTGAGGTGGGTAAGGGGACTGTGAGGTGGGTAAGGGGACTGTGAGGTGGGTAAGGGGTTCTGTATGGTGGGTAGGGGGACTGTGAGTGGGTAGGGGGCTGTATAGTGAGTAAGGGGGGCTGTATAGTGAGTAAGGGGGGCTGTATAGTGAGTAAGGGGGGCTGTATAGTGAGTAAGGGGGGCTGTATAGTGAGTAAGGGGGGCTGTATAGTGAGTAAGGGGGGCTGTATAGTGAGTAGGGGGGCTGTCTGTGAGGTGGGGGGTCTGAATGGTGAGTAGGGGGCTGTAAAAAGGTAAATACCTTTTAGTTTCCTGTTGGTCCTGTGGGCAGCTTTCCAGCAACGTGTCTGGGGGTGGAGCTTGTATGTGGGAGGCGGAGCTTCCGTTTGTGGGAAAAACAATTTAGACTGTGCAGGGAGACTGACAGGTCTCCCTGAGGCCGCTGGCAGCCACACCAGCCCCCAGCTCCTCCCTCCTTACTCCCCTCGGACTAACAGGCTGGCACAGTCCGAGGGGAGGATTTATCATAATGATCATTATGTCAGCCCAGCCCCAGCTTGCTGCAGCCCACCAAGATATTTCCCGGTATCCCAGTGGGCCAGTCCAGCCCTACCTATCTGAGAGGGAGACATTCCTGAATTTTCATCCATTTAGTGAGTTCTCTACCACCCCCATACCCCCCTCTGTGCTGATTATACTGCACTATATTTATTTTGTTTTTACAGATAATTATTGATTTACTTATTTCCCGATTATATTTCTATTCAAGCTGTATATCTATGCACATAGATTAGGGGACGATCTGCTACATGTAAATACAATAAAGAAACATAGCGTTTAACTGTGTGGGGACTGGCACTGGTTTATAATTACAATTGGTCACTCACAGATTTGCAGAATTAAAACAGCCTTGAGTGGTATATTTTTCTTTCAGTGTCCAGTATGTTGTCCCTCCTCACATGTTCCTCACGGAGCAAAATGTATGTATCTCAAAAGAGAAAGATATATATATATATATATATATACACGAATGTAGTACACTTCCAGAGTTAAGTAAAGTATTTAATGACTTACATTTAAGTATAAAACAAACAGCTTGTCACCATGCACGTACTACGCGTTTCGTCCTAGGTGTGGACTTCCTCAGGGACTTGGTGCAGTAAAGTGCAAAAACGTAATAGCAGCATAGTAAATATCCCCCCTCCCAGTCCTTATATACATCCCCATTGTGTCCCAAACGTTCATCAGCTGGCTTTCGATTTTCGCGGCATGGAACCCGGTGACGTCATCGCGTATGCCGCAATGTTCATCCTGATGACGTCATCACGTCCGACGTGTGCGTTCCATCTTGCGTTTCACAGACCCGGAAATGGGTCGCGGCCATTAAGAGTCTCTCTTATTCTATCGTGTTAACTCAGAACATGTATAGGTGAATAAAGGAAACCGGGGTGGGGAAAAAGAAAACAGTTAAAAGAACTCTGGATGGTACTACTCTAAATAGATAAAATAAACTGCAATTTATATTCATAATACAGTCTGTGGATACATCTCGTAATAAAAAATAGAAAATAAAGATTTATGTACAAACATGAATCAACTGTTCTGCATGTGTATATATATCATTCTTCAATTTCCATACATATATCGTTCTTACAATTTCAAGACCTTATATGTAATTACAGGGTTTATGGATACATCTCGTAATAAAAAATAAAAATTTATGTACAAACATGGATCAACTGTTCTGCATGTGTATATATATATCATTCTTCAATTTCCATACATATATCATTCTTACAATTTGAAGACCTTATATGATACAAATGTCAATATTACTGCTATCTAATGTACATTGGTCATACAATATTTATCATCTATACACATTGGTGTGATTAGTGAGACCCCTTTGTATCACGCTTCTGTCTCTTTCTACTTAAAGGTAGATGGAGTCCATTTGTGTCTTTAAATTAGATGAATTCCAGAATATAAATAAAAATAAAAATAAAAATAAAAATAAAAATAAAAAATAGATGTAAACAAAGAATAAAAAATAGAGAAAAAAATATAAAAAATACTAATAAATGTAAAAATACTAATAAATATAAATATAAAAATAAAAATAAAGAATGAAATAAAATAAAATAAAATAAAAGTAAGATTAAAAATAAAAATAAAATTAAAAAAAAATTTAAAAAAAATAATAAAATAAAAATAAGAATAAAAAATTAAATTGGTTCAAATGAATATAAAAAAGGTACAAAAAATATATAAAGATGTTGGGATGTAAGAAATAAAGTGAAAATACAATTAAAAATAAAAATATATAATTTAAATCTTCAATTTTTCGAATGAGAGAGAAGTGTGATGATACCCATACACTACACAAGAAACGGAAAGAAGGTGATTTATTTAATCTTCAAAAAAGCTCCACAGATCAATGTCTAAGTTTAAACCAAGAGGTTGAAGTGTTTTTAATTTACTGATCCAAAAAGTCTCTCTTTGAGAGTTTTTTAGAGGGATTCTATATATTCACGTGCTTAGGAAGAGCTCAAGTAGAGAAGGCATATGATATTCTATAATATGTAGCCAAGGTGTAACGCTTCCTGATCTGTAGAAGACTATAAATTACTGCAGAGGACAATACAAGATTATGCTATTGTTTTTCCTGTATATTGTATTTGTATATATATTCTCCTGGTTCTATCTTTGCTTGGCTGTGAATGTCTGCCAGTGAATTCTGAAGTCCGTGGAGATGAATGGCTACTATCCCTAGAAGATACTTTTGTGCCCAGGACATCAGGGGCTTCATAAGGGACATCATTCTGTGACTTTGAGTTCCCACTTGATGGTTGATATATGCCACAATGGTGGCATTGTCCACTCAAACGTTCACCCACGTGTGTAATAGATTATGCTAAAAATGCTTGAGGGCTTTGAAAACAGCAAGCAGCTCTGAAAAGTTGGAGAGGAGATCTTTTCTTGGAAATATCAATTTCCCTTGATCAAAGTTCTCCTGCAGATATGCCCCTTAATCCCAGTGACTTGCACTTGTGGTGACAATAGTCTATGGGATATTTCCCAGGTGAAAACCATGGAACAAGCCACCACATAAAGGACTGGTGAACACTGGATGGAATCTTGATAGACTGCTGGAGACTTTTTAACATGCTGCAAAGAGAGAATGTTTTAAAACAAATCTAAATCAAATTAATATGTTTTGTGCCTTCAAAACCTTGCCTTCAAAACAGCATCAATTCATCTAGGTGCACATGCACATAGTGTTGTATGGAACTCAGCATGTGGGTTGTTCCAAACATCTTGGAGAAGTTTCCTTGGCTGACCACTGCATCTTTATGCCTTAAAATGTTTGCCTGGGAGAGAACTTGATGCTGTATAACTAGCTTGTGTCTTGTTGCTGTGCTCAGTCTTGCCATGATATATGACTTTTGATATTAAATTGTCTTCAGCAACCTAACGTTATAAGCAGAATTTGGCTGTACCTCACCTAGCTTTATTCCCCCTACATTTCCATTTCAACCTAATGATTGTGTTTCAACCTACATATTAGGTAATCAGGAATAGTGAGTGCGCTTACAATAAATAAAATACAGTGTTAATCACACCTAAAAAATCTGAAGGGCATATAACACATTTGATTACAATGCAATAATACCAAAGTGCTATAGTGCTTTAAGAAATTTACACAATATGTGGAGTGCCAAAGTGCATATATGTGCAGACAAGGGATATCCAATATAAATGGAAAAAAGGACTGATATACTTGCAGAGCTTCTGGAACAAATAATACACTGCTCTGTAATACAAATAATACAACACCTAGTGCAATATGTTTGTACAGTGCAAAATTAAAAATAAATAGGTATCTCACTCACAATGGTGGAGTGGTTGAAGTACCAACCCAAACTATCAGGCTCCAGGGAGGATCAGCCCCCAGTGATCGTGGGATCCACTCAGTGTAGAAAGAACGTGGGCCAATCCGGATATGTGTAAACCAAGAATTTCTTTATTACCAATGCATAAAAATATAAAATACCAGTCTCCTGCAACCAGCTACCGATAGTCCGAGAAAGAGAGAGAAGGTCTATAATCAGAGTGTCCTCCTCGCAGCTCAATCCTCATGGATACACGGATACACGGTGTAGGTGCAAAAACTTCCGGATTGTTCAGATGCGTATCTTTTAAGAAAGAGCGTGTTTTAACCACTATGGGCTGTAAAAAGCCATCTATATACTTAGACAGATTATTTATTGTTAATTTTGCACTGTACAAACATATTGCACTAGGTGTTGTATTATTTGTATTACAGAGCCGTGTATTATTTGTTCCAGAAGCTCTGCAAGTATATCAGTCCTTTTTTCATTTATATTGGATATCCCTTGTCTGCACATATATGCACTTTGGCACTCCACATATTGTGTAAATTTCTTAAAGCACTATAGCACTTTGGTATTATTGCATCGTAACCAAATGTGTTATATGCCCTTCAGATTTTTTAGGTGTGATTAACACTGTATTTTATTTATTGTAAGCGCACTCACTATTCCTTATTACCTATTTAGCATTTAGGAGATCTCACCAGGACTCCCAGTGAGTTGCAGCTATTTGTTTCGATTTATATTGTGTATGCTCGCTATACATATATATTTTCCTCCTTGTGCGCCATTTAACCTTCCGTCGATATATACAACCTACATATTGAATTGATGATCATTAGCACCTATTATGTATAATTGTTTAATCATGTACCTGAATATATGCCTACACAATCTCTGACATTGTGTAAGTGGTCCTAGAAGAACTGATGTTGTTTTGAAGGCAAATGGTGGTCACACCAAATATTTATTTGATTTAGATTTTTCTTCTGTTTACCTACTTTGTATTATGTTAATGGCTAAAAGCAAACTATAGACATTTTTATTTATGAAAGCTTTTTCAATTTTTAACACCTTTTTAACATCTGTGCACATTTTTATTAAGAATGTCTTCTTTTTAGTTCATTTTGAAAAGAAAAACCGCTGGGCAAAACAAGATGAGAAAGAGATTATACTAGACATCATAGTTTAACTTCTTCACACCACAACCGCACTGTTGGTGTTAAGCTCCTTATAAATGAAAGCCTATAGATTTACTCTTGCTGGCTACAAACTGCAATATTTCACCATAGTGTGTCTTGATTTCCCTTTTATGTGAATTCCATCATACACAGCGGAGTCACAAGGAAACTTAATATGTTTTGTACAACCATCTTATCCCCTCACACCAACACCTAGGTTGTGCTTGTGTTTATATTATATTAGGAATGCTAGTCTGTTGCAGCTCTTCGCACCAAATACATTAGTAAACTCTACATTGATGGCCATCAAAAGTGTATTTTGAATAATATAAAATTCTGTTATCTAAATATACATAGCCTTCATTATTTAACCCTCTTAAAATATTTATCAGTTTTTATTTCCCAAAATGGCCACTAATGGTTCCCTACCTACTGGCACGCATCAGAGAAACTCAGAATTGCTTTTCAGTATACCAAATAGTACTACCTTGAAACTGTTAGGGTTCGTACCCAGGGCCAGATTAAGAGCCCAGTGGGCTTGGTGCTGACAATTATGATGGGCCTAATTACAAAATCTTATTGACCAAAAACACTAAAACAGTCCCACCTCCTAAGCGTCATCTATCTGATGAAGATGGTGCTGTAGGTAAACTCATAGGATGCAGCCATGAAAAAAACACATACCCTATGTTTATCTCACGATTTCACCTTTCAAGTAAATCCATACCCTCTAACAGCCATGTCCAGTAAAGCAGGAAGTCTATGGATGGGGTAAATGAGTGGGCCACTGACACAAATCACATAACCAGAACTGCCGAAAGGGACAAACATACACAAAAAGAGGGCATTTCTGTGTCCCCATGTGTCTGTGTCCCCATGTATCCCAGTGTCCCCATGTCACTAGGACACTGGAGGACATTGAGAGACATTGGGACACTGGGAGACCTGGGGGAAACTGTGATACTAGGGAACACTTGGAGACCTGGGGACACTGGGTGACTTTGAGACACGAGGGGACACTGGGAGACATAGGGCACACTGTGATATATAGGTTACACTTGAGACTTGATAAAGACCTGGGTACAGGTCAAAACATTGTGGTGTCCAATAAACCTGCTCAAATCTATCACAGTGAGTGCCTGAGATTTTTTCCTTTTATGCTAGGGGACACTGAGACACTTGGGGGCACTGTGAAAGATGGGGACACTGGGAGACTAGGAGTTCAGAGAGACTAGGGACACTGAGACACTAAGGACACTGAGACACTACAGACACTGAGAGACACCAGGGACACTAGGACACTGGGGGACATTGAGAGACATTGGGACACTGGGAGATATGGGGAAACTGTGATACTAGAGAACACTTGGAGACCTGGGGACACTGGGTGACTTTAAGACACGAGGGGACAAAGGGAGACACAGGGCACACTGAGATACATAGGGGACACTGGAGACTTGATAAAGACCTGGGTACAGGTCAAAACGTTGCGTTGTCCAATAAACCTGCTTAAATCTATCACAGTGAGTGCCTGGGATTTTTTCTTTTATACTAGGGGACATTGAGACACTAGGAGACTAAGGGACTTTGGGAGACTAGGAAACACTGAGACACTAGGGACACTGGCACACTACGGACACTGAGACACCAGGGACACTAGGAGACATGGGGATACTGAGATATTAGGGACACTGGCTGGGAGACATGGGAATACTGGGAGTGCCCCATGTCTCCCAGGTCTCAAAGTCTCCCAGTGTCTCCATGTCTCCCTGTGTCCCCCAGTGTCCCCATGTCCCTTAGTGTCTCAGTGTACCCATGTCGCCCAGTGTCCCCTAGTGTTTGTTTCCCCATGTCTCCCAGTATCCCTTAGAGTCTGTGTCCCCATGTGTCCTGATGTCACTAGGACACTAGGGTACACTTAGAGACATTGGGACACTGTGAGACATGGGGACACTGAGACACTGGGAGAGACATGGGGACACAGATACATGGGGACACTGAGAGACAACAGGGACACTGGGAGACATGGGGACACTGAGACACTAGGGACACTGGCTGGGAGACATGGGGACACTGAGCGACTAGGGGCCACTGGGAGACATGGGGCCTCTGTGTCCCTATTGTCTCAGGGTGTCCATGTTCCACAGTGTCCCTATGTGTCCCAATGTCTCAGCGTCCCCAAGTTTTCACCGTCCCCATGTCTCGCAGGCTCGAAGCTGCTGTCTGGCCTCTCTGTGCAGAGTTGCTCCCCCGCGGATCAGTGAGTAGAGGGAGATGCTGTAACTTCTTATTCCTGACTCTCTCCACACAAACAGTGACCCCTACTGGCTGGCGCTGGTATTGCAGAATAATCTCTGTTTATACTCTGTTTATTACTGCAATACCAGCACCGGCTAGGCAGCCTCAAATACCTGAGAAATACTTCTGAGAAATCCTGGCAACCTAAGAGTAGTGATTTTTTTTTTTTAAATCAATGGGCCTATTCCATGGGCCTGGGCCTGGAGCTGCAGCTCCATCAGCCCCTATGTTAATCCGGCCCTGCCCCTGTCCCATAGTGTTCTTTCCCCCCCTCCCCTATCCCATAGTGTTCTCCCCCCCATCCCAAGTGCAGTATTCTTGACTTTCATGTGATCATTACTATATTTCATTGTTATATATAATCATCTGAACCATTAATCCAAGCATGTCTGTTGACCTATGCACTAGAAAAAAAATATGAAAGATTTTTTTTTTTTTTTATTTCGTCCAGTTTGAACCGTTTTTGGCCGAAATTTCGGTGCATCCCTACTGTCAGCCAATTATACGTTATTGTTCATACAATCATTGTACTTGTAACCGATACCAATGATAACACCTATGAGGACCTGTATGTCATACTGTATACTCCTTGCTTATCTCCCTTGTTAATAAAAATATATCATTAAAAAAAGAAGAGACGCACAACATTTCACTATCTGAGTACAGAGAACCTTATTTTGTTGAATCCTATAGCTGTTTTTCTGATGCCCTTAATGCTAGCCTCACTTAGTATACAAATATACATTGCACATGTTTTGTTGTCTATGCATTTATTTATTTTTATTTAAACTTTAAGAGCCCACAAGTAATTGTAACTTTGTTTATGCCATTATCAACATATGAGATTGTGACATGGTTATGATGTCATCATTTGAACAATTGTTTCTCACCAGTGCATGAGGGAACACTCACTCAATACTGAATTGGCTGCATTGCTGTTCAGTGCGCTAGAGTTGTCCTTAGAGTTTTATTACTAATTTTATCAAAAATCCACACACAGTGTTTCATACACATTGTAAAATTGTGGTACTGTGAACAAACAGTTGGAAACAAATATGACAGACGAGGCAACAGTCCTTGACATTGAGGAAACGATATCTGAGACCAAAGATTCCAGTACAAAAAGTAAAACTGGATGGTTTCAAAATCTGATAATATGGATACGTTTATTTTGGACAAAACTATGTGATTTCGTAAGGTGTCTAAGACTGCGGGTTTGCAATTGGTGCTCGTTCGCCTGTTTTGAGAAACTGAACATTACAGGGTTTTTCACAGGCAAAGGAAGATCCGAAAATCTCACCTGTGAGCAAGACATCATCAACTTCCTCAACAATAACCGCAGCAAAGTAATCGGAGACAAGAGCAAGCCCAAGGAAATTGAGGTACATAGCTTTATTAGGAAGTATTAGGCTTGAGTAGACCCTTAATGTACTTGTAATATATGTTATACATTTCATATATCAGCCATAAAAGTTATACATTGTTACAAAAAAATGGAACAACATAATAACAATAAAATTTAGATTTAAATGTAACTGTTTACATGTTAAAAATAGGAAAATACATATAAACATGAATATATAGTAAGACATGATTAAGGATATCATAGAGATGGTTTAGAGGACTGACAGCTAATTATGACACCACATATGTTTCTGACATTCCTATGGCTGGCTGAGCATCATGGGGAATATCGTTGAGAAACAGTGGTTCCAATCTTAGCCATCCTTGGTTTAGAGTAATAACAATAATACAACACCCACGTCATATACCAATTAATTAATTACTGCTGTACAAGGACTAAGCAGAATCACGAGCACTTAAGATCCATTCTTCAAATGAAAATTTAGCCCAGTGACCCATTCTACCATTGCATTGTAGTTTATAACATAAATGTAGCAAATAAATAAATAGACTCATCCCAAAGTGAAAGGTGGGTTTATTACACCTAGGAAGGCAGAGACGCTGTAAAAAAGCATTTATTCAGAACAATTGCATGCACCTAATTTGGGATTTAGGAACCACTGCTCTACTATACAGTTCTATATATGTAAGTCCTTGGGAAGTGGTGATCACAGGCAGATTATCTGCAGGATACCTACATAGGGCCTGGGAGATCAGGATTTCAAAAAAATAAATTCACAAGGCATAGGGAAATGGGTGTATTAGGGCAAATGGTAGAGAGGCTGGGAGTGAAAAGAGACTGGGAAGAGAGAATAGTGGAGCTGCGTGGGGATATCTGGCTATGGCAATGGAGTAGGGTAGATGGGACTGGGGTGTGGATTGGGACAATGGGAGTGAGGCTGTGTAGATATAAATATTCTACTAACAAACTGAACATTATAACCATTAGCAATATTTACAAAGCTCCAACATTTTCCATAGGGAAGTACAGTCAAAAAGAGTGATTTATTTTCACCTTCTTGTGAAAAAAGGGCATTCTGTATCTCCACACATTGATCCGCCAATTCATTACACGAAGACTGGCTGGATGAGCACGGAAAACACATTTCTGTTTGTAGACATTTTTATATATTATGCGTTTTGTTGACTGTGAGTGTGTTTGTTTTATCTCTTTCTTTAGAACCTGCCACAGTCAGTGAAACTAAAAACCAAGAAAATTGGCCTAATCAACTTGGGAAACACATGTTTTATGAACAGTGTATTGCAAGCATTATTCATGGCAGCAGAGTAAGTTATGCTTTATTTCACACCAGGGCTGGACTGGGAAAATAATTCAGCCCAGGTATTTAAACGCAGAGCAGCCCAGTTGAAGGGGGCAGGGACAGAACGTGGGTGTTTCATGTCATCAATGATGACATGCACGCCACCTCAAAGTGAGTATGCTGGTCTGCTGTCACCCCAGAGATGAGCACTCGCATGGGACCAATGTCCTGTGTTTATTTAACAAAGCACAGCTCTGCAATCTCTGGTGTCCCTATAATATGGATAACAAAGGACAAAAGTGGGGCATGGCCAGTAAAGGGTGTTGTGCATGTGTAGGGGGGCTTTCTGTGGCACTGTATGTGGTTGGAGGCCGATTGTGGGCTTGCGTGTGCATAGAGGTGACTGTTTGTGGTGTAGTGTGTATGTGTGTGTGTAAAGGAGTCTGTGGTGTACGATGTGTGGCTAGGCACTGTAGTGTGTATATGTTTCCACTGGATGTAAAGTGTGTGCATCTAGGGGCTGTAGAGATTGTGTGTCTGTCTGACTAGCAGTTGTTGAGAGAGAGAGAAAGCATTTGAGTATATTTGTAGTACTTCTACAGCATGTGTATCGGGACTGTTGTGTGCATGTGGGTGTATCTAGGGACTGTAGCGTGTTACAGGAGCAGTAATGTGCGTTTTTATGTATAGGGGCTGTAGTTTGTGTGAACAGGGTAGCTTGTGTTTCAGTGTAGTGTTTATCCATGGACTGTAGTGTGTGAGTCAAGGTGCTATAGAGAGTGTTTGTGTGTCTAGATGGTGTGTGTGCATCTAGGGGCTGTCGTGTGCGTATGTGTGTATCTAATGTTTATGTATGTGGACTGTTGTGTGTGTGTATATTAATATAAGCTGTAGTGTGTGTATGGGGCTACAGTGAGTTAGCATTGGGGCTGCTGTGTGCCTTTATTTTGTATCTCGTATCAGTTGGAATGTCCAAGAATAAGATGTAAAACACATGTTTTTATTTCAGTTTTAGGAGGTACGTGTTATCTCTGAATCTGAGTGGGTGCCAATCACTGATGGAGAAATTGAGACATCTTTTCAAGAAGTTATCTCATACAAACAAGGTATGTTTTTAAAGGGACATTTCAAGCACCATAACCACTATAGTACTCTGGCCTCCCCCCTCTCCCCAATTTGTAAGTAGTTAAACCATTGTAGACCAGGTTGACTTCTTACCTAGGATCTGCACGGCGCCGCTCTACACCCACAGTACTTCTGACAGACAGCTTTCCACTATTTGAGTTAAGCCTGGCGATATATGGTTTAGCTCAGAAGGGCAAATCGAACATCCTGTCTAGGAGTTTCTGACTCTCCAAGTTAAGTAGCGGAGACATGGCATATGTGGACCCCTGGTAAAAAGTGATGCCTTGGTAAAACGCATTGACTACTAAAAAAAGGGGGTGGGGGAAGGAGGGAAACCAGGTACAGGGCCTCTTCTGGCACCAGACACCACTACAGTGTGCCTAGAGCATTTCCTTATTTATAGAAATTCTGAAAGTTCCAATTTGCTTAACATTAAAAAAACTAACTATAGGGGCGGGGCCTGACACTCAGTGGTCGCGCCTACAGCGTGGAAACAGAGGGCGTGGCTCGGAAAGGCATATACATGCCAAGAGTCTGGTCCTGCATCTGATTGCTGCCATCCTGAACCTCAGTCCAAACTGGGTCGTACCCCTGGTAACTGCACTCTACACAGGAGACAATGTCCGGTTAAACAGGAATCGAAATCTGTACATGAGGGCACGGAAAGGTGGGTCTGTGGCACAGGATACCCTCGGGATCAAGACTCTAGGAGATCGGCTACTGAGCACAAAGGGGCCATGAGGGGTCGCTTACATAGGCTGCCTTACATTGATAATAGACACAGCAAGAATATTCCAATGGTGCCCAATTTAGGCATAGGCTGACAGTCCCTCCTGTACATAATCCATAGCCCTCACCTTGGGCCTTGAGCTAGGGCTCATTTATTCACCATCCCAGTTGTCCAATGTACCATTCACATTTATTTAGTCTATTTGCTTGGTTTTAATCTTATCCCCCAGCCAAATCAGCATCCTGGAGAATCTGGTCTATGTATTTCAATACCCAGTGGCAATGATAAATTGTTTGAGATGCAGATGTGTGTTTTTTCATCTTATCTCTCACATCTCTGCTCCATACACCATCTAGTTTAATTGTAATCCTAAAAATGTGCCATGACACTGTTTCACACTGTTATTGCTTAGTTTGCTAATGCTGTTGTGGCTTCACAAGCTCATGTGTGTGTATATATATATATATATATATATATATATATATATATATATATATATATATATATATATAAAATACTAACTATACACTTTTATTATTTAAAATACAGCACAAAACTTGTTTAAAACCTATTTTTACACAAATCCTAAGCAATACATATGAATGGGCATGCCCACCTATCAGTTGCAAAAATCTGAAATCTATAATACAGTGTGTGTCATTGAGTCACTTCTTTTAAGTTCAATAAAAGATTTAAAAAAAAAATAACAATAAAGTTAACCTAGCCTTAAACTGGGGATACAACAACAATGTCTTATGTCAATTTCACTGTGCCTTTCTCTTGCCAGTACAACATTTTAAAATAATGTATTTTTTCCATTTCTAACCAGCGAATAGCTTATGCACCTTGTGATTTTTATATGGCTTCAAGACCACCTGGATCCAGTCCTAATTCCCAGGAAGACTCTGCCGAGTATCTCAGATTCCTTCTAAATAGGTACATATACTTGGTCTATACTTAATCGTTTTGACTAGTAATTGTTGACTAGTTGTTGTCGTCATTCATACCTTAAACATTGTGAAGAACAGCAAAATACACAATATTAAACGGTATTATTGAATTCATTTTAACTGATCATTTAGGAGGTGTTTCTTTATAAAATAGCTCAAGTTCATTGCTAAAATTTACACATTAGCTAATTAGTCTTTAAAAGATACACTCTGTGTGCATAAGACAAATGTTGAAGCTTTTAAATTTCCATTGTTCTTGCCTTATATTTGTTTGTGCATTAGATTGCAAGAAGAGGAGAAATCAACACAGAATTCAACACCTCGGAGCACAGAACTGGGGAAGGAATCAAATACTGTGATAGAAAGCATGTTTGGGGGAAAGCTGAAAACAAACACTTGGTGTAAGACCTGCAAAAGCACCTCCCAGAAGAGAGAAGATTTCACTGATCTTCCTCTGGCTTTCTCTTCATTTGTCAAACCAGCACCGGTAATGGCATGCTCTACCGAGGAAAAACATTACGATTCTGTTACAATCAATATGACCCCAGCTGCAGAATCACCCACTAGCAACATCTCATGTCAAAAAACTGGAGAGGAAAAGACACAGGAAACACCTACAGTAAAAGACCTGCTAACTAGTTTCCTGGCACCAGAGGTTCTCGATGGAGATAACAAGTATCAGTGTCAAACATGTGCTTCCCTCCAGACAGCAGAAAGGACTAAGATGATCGTGGAAGAGCCACAATATCTCATTTTAACTTTACTGCGATTTGCCTATGTTACAATCTGCAATGTGAAGCGTAAGATATTGGATCCTGTGTCCATTCCACTTGTACTGGATTTGCCTGTAGAGAGATCAACATCTCGGGCTGCATCAGCAGATCAGACACTGGAGAATGAGAATAGAAGACCTGAGGTAGAAGACCTGTCACATAACCAACAACAAGTGCCCTATGTTTTAAATTCTGTTGTGGTCCATTCTGGGTTATCATCTGACAGTGGTCACTATTATTCTTATGCGAGGGACATATCTGATAATTCAGGGTGTTCACATTCTGAAAAACACTCTTCGGCCCTCGGCTCTGTGAATGGAAATGAAGAATGGTTTCTGTTTGATGACAGCAGTGTTTCCAGGAAAACAACACACTTCGTATTAAACAGACAGCCTTCCCTGGCCACACCATATATACTGATTTACAAAAAATCCAACTGTGGGGAGACGCAAAGTGTTTAGCCTAGCTAAGCAAGAGGAGTCTAAGTCACCAAGGATATTCCACTTCAGAAGGAGCCCAGAAATATAATTAGAAGACATAATAAAGAATATGTAGACATATAAAAGCAACTTTCATGTATTTTCATACATAATATATGCTTAATTAAAATGTGTTAAAATAGTGTTCAAATTCCTACACCTCTATGGGCCTCCATTTATCCCCTTACCTACTTTGCCCATTCCATATTATATAACGTAACTATATGGGAATATTACCATTCATTCATATTATTTAATCTCATAATGTCATTTTAATCATCTCCCTATCTCAAAGATATTTGTTTCACCTTTCAAATTATAATAAAAAGTAAAAGGGAGTCGAAAAGGAGCCTAACTGTAATGCCAAGAGTCCAAACAGCTAGTAAACACAACAGATTTTCTAGGGGTTAAACCATTTCATTATAATAGTTTTAATGGTGATATTGAGGCTGGATATATCCACTAACCAAGAAACAACTAGACAAGAATTGGTTCAAACTATGGTAGTATAGTAGTAGTAGTGATATAACCATGCAGAACAACAGGGCTCCAAATGACAAATTACCAATAAGCATTGTCTAATAGCGAATGGAAATTCAATCCAATCTGATGTGAAACTGATCCTCACTGCTTGGGAGGACCCAAGGTGCAAGGTGACAACATGGATTATGTATGTGATTGACAGTTGTAGATTAAATCACTGCTGACATACCTGAGTAAAGGAATAGTAGTTGAATAATAAATCTACAATAAAATATTAACACTTAATTCCTGTTTTAAAAAAAAAAACATTGGGAAAGAAGCTACAGATTTTTTGGAAGACGATAGCTACTATTGACATTTGAAATGAATAGTAATGACACTGAGAAGATAGAAAGCTAGGCATTAAACATAAAAAGCGATAAATCTAAAACAACATGCTGTTCATTAACATACTGAGATGATAAAAAAACTTTTAAAGGGGTATGGAAATTCTTTAAAATATCTAGTTGTTCACGGGACTAAAATGGTAACCCAATCCACTTGTACGTCATGACAAGCTACTTATCCAGTATACACATTTTTTTAATAAGAAATACTGGGGCCTCTACCTAACATCTCTCTCTCTCTCTCTCCTCCCTCAATTGTGAGCAAGACTTTCTCATCCAATATGGTGTCAGATGTCACCAATTCTCATCCAACATGGTATCAGATGTCACATTTCAAAATCTTGTGAAAAGCTACCCAGAAGATTGGAGGCTGTTATTGTCCTAAAGAGAGAGCTAACTCCGTATTAATGTTCATGGTTTTGGAATTGGATATCTACGAAGCTTATATAGGTGTGATGCTCTTTTAGCCATACAGTGTAGCAATAGTGCTGTCAAGGTTTTTACCTGTTTCTTTAAGGAGGCACTGACATACGTAACGTTACATTATTTAAATGTTGAACGTTAGTGACTCTGTGCACAATTAATGTGTTTATACTTCAGTGCGGTACAATCTTTTTCCCTATTTAGGTTCCATCTATTTGAGACCAAAAGACTCTCCAGCGCTCCCCTGAATACCTTCCTCCTATTAATCAATTCCTTATTACTGAACCCGGACTGCCTAATAACTGCTCTCTCACATCTCCCTTATTTTTTCTTATTGAAATCTTGTTGCTGAACCAGGACTGCCCAATAACTGCTCTCCCCGATCTCCCTTATTGTTACTGATAGAAATCTCGTTGCCGACCTTGGACTGTCAACCAACACTTCTCCCGGATTACCCATATTGATACAGTTTGAGTACTTATTTGGAATATTTCTTCTCTTTCTTTTGAATTACAAATCAAGTCCTCATTTATTTCCTCATATATTTATTTATTTATATATATGGTATATGGTACCTATGGTGCTTTCCTTATCCTGTGAAGTAGAGAAAACGTCTTAAAGGGGTAAGTAGTCTTTATTTGAATATTGCTTGACAATTAAAAAGATTGCTTCATAGCAGATTGTGCCTTTTGTCAAACTGTTTAAATGGAGACTGCTACTTTAACACATGCTTTTCAGACATTACAATCGAGAGTTGATTTACTCACTTAATCTATACAAGAATTCCATATAAAACTAAATGATTTACAAGTCCAAGTCGATAACATACAAATGCATTCCATATCCTATCAAACTGAACCTACTGTTTATCACCTTACAAAATTAAATGGGGATAGATCTACCTACAGACAGGACCAGATTAAGAGCCCAGTGGGCCTGGTGCTGACAATTATGATGGGCCTAATTACAGAATCTTATCGACCAAAAACACGAAAACAGTCATACCTACCAATCGTCATGTATCTGATGGAGATGGTGCAGAAGGGAAACTCATAGGATGCAGCTATGAGAAAAAAACACTCTATGCTAATCTCTCTCTAATTTATGCTTTCATCTTTAAAGTAAATCCATACCCCTATCAGTAGTGTGCAGTGAAGCAGGCAGTCAATGGGTGGGGTAAAAGGGTGGGCCACTGACGCACATTATGTAATCAGAACTGCCGAAAGAGGCGAACATGCCTTAAAAAGGGAGCAAGTCTGCTTAAAGAATTGGAAGGCCAACCTGGCATGAATGCATGTCAGGCTGCCTGCCCATCACCCAAGCTGGCCAACTAAGGGCATACTATGCAGACAGCACCCTGAGTGTGGCATAAATGCGTCTAATGATGAGTTCGCCCCACACTTTATAAGGACTGTCCACAGTACTCGCTGGTCCATTCCTCTCCTAACCTCCTTACGAGCAGGCAGAAGCTCCTGGTATACAATCTGGGACCGAGAAAAGCTGTATGAAGTGAGTGTAGAAGAATGGCAATATGCCACAGTGTTAGAGAGACTGAAGCAGCAAGATCATTTGCATTGTGCACAAAGTCAGCTTTACCTTAACTAATTTCATTGTCAGTCAGTCCACACAAGTTTTGTTCCCATACATCCCTCTAAAGTTTCCATACTTAAGCAAGAGTATGTGAAGGATAGTTAGTGTTGCCACCTTTCTTGTAAAGAAATACCAGCCTTACTAATTTGCATAATTAATTATGTATGCTTGTAAATCACAAGGAGTGACCTGAGAGATAATTCTGTAAAATCACCAAAAAACGACTTACATTTATTCTGCTAATTAAAATATGGATTGTTCCCAGTGTCTCCCAGTGTCTTAGTGTCCCCTAGTCTCCCAGTATCCTCTAGTGTCTGTGTCCCTATGTATCACAATGTCTCAGTGCCCCATGTGTCTCAGTGCCCCATGTCTTCCAGTGTCCCCTCGTGTCCCCATGTTGCCCAGTGTCACTTGGACACGAGGGGACACTTAAGTACCATGGGAACACTGTGAGACATTGGGACACTAGGGGACACTGGGAGACACTGAGAAATAGGGACACTGGTAGACATGCGGACACTGAGAAACTAGGGACACTGACTGGGAGATATGGAGACACAGAGACTTGGGGACATAAACACTAGGGACACAGTGTCTCAGTGTCCCCATGTCTCCCAGTGTCCCCAAGTGCCTAGTGTCTCACAGCATCCCCTAGTGTCTCAGTGTCCCCTGATATTCCAGTGTCCCCAGGTCACCCAGTGTCCCCTAGTGTCTCCCAGTGTCCCCATGTCTCCCTGCAGCTTTTACCCCATCCCTCACTTCCTTGAGCTGTGGGCTCTCTGCAGGCAGGAAGCTGCTGTCTGAACTCTCTGTGCTGTGTAGATGCTCCCCCGCGGATCAGTGAGTAGAGAGAGGCAGGGATATGCTGTAACTCCCTGCCTCTCTCCACACACAGTGACCTCTACTGGCCAGCGCAGGTATTGCAGAGTAATCTTTGTTTATACATAGAAATATGCCGGCATTTGTATTGCCGGTGTTCTATCAAATTTCCCTACATGTGAAAATCCCCTACCCTCGTCACTTCCGGTGATCCTGTGCTGCATATGCGTGCTAGCACTCCTGCTACTCCTCTACAGCAAGGTCCTGGAAGGTAAGTAAAACTAGTTTTACACTTTCATTATAGTTAGTGCATTTACTAAGCTTAGGACATGGGACATTTAGGGTTAATGTTAGGGTTGAAATTAGGGTTAGGATTAGGGACTTGTTCATATTTAGTGATATTTCACATTAGGGGAATATCTATAAATAGTGATTTCTCACACTCAATTTTAACCCTTACCCCAAGGGTTAGGGTACAAATAGAGTATTAGAGAGTTTAAAATAACTTACCTAACCCTAATTTGAGCCCTCACTTAACCATAAATGTCCCGTGTGCCTAAGCTTACTGAATGCCCTAACTATAATGAAAGTGTAAAACTAGTTTTACTTACCTTCCAGGACCTTGCTGTGGAGGCGTAGCAGGAGTGCTAGCACGCATGTGCAGCACAGGATCCAGCTGATTCCCCTCACCGGAAGTGACAAGGGTAGGGGATTTTCACGAGGTAGGGGAATTTGATAGAACACCGGTTTTACTGCAATACTGGCACTGGCCAGGCAGCCTCAAATACCATAAAATACTAGCCAGGTGGCAACCATAAGAGTAATGTGTAAAAAAAAAAAAAAAAAGTTATAAAAAAATATATACTGTGCCTATTCTCTTGAAACATTTGTTGACACACACTAACTCTTCATGGAGAATGACACTTAAGTATTTTACTCTTGGTCTACTTCAGTTTGAATGTTATGATTGATCTATATCCAGTTATATCATATTTAATACCTCCCTATTTCTATCATTCTTACTCACTGATGTCTTACCTAGCAGTATTATGTTTTATGGATCCACTGCTATGATTTTCTTTTAATGCATTCTAATCATGCATTTCATTATGTATGTATCCTTTTTGTGCCCCTTGACCATCTTGAATAAAGATATATTTTAAAAAAAATAAAAAATCAAATAATATATCCACCATAACATAGCACGTATAATATAAGACCAAGGTCAGTCACTCAATTACAAGTCCTAAATTATGAGATAGGGGGGTAAAAACTGGTAATAAAGTAAAACGTGTTGAGAATTATTATGCAAGGAGAATTTGCCCAAGGTGGTAGATGTAGGTAAAGTTTTTAAAGAGAGACCTTTTCTTGATGTTTTTGCACGCTCTTATTAAAGTTTCTGCGTCCTTTCTCATAAATAAAGAACTTACCATTCTTTACAGGATAGCACAGGCAAGCTTTTATTGAGCACATTTGTATTCTCTGTCGTGGCTGTAGGCAGTCAATGAACGACCTATCTGATTTTATTTTCCTAACAATTTAACAGCTTGAAAAATAGTTTTCTTTGTATCTGGAAATGAATGCAGCATTTTCTTTAATAATTAGAACATTTAAAAAAAAAAAAAAAAAAATTGACACGTGTTTGTATGTCTCCTATCATCCATACACATAAACACATTTCCTACTGCATGAAGAAAATATCAATGCTTAGCCCCTTAACGCCGTTATGGCGTTCTATGCCGTCGCGGCTTTAAAGGGCTTTAAAGCCGTTGCGGCGGCAAAGAACGCCGTAACGGCTTGCAGCCCTGGAAGTCCGGCGGTACTCACCTCCGCCGCGATCATCTTCTGGGGGGCTGCCTGAGACCAGGCAGCCCCCCTCCGGCAAATGAGGCCCCCGGGGGTCATGTGATCGCTCTCAAAGAGCGATCACATGGCCCCCTATAGCTGGCTATGGATCTGCCAGCAGGGGGACTGTCTAAAATATTAGACAGTCCCCCTGCTGGTAGGTAGTGTAAAAAAAAAAATTATTAACAGGTTATAAAATAAATGAAATGCCTTTTTATATATATAATATATGTATATATATATTATATATATAATATATATACATATTATATATATGTAACGTCATATACGTAATGTATTTTAATACTAATATAAGTATATATATTAATATTAAAATACACTTAGAATGACGTTACATATATATAATATGTATATATTATATATATATATATATATATAATAGATCTACATATATATATTATATATATACGTATAATTACAATAATAAACAAATTAAATAATTAAATAAATAAATAAAATATTGAAACAAAATTTAAAATAAATTATATATTCATATGTAATTTCATTCTAACTGTATTTTGTTATTAATATATATATATATTGGAAACAGAATACACTTAGAATGACATTCTATATATAGCTATCTATATATAAAATACAAATAACCGCAAATATATATAGAGAGATAAATACATATAATTACATAAAAGATTACATTAGTATACACGTAGAATTTAAATACCTATAAATGCATATATATTAAAATTCTACGTGTATATTTAAGTAATTTTTTAAAATAATTATGTCATTTGATTAATTAAAATGTGATTGACATGCCTGACAACACAGGGAGAAAGTGCAGAGAATTTAATTCACAAGCACTTTATTTGACCCTGTAACTCTCCAAGACACCCTAAAACCTGTACATAGGGGGTACTGTTTTACTTGGGAGACTTCGCTGAATTCAAATATTAGTGTTTAAAACTGGTAAATTGTATTACAACAATGATATTTTAAGTAAAAGTGACGTTTTTTGCATTTTTTACAAACAAACGGCATTTTTATGGACTATATTATTGTTGTAATATGTTTTACTGTTTTAAAACACTAATATTTGTGTTTAGTGAAATCTCCCAAGAATAACAGTACCCCCCATGTACAGGTTTTATGGTGTTTTGGAAAGTTAGAGAGTCACATATAAGGCTTGCATTTCATTTTTTTGACATTGAAATTTGCCAGATTAGTTATGTTGCCTTTGAGACCGTATGGTAGCCCAGGAATAAGAATTACCCCCATGATGGCATACCATTTGCAAAAGTAGACAACCCAAGGTATTGCAAATGGGGTATGTCCAGTAATTTTTAGTAGCCACTTAGCCACTTGCTGATCTCGTGTATTGTATAAATTGGCCCCCAGCAGCACCCCATTTATGCATGTTCAGGTGAGTGCGCTACCCTGTTTTTTAAAAAAAATATTTCCCCCTGTCCTCTATGCCCTACCTAATTTCTTAAAAATATGGATTCCCTGAATTGATTTGTCTCCCTCTACCTCGTAGCCCATTTTTACTTTTCCCTCCTATCATCTTTTTCATTGCTTCAAGTCCTTCAACTTTTCTCTTTATTTTAATTTTTTTTGGTATTCTGGACTTTCTTTTTCCACCTTGGTTTTGTGTTTTTTTATTCTCATAAAAAAGGCCTCCTTATCAGATAATCATTGTAGAGAATATGTGTATGATTAGAGCTGCAAGATACAGCATTATATCTTTAGGGTACATATATCCTAAAATTAAAATACATTTAATGGTAGTTTGGAGAGAAGGGTGATGAGATTCAACCATATATATTATTGTCATATGGTTTATTTACAATTAAATCAGTAGAAGAACTGGCTACTAGTGATGTACCGAACTGTCCGCCGGAGAACAGTTCCCGGCGAACTTAGCGTGTTCGCGTTCGCCGCCGCGGGCGAACACATGGGCGGTTCGATCCGCCCCCTATTCGTCATCATTGGGCAAAATTTGACCCTGTGCCTCTCGGTCAGCAGACACATTCCAGCCAATCAGCAGCACTCCCTCCCTTCCACACCCTCCAACCTCCCTCCCAGCATCCATTTTCGATTCATTCGGAAGATGCATGCTTAGTGAGAGGAGGAAAAGTTTAGCTGCTGCTGATTAGATAGGGAAATTGATAGCTAGGCTAGGGTATTCAGTGTCCACTACAATCCTGAAGGACTCATCTGATCTCTGCTGTAAGGACAGCACCCCAAAAAGCCCTTTTTAGGGCTATAACATCAGGCTGCTTTTTTTTTTTTTTCCTGTGTAATGTAATTGCAGGTGCCTGCCTGCCAGCTTCTGTGTGAGGTTCACTTTGGATACTGTGCCTACTTGCCCACTGCCACCACTCATATCTGTTTTAACAATTGGTTAAGCTTTAGATTTAAAATAAATAATTTGTTTTCACTGTAATAGAAGAGCAGTTGCCTGCCTGCCAGCTTCTGTGTCAGGTTGGATGCCTTGCCCATTTGCACAGTCAGTGCCACCACTCATATCTGTTTTAACAATAGCTTAAGCTTTAGATTTTAAAGAAATCATTTTTTTTCACTGTAATAGAAGATCAGTTAGTTGTCTGCAAGCGTCTGGGTGTCAGGCCTACTTGAGCGTGTGCTCTGCAGACCTGTGCCAGCGTGCTTTGACAGTTGCCAATCATATCTGGTGTCTCTTTAGCGTGCTTTTACAAAGAAAAAAGGTTTCCAGTGTAAGCTAATAGCAGCCAGTCAGTGTCCTTCAAGCGGCTCTGTCAGGCCTTACTTCAGCGTGTGCCCTGCACAACCCTGCCAGCGTACTTTGACAATTGCCACTCATATCTGGTGTCTCTATAGCGTGCTTTTACAAAGAAAAAAGGTTTCCAGTGTAAGCTAATAGCAGCCAGTCAGTGTCCTTCAAGCGGCTCTGTCAGGCCTTCCTTCAGCGTGTGCCCTGCACAACCCTGCCAGCGTACTTTGACAGTTGCCACTCATATCTGGTGTCTCTATAACTTGCTTTTACAACCAAAATTTTGTTTCCACTGTAATAGAAGAGCAGTTGCCTGCCTGCCAGCTTCTGTGTGAGGTTCACAGTGGATACTGTGCCCTCTTGCCCAGTGCCACCACTCATATCTGTTTTTACAATAGCTTAAGCTTTAGATTTAAAAGAAATAATTTTTTTTCACTGTAATAGAAGAGCAGTTAGTTGTCTGCAAGCGTCTGGGTGTCAGGCCTACTTCAGCGTGTGCTCTGTAGACCTGTTCCAGCGTGCTTTGACAGTTGCCAATCATATTTGGTGTCTCTTTACCGTGCTTTTACAAAGAAAAAAGGTTTCTAGTGTAAGCTAATAGCAGCCAGTCAGTGTCCTTCAAGCGGCTCTGTCAGTCCTTCCTTCAGCGTGTGCTCTCCAGAACTGTTCCAGTGCACATTGCCAATCATATCTGGTGTCTCTATAGCGTGCTTTTAAAACCAAATTTTTTTTCTCACTGTTATAGATTGAATAGCAGTTACTTGTCTTCAAGCGGGTGTGTCAGGCCTACAGTGTGTGCTCTGCAGAACTGTTCCAGTGCACATTGCCAATCATATCTGGTGTCTCTATAGCGTGCTTTTAAAACCAAAATTTGTTTTTCACTGTTATAGATTGAATAGCAGTTACTTGTCTTCAAGCGGGTGTCTCAGGCCTACAGTGTGTGCTCTGCAGAACTGTTCCAGTGCACATTGCCAATCATATCTGGTGTCTCTATAGCGTGCTTTTAAAACCAAAATTTGTTTTTCACTGTTATAGATTGAATAGCAGTTACTTGTCTTCAAGCGGGTGTCTCAGGCCTACAGTGTGTGCTCTGCAGAACTGTTACAGTTCACATTGCCAATCATATCTGGTCTCACAGTAGCTTGCACGCATAGTACCACTAATCCCAAAAATGACAGGCAGAGGCAGGCCACCCCGCAGGGGCCGTCGTGGTCGTGGTGCTGTGATTCCCTTTTGCCCTAGAATAATGCCCAGTTTTCAGAAGCCACGTACCCTGAACTTGAAAAGTTCTGAGGACATAGTTGACTGGCTAACACAGGACACCCAATCTTGTACAGTCTCCACTCGGAACCTTGACGCACCATCCTCCTCCAGCTTAGCTTCAGGCACCTCTCAAGATAGCACTCACCCGCCTGCCGCCACCACCAAAACTAGCACCACAGCCGCTTTACTTGGTATGTCAGAGGAGTTATTCACACACCCGTTTGAAGAAATGAGTGATGCGCAACCATTATTGCTAGAGGATGTAGATAACAGGGATATGTATTAGGCAGGCAGCATTAAACACATGGAGGTACGGTGTGATGATGATGATGTTGTACCCGCTGCTGCTTCCTTTTCTGAGTTGTCAGATACAAGCGAAACGGTTGATGATGACGATGCGTCCATGGATGTCACGTGGGTGCCCGCTCGGCAAGAAGAAGAACAGGGCGAAAGTTCAGATGGGGAGACAGAGAGGAGGAGGAGACGAGTTGGAAGCAGGGGGGGGGTCGTCGCAAGGAGCTAGTGGCACAGTTAGACAGCATGCATTGGCACCCGGGGTCAGCCCGACAGCACGCCAATCAACGCATGCTGTGTCCACCACCAGAATGCCGTCATTGCAGAGCTCAGCAGTGTGGCATTTTTTTTGTGTGTCTGCCTCGGACAACAGCGATGCCATTTGCAACCTGTGCCAAAGGAAACTGAGTCGTGGGAGGTCCAACACCCACCTAGGTACAACTGCTTTGCATAGGCACATGATCTCACATCACAAACGCCTATGGGATCAACACATGAGTACAAGCAGCACGCCTACTCTAAGCCGCCATCCTCCTCCTGGTCTAGCATCTTCAGCCACGTCAGCCACTGCTGTCCTTCTTGCCCCCTCTCAACCATCCGCCACTCCGTCTCCCGCCTTGAGCAGTTCCCGCTCATCTGCCCACAGTCATGTGTCTGTCAAGGACATGTTTGAGCGTAAGAAGCCAATGTAACCAAGTCACCCCCTTGCCCAGCGTCTGACAGCTGGCTTGTCCGAACTATTAGCCCGCCAGCTTTTACCATACAATCTGGTTGAGTCTGAGGCGTTCAAAAAATTTGTAGCTATTGGGACACCGCAGTGGAAGGTACCCGGCCGGAATTTCTTTTCACAAAAGGCAATCCCCAACTTGTACTCGATTGTGCAAAAGGAATTGTGTTGGGGCAAGGGTCCATCTGACCACTGATAACTGGTCTGCAAAGCATGGTCAGGGCAGGTATATCACCTACACTGCGCATTGGGTAAACCTGCTGACGGCTGACAAGCAAGGAATGCGTGGCATTGCAGAGGAGTTGGTGACACCGCCACGAATTGCAGGCAGTCCTGCTGCCACCTCCTCTACTCCTCCTACTCCATCCTCTTCCATAACCTCCTCGGCTGAGTCCTCTTGTGCTGCTGCGTCTTGCTCCACATCAACGGCACCCTCCCAGCTCCCCAGGTACTATTCCACATCCCGGATACGGCAGTGTCACGCCGTCTTGGGTTTGACTTGCTTGAAAGCAGAGAGTCACACCGGACAAGCACTCCTGTCCGCCCTGAACGCACAGGTGGAAAAGTGGCTGACTCTGCAGCAACTGGATATCGGCAAAGTGGTGTGTGACAACGGAAAGAATTTGATAGCGGCATTGAAGTTGGGCAAGTTGACACATGTGCCGTGCATGGCACATGTGTGTAATCTGATCGTACAATGCTTTGTGCATAAGTACACAGGCTTACAGGACGTCCTGAAGCAGGCCAGGAAGGTGTGTGGCCATTTCAGGCGTTCCTACACGGCCATGGCTCACTTTGCCGATATCCAGCGGCGAAACAATATGCCAGTGAGGCGCTTGATTTGCGACAGCCCTACACGTTGGAATTCCACACTCCTAATGTTCGACCGCCTGCTCCAACAAGAAAAAGCTGTTAATGAATATTTGTATGACCGGGGTGCTAGGACAGCCTCTGGGGAGCTGGGAATTTTTTTGCCACGTTACTGGACGCTCATGCGCAATGCCTGTAGGCTCATGCGTCCTTTTTTTTTTTTTTTTTTTCAACGTATATTAAAATTTTTAGTATACAAATGCAAAAACATATCCCATGCTTTACCCATTTTACAGTACAACTGTACACATGCAACAGAAAAGAAATCACTGAAATTCAACAACACAAAGCTTACATGGGCTTTGAGGTGTTTGCCAAAATGCATGTATTTGTAGCCCAGATATAACAGTGGCTATAATTAACCTATGTAAACTTGTCACATCTGGCACACTTATACATTACTAAACACAGAATAGTAGTGAACTAAAAAACAAATTAAAAAATTCTGGTATTTGAAGTGATACCGGAGAAACTGACGGAAGCGAAGCACAGAGAGATGGACACAGGTTTCTTCAGGAAGGAAGAGATTCTTTATTGGATCACCAATCGGGACTCAGAGGGACTAGCGTCACCAAAATACCACAAGTTCTGAGCCCCGGACAATAGTGCAGGCTCCTTATATAGGCACATAACTCCTCCCATATTAAGCTCCACCCGCACATTCTCTTGACCAATCAATACAAGTAAGAATTAACTTCCTGCTTGACCGCATGGCTTGTCCAGCACAATGGAGGAGGGGAATACTACATCCTGTATTCTTGCACATGCTCCGTACACTACTGATCGTATCTTGCCTCGTGCAACCAACTGATCGATACGTCAGCATATGCACGTACACATGCCACGTGGTAATCTCGGCCTACTAAATTTATTTTTACAGAGATTCCACCACATTCCCCCCTTTGATGCCTCTTGATATTTCACAATTACTTGAGGCATCACTTAACCTTAGTTTGCATACACCGCAAGTTACCCTGAACCAGACCAGACTTAACTTATGATGTGAATCTTCAACACTCATCTTCCTGCATTGGTTCTCCCTGATCTAGAGCCTCATATTTATAAATTGCCATTATCTGTGCAGCAGCCTTCCTCTCTGCTATATTTTCTATCAGGCTTTGCACAGACCTAACTACTAAGGGTATAAGACACGGCAGGAGTAGACACAACATTAAAATCAGTAGGACTCCACCTACCACTGCCTTAAGCCCTCCAAACCACTCATACCAGCTACCAAACCAACTACTTGGATTATACCCTTTCCATACCTGAGTAGGCACATGCGCTAGTTTAACCATATGGCTAGTAAGCTCAGCTATTGCTTGCCCTTCGTCATCTTTTTGAAGACAGCAATTGCTCAGGTTAAACTTCCCACATACACCTCCCTCTACTGCTAAAAGGTAATCCAAGGCTAATCTATTTTGGTAGACTGCTGTCCTCATCCTGGTATTATGCTTCGCTAGAAGATTGAGCGCTTGTGATGTCTCGTTAGTAATAATCTCAACCACCGCCTGTAATCTTATAATACGGTTGAGCATATAAATAGGGGTTCTATAACCAAAGGTACCATCTTCTGCCCACGTGGCTGGCCCATAATAATCTATAATACGCTGGGGAGGCCATTCATTATCTTCCCAGGCGCCTATCTCTATGGGTCCCCTTTTCTTCCTATGATTCACATCATACACTTTAACACCTAAAGTCTCACCTGTTTCAATCGGTAACAAGAAGAAGGATGGTTTGAGCATACCCAACACACATGCCCCTTCCCAGTCCTGTGGCAACTCCGAATAGGCTTTCTTACCACAGATCCAGTACAAATTTGCTGGGGCTCTCCAGGTAGATGTGATAGATAGATCAAACCACACATCCTTTAAATTGGCGTATCTAGCAAACGGGTTAGATGGTTCTGAGACATTTGAAGCCGACCACCAAGTTGTATTCTTTGTATCATCATCATAAGCTTTTTGCCCTAGACAAGTTAATTCTCCTACAGAAGTATTATACATTATTCCTTTCCTTGCTATGCAAACATAACCTATGATGGAGGTCTTTAATCTCCACTCAGATTTACCTCTAACACTCATATGATAATCGGCTTGTGTAGATATTAGTTGGTCAACTGCCTCAGAACCGGACATTACCTCCTTTGCTTCCCAAGGCCATTGGTCTCCCATGTTAGTACCTCCACACACATAGCAGTTGGTAACATTAAGACTACCGGCAATACTTTCAGCTAAGTCAATGAACAGGTTTTTAGCATTATGGGGGATCTTATTATCTATGCTAATCTCTTCATAAAAGGAATGGTATACTTGATGAGTTTGGGAGGATACCGTATCAGTCTCTATCCCTATAAACAATACTGTCCCAGGATCTAAACCCGTCCCGTATATTTGAAACCCAAATAAATTGCCATACTTGTCTAAGAACTTATCGGGGTTATTTATAAGTATATGGACTGGGTTGCATTCCATAGACTTACAATATGGACTGGTAGGCAACTTAGTCACTATCATGTCTTTGTCTACTGTCTGTCCCCAAGTTGCCCACCCCACACAAGACCAATATGGGCAAAAGTTATAGTCTCTATTTGGGCATCTAGGACTCACATATTTATTTTTACTACTGGGACAAATATATTTATCATTAGACCCATACGTCCTCTCCCATCTAAGATCCCCACATACATTCCACGGCTTTCTACCACTTGATATCGCTTTACACGCATCAAATAGCAGAGCACCCGAAGAATGTACGGATTCTAACACCGTCTTATTAATTAGGGTCCCCTGAGGATCTCCATTCCTGAGAGTCAACCAAATTGTACGGGGTTGATACTCTGGACTGAAGCACTTAGGTTCTCCTATTCCTAAATGGCACACACTATAGTCTATATTTAGGTATCTACATCTCGATACATCTCCTTTACACTCGTATTGTGAATGCCAAATTAGGGTTTGGGAAATATGGTTACCTGTTCTTGTAGTCTTAATGCATACCTCACAGCTAGGAGTGTCGGTACCTCTACCTTCCTGAATATAAAAATACACATAAATAAACATTATCATCAACACATCTTTCGCCGTCATCCTCAGTCTTCGTCCGTGCGAAGGCACCTCAGCTTCCAGGCAGTAAGGGCTGCAGGGAATGGAGTTCTGCTCGTCTTCACAGGAGTCCCTTCGAGACTTTCCCTGGCTTATACACTATACGTCGGTGGGCGGACAGGCTTTATTATGGCCTTCTCACTCACGCACCAAATCCCAAAAATAATAAAATTTGTAATCCACAATAGTTCCTCGTTACTCCGACTGAGTCGTGCGTTTTAACCGGATCTTGCAGGGATTCTCTGGATCTGCTGTAACTTGCCAAGAATCGACTGCTGCTGGTTTAACCCTGGAGTGATGTATCCACGGAGTCACTTCGGCTACTTTTATTGCTGTATGGGGTAGACAAAAGAACAACATAAGGACCTCTCCACTTGGGCCCTAACGGTACATTATTCCACTCTTTAATCCACACTTGATCTCCTGGATGATAACTATGAACTGGGGGATAAATATTCACAGGTAATCTATCTTGTACCCATTTCTGTACCTCCTCCATAGTCTTACCCAACTCTACAACCTGCTGCCGGGTAATTCCTTCTCCCAACTGACTCAAGTCCCCCCTTAAGTTACCAAGTACGGGAGGTGGTCGCCCATACATGATTTCAAAAGGAGAGAGGCCCATCCTTCTGGTAGGGGTACTGCGGATTCGCAATAGAGCTATGGGTAAGAGAACGTTCCACTTAAGTTGGGTTTCCTGACACATTTTAGCCAACTGATTCTTAATAATTCTATTCATTCTCTCTACCTTACCAGAACTCTGGGGTCTATATGCTGTATGAAGCCTCCACTTTATACCAAGCATATGAGTCAGTTGTTGTAGGCACTGATGAACAAAAGCTGGACCATTGTCCGATCCTATAGAGCAGGGTAGTCCATATCGGGGTATTATTTCTCGTAGCAGGAATCTCACAACTTCTCCTGCTTTCTCTGTACGAGTAGGACATGCTTCTACCCAGCCTGAATAGGTGCACACAATTACCAGCAGGTAACGATGTCCACCCGATTTAGGCATCACTGTAAAGTCAATTTGTAAATCGGACATGGGGAGTCCCCCCATAAACTGGACTCCTGGTGGCTTTACTGGTCCTTGTCTTGCATTATTTTTAGCACACGTTACACATCTTCGTACAATGGCCTGAGTCAAGTTGGACAATCTTGGTATGTAGAAATGTTTTCTGAGAGATTCTTCTGTGCTGTCTCTCCCAGAATGTGTCCCGTTGTGATAATTTTGGACAATTTCTACCGCTAGTGATGCTGGTATGACTATTCTTCCATCTTCTAGCTGATACCACTTGTTCTCCAAATACTTTCCTGGTTCAGTCTTTAACCACTCCTCTTCTTGAGCTGTATAAACTGGAGTCCATTGAGACAGTGGAGTTGGTATAAGAGCAGCTATATGCCCCACATATTCCTGTCTTCCTGATTCAGCAGCACGCTTAGCTGCACTATCTGCCATCCGATTTCCATTGGTTACATCACCATCTCCTCTCAGATGCGCTCGACAATGTATGATACCGACTTCTTTCGGCTCCCACACTGCTTCCAATAGTTGTAGGATTTCAGCTGCGTACTTGATTTCTTTGCCTTCTGAATTCAGTAGTCCTCTTTCTTTATACAAAGCTCCGTTGGCATGAGTGGTTAAAAACGCATATTTGGAGTCCGTGTAGATGTTCACTCTTAAACCTTCAGCCAATTGTATCGCTCGTGTCAGTGCTATCAATTCTGCCTTTTGTGCTGATGTTCCTTTCGCCAGTGGCCGAGCTTCTATCACCTTGTCTATTGTTGTTACTGCATATCCTGCATAGCGGATCCCTTCTTTCACATAACTACTGCCGTCGGTATAATATTGAACATTGGGGTTCTGGATGGGAAAATCACGAAGATCTGGTCTACTTGAGAATACTTCATCCATTACTTCCAAACAATCATGTTGACTTTCAGTAGGTTGTGGCAAAAGGGTAGCTGGATTTAAGGTGTTTACAGTCTCTAAATGCACTCTTGGGTTTTCACACAACATTGCTTGATACTTGGTCATACGGCTATTACTAAACCAATGATTTCCTTTGTAATCCAACAACGTCTGTACTGCATGTGGGACTCGTACATAAAGTTCTTGACCCAGAGTGAGTTTATCGGCTTCAGCTACTAGCAGGGCGGCTGCAGCTACGGCTCTTAGACAAGGTGGAAGTCCGCTGGCCACTGCATCCAATTGCTTAGACATGTAGGCAACAGGTCTTTGCCATGATCCCAAGTACTGTGTCAATACTCCCACAGCCATTCTTCTTTGCTCATGTACATACAGGTAGAATGGTCGTGTGTGATCAGGTAGACCTAATGCTGGGGCACTCATCAAAGCCTTCTTCACATCTTCAAATGCCGTTTGCTGTTCTTGAGTCCATAAGAAGGGGTCGTGCTCTGTACCTTTGATAGCTGCATACAGAGGTTTTGCCAGTATCGCGTAGCTGGGAATCCATATCCTACAGAAGCCTGCTGCCCCCAAGAACTCTCGCACTTGTCTTCTATTCTTGGGTATCGGTATTTGGCACACAGCTTCTTTTCTCTCTGGCCCCATAATTCTTTGACCTTCAGAGATATGGAATCCCAGATATTTGACAGTTGGCAAACACAACTGAGCCTTCTTTCTAGACACCTTGTATCCTGCCTTCCAGAGAATGTGTAGTAGATCGTGCGTTGCTTGCTGACAGATTTCTTTTGTAACTGCTGCTATCAACAAGTCATCTACATACTGTAACAATAGAAGGGTGGTAGAGCTTGGACTTTAGCGATTTATTCTCTTGAGAGTGTTGGTAGGCAGTAGCTTAGTGGCTATTGCCGAGGTAATAGGGTATTTAGTCCGGACAACGTGTTGTGGTGTCAGTATGGAGCCTTTAAGGGGGATGTAATTTGACTTATTTACAAGGATTTCTACATAGGGATATAGTTTACCGCCTATCTATACCTTTTGTAATAGGTTTAAGTTCACCCTTTTTGGTCCGTACTTTGGACTACCTATATAGAGACTGCAGGCAGCAGGGATTATTCCCCTTCTAGCATTTGCTGGTTTACGGAGTTACTCTAACAGGTTTTTTGGTTATTATAGTGGACATATATAGAGTGTAGCTTGCTACACACATCCAGCGGGTCCATATTGACTCTTTAACTCTCCGTACTTTTTGCTACCTGTACACCTACCGGCAATTGTGCCTTTGAGAGCTTAATCTACCAGCTCCAAAGGAATTAGTTGGAGTCTAAGTATTTTTTAAAGCTTTGACATTAATAAAATTTTGGCAATTTTTTTAGCAGATTAAAAAGGGTTGTACTGCTCTATCTTCTTTTCCTGTGTTTACATACTGTAACAATACACACTCTCCTGGGATGGACTCGAAATCCAGTAGATCTTGACTTAGAGCTGAACCAAATAGGGTAGGTGAATTTTTAAACCCTTGGGGCAGTCTTGTCCAGGTCATTTGGCGTTTTGAGCCCGTTACAGCGTTCTCCTATTGGAAAGCGAAAATACATTGACTTTCTGCGGCAATTCGGAGGCAAAAGAAGGCATCTTTGAGGTCTAAGACTGTAAAGTAAGTAGCCCCGCCCGGAATTAAAGCAAGCAGGTTATACGGATTGGGTACAACTGGATGTATACTAACAACCGCATCATTGACTGCTCTCAAGTCCTGCACAGGTCGATACTCATCTGTACCGGGCTTTTGAACAGGCAGCAATGGGGTGTTCCAGGGGGAAGTACAGAATTTTAGGATACCATACCGTATGAACTTATCCAGATAAGATTGGATGTTCTTCTTAGCCTTCTGCGGGATGTGGTATTGTCTTAGGCTCACTGGATAAACCCCAAGTTTTAGTTCAATTTTAATAGGTGGAATATTGCGGGCCAGTCCTGGTGGGTTGTTCTCTGCCCAAACTCCTGGTATGTTGAATAAGGACTCATCACTCCTAGGGTTTTGGCTAGTCAACGCTGTATAAAGTCGCCACTCTTCTTCCTTTGGTACAGATAATGTCATAATACCTGAAGGTCCATTAAACTTTAAGGATGTTGTTCCATTTGGTAGGAACGTAATCTGTGCTTGTAATTTTGATAGCATATCACGTCCCAGCAATTGGACTGGACATTCAGGCATATAAAGGAATTGATGTTTTACTACGTGGCCTCCCAATGTACAGAGTCGACTTTTAAGAACCGGTTTTTCAGCACTTCTTCCAGTTGCTCCTATTACAGTAATAGTCCTTCCAGATGGAGGAGCAACTAGATTAGTCACCACTGAATGTTCAGCACCAGTGTCGATCATGAACGCACTCCTTTTTCCCCCTATTGATACATCGACCATAGGCTCCGCTCGACCAAGGGGGATGGAGCCCGGTCGGTATCAATAGTCCTCCATGACCGTGTCAGCCAATCCTACAAAGTCCCTGCCTTCTCTGTCGCGGGACCTTTGCGCTGCTGGGATATACCTATCTTCCCTAACACTTCCTCTGTTCCCATTGCTCCCTCTATTACCATTACTCCCTCCGGGGCCTCCTCTACCTCTCGCTCTGCCTCTAAAGTTTCCGTAACCTGCCCTGGGTTGGTCTCTCTCGTACTGCTCTCTTTGTGGACATTCGTTCCTCCAATGCCCTTCTTCCTTGCAATACGCGCACTGATTCCTACTCAAAGGCTCCCTACTCCATCTACTATCGCCTCTATCTGGGCCCCGTCTATCTACGCCTGCGATCGCTACCGCTAGCATGTCTGCCTTTCTACGCATCTTGCGCTCTTCCTCTTTCTTACTTTCGGTTTCCCTATTCATATATACCTTATTCGCTACCTCCATTAGTTGGGTGATGGACATACCTGCAAACCCTTCTAACTTCTGTAGCTTGCGCTTAATATCTCTGTAAGCTTGGCTGACAAAGGCGGAGTTCACCATTCGGGAATTATATGCGTCTTCCGGATTAAAGGGGGTATACAAGCGGTATGCCTCCAATAATCGGTCATAAAAGACACTGGGCGCTTCATCACTTTTCTGAATCACCTCAACTGTCTTCGACATATTAATGGCTTTCTTTCCTCCGGCTTTCATGCCAGCAATTATAGCGTCTCTATAGGCTCTGAGTTGAACCATATCAGCACCATTTACATTCCAATCGGGATCGGTGTTGGGATAATGTGTTGCGGCCCATGCTGATGGATTGGCTTGGTTTAAAGTACGGGCTTTATCCTCTATTATTATTATTATTATTGCCATTTATATAGCGCTAACAGATTCCGTAGCGCTTTACAATATTTTGAGAGGGGGGGGATGTAACAATAAATAAGACAATTACAAGAAAACTGACAGGAATAATAGGTTGAAGAGGACCCTGCTCAAATGAGCTTACAGTCTATAGGAGGTGGGGTATTAGAAACATTAGGATAGGAAATATCAAGTAGGAGTGAAGCAGAGCTGGAGGAGAGAGCAAAGCACTATTCCATAGGGACAGGTATGTAAGGGAGAGATTACTCTGGGAGGCCATACGCTTTCCTGAAGAGATGGGATTTAAGGCCCTTCTTAAATGATTGAAGACTAGGGGAGAGTCTGATGGCAGTAGGCAAGTTATTCCATAGGAGAGGAGCCGCCCGTGAGAAGTCCTGCAAGCGTGAGTTGGCCGTACGGGTGCGAGCAGCGGTCAGGAGGTGGTCGCGGGCAGAGCGGAGGGTACGAGGAGGGGCATACCTCTGGATCAGTGAAGAGATATAAGAGGGGCTGGAATTGTTCAGTGCTTTAAATGTATGGGTTAGCACTTTGAATTGACTCCTATAGGATACAGGGAGCCAATGTAAGGACTGGCAGAGGGGCGAGGTGTGAGAGGACCGACTGGATAGGAAAATCAGTCTAGCTGCAGCATTCATTACAGACTGTAGCGGGGCAGTACGGCTTTTGGGGAGACCAATCAGGAGAGGGTTACAGTAATCCATGCGGGAAATTACTAGAGCATGGACAAGCTCCTTGGTAGCATCTTGCGTAAGAAAGGGGCGGATGCGGGCTATGTTTTTGAGTTGGAACCTACAGCGCTTTAATGGCCGCTTGATTAATTCTTGTCCTTTCCTCATTGTTGAACAAAGTCATTAATAACTGCTGGCAAGCAGCCCATGTCGGGTTATGTGTCTGTACTATTGAGGTGAACAGATCAGTCATAGCTTGTGGTTTCTCAGTATACGAGGAATTGTGGGTCTTCCAATTTAAGAGATCGGTTGTCGTGAACGGGACATATACGAAGACTGGGTCAGCATGTGCCATTTGGCCTGCGGCATCGATATAGGCTGGCCCAGGATTCAGACGAAGAGGCATCTGATAGTGTTTTAATTGTTGGGTACCGGTCAGTTGTCGGGTTTGTATGGGGCTACGTGGAGGGGCGTCAGTTATAGGTTCCAGTCGGGGAGAAATAGGGTATGGGGATGTGGGAGCTTGGTTTTGGGAAAAGGTTGTAAATAAAACACTTCGAGTCGAGCTAGAAGAAGCTTGACCGGAAGTCTGAAGTGGCGCCAAATCAGGATATTCGGATCTAATGGGGGTTGGCTCTGATTCCGGAAGGGGAGATTTAGTACGAGAGGGGGTGGATTCTGTACTGGAGGAGGAAGCGGAAGTGGATGAGGGCAATGAGGGAAGGGTTGCAGGACTTCCTGCATTTGCGTCACTTCCTCTTAACGGAAAGTAAGGGGGCGGCAAAGGGATCTCGGACTCAGGGGGCGTGTCCAAAATGGGCCTAACACCAGTCCTAGTGGACAACCAAGTCCTAGCTACCATGAGGCGACATTGCTCCTCGTGGCATGTCTGAAGCCATTTTGGCGAGTCATTTACGGCCTGTCTCCAACAATCAATATAAGGAAACTGGCCGTAAAGTTCAGGCCTACCCGATACAGCCACGTGTAAGCGCTGTACCAGAGTTGGATCCAAACTGCCACGTGGCGGCCATGTCGCAACCAAAGTAGGCCACTCCCTAGTACACAAAGTGACCAAACGTACAGGAGACATTTTAACCCCAAAATCACAAGTTTTGAATCCCTTTTTAAAATTCTTCACCATACAACCTAAGGGATCCGGAATCGTTGACTGCGACGCGCCCATACTTATCAATGGAACGTCGTTGACAACGAATACTATGCACGCGTACTATTCAACAGTCACACCCGTTTCCTCTGGCAACAGCACCACGTGGTACAGTTACCAAGTGAAACGTATACAATAACACAATAAACACTCAGGGAATTCCCGTACACACACAGCTGTTACACCAGTCACTAGATAATCAATATTATGCCCTTTGGCGAAACTATACAGTCACCCACGCTATAATTCTCTATATACGAATTACCCGTCTATAACACACCCCAGTAACATCGTCTTTTACAAATAGCGGTTACAGTACGGTTAGCATAGGTCAAAGCACAAGTTAAGGTCACAATACAATTATTAGTGGTTATGGTGTTAAACATGCAATGGACGACAATGATTAGTACTTATATACAGTGTCAGTAAATATACAGGGTTATGGTACCGTGCACTATAATACAGCAACACACTATTAACACTCTCGCTAGACGGCTGAGCTCGCGCTATCTAACAAGATATACACTTTACTAAACAATCTTTATCACATTTACAATTCCCAACTAAACTATTGGCCAGTACCTTGATGGACTACCTAAAACTATATACACCCGTTTTGGTTAGCCACACTGCCCAAGCACCACATATAGCGAGCTAGAGGACCGAATTTACACAAGCGCCTCTTAGTCGATTACTATCAAAAATCTAGTGGGTTCCAAATTTACACGCCTTCCCACTTAGCCAAGATAGGTTGAGAGCTAGCGAACCGAATTTACACAGGCGCCGCTTAGTCTCCCGGTCCCTCCGACCTAGCGAACGTAATATACACCCTAGAACGCTAGTCTAGACAAGACACCGGTGTCCGGCTAGGGCTATTTACACAGGACCCCGCCTGACTAACCAAATCAAACGGTCTGACTAAAGAGCGTTCGATTGAGCGGTGCGCCTTCGCTCCTTCCCTCCGACAGAGGGGGCAGATTCCATACACAAATAACCCCTTATGGGCCTACCGCACAATCGGTATACCCCTAGTGGGTCTGCCGTCTAAAACAGCAGTTGTCTTACCTCCTCGTTCCTGAACCTGAGTTCACACTCATCGACGGGGACACCCCAGCACTTCTCACGTAGAGGCCGATGATCTCCTGGACAACAGACCAGTGGCGCCGAGACGAAGGGAGGTCCACGCAGAAGTTCAGGGGTGCAGCCGTAGAGAACGTGGGCAAAGATAGACCGTCTCACGCCTCTGCCTCTCAGCTACCGTTGAACGATGAGCTTCCCGGCCAATGCACCAAATGATACCGGAGAAACTGACGGAAGCGAAGCACAGAGAGATGGACACAGGTTTCTTCAGGAAGGAAGAGATTCTTTATTGGATCACCGATCGGGACTCAGAGGGACTAGCGTCACCAAAATACCACAAGTTCTGAGCCCCGGACAATAGTGCAGGCTCCTTATATAGGCACATAACTCCTCCCATATTAAGCTCCACCCGCACACTCTTGACCAATCAATACAAGTAAGAATTAACTTCCTGCTTGACCGCATGGCTTGTCCAGCACAATGGAGGAGGGGAATACTACATCCTGTATTCTTGCACATGCTCCGTACACTACTGATCGTATCTTGCCTCGTGCAACCAACTGATCGATACGTCAGCATATGCACGTACACATGCCACATGGTAATCTCGGCCTACTAAAATTTATTTTTACCGAGATTCCACCACAGAAGAATATATTCAAATCATTCGTTTTTTGCCTACATTTTGTCATTCAGTTTTCAATTCAGTACAAATAGATGTTCAGTGAATAAACAGCTTAATATGGGGTTGTTGCTTGCTAAAAACAGACAGTTATGCTTTCTTCAAAAAACAATTATTGAACATTTGAAACTCCCATAGAAAGTATGGCTTTCAACTTACTGAGACAAATTAAAATTTCAGCTTTGATGTTCAGCACATTACATGTATTTTTTTCAATATTTCGCTAAAACATAACAGTTAAAAAAAAACAAAAAACTTAAATATAACAAAACTACAACATTTATGGAAAAGGTTGAAGTCCTGCAGTAAAATGTTGATCAGATAAGAAGTTAGGTGGTATTATTTGTGAAAGCGGGTAAGAGAAGAGATTGGCTGGGTCAATGGACAATGGATTTACTGCATGAGTAGGGGGCAACATACCATGCCAGCCAGGGTAGGCTGCTTCTGGATACAATGGAAAAGATGGATATGGGAGACCTGCTGGAACAGTATTTGGCCCATGGAGAGGTGGCATAATATTAGCACCCTGACTCTCTCCTATAATGCCAGAGAATTCTCCTGGGAACTGAAGGCCATTGCTCAAATTTTGGAGCATATTCATGATCTCAGGCATGCCAACTTCCTCTCCTGTATCCTCAGAATTCTGATTCCACTGCTCAAAATTTGGGAAACCTGGAGGAGGGAGCCCTTGCTCGGCCATTTGTCTCTCCTCTCGTTCAACATCTGCTAATATGTCAGAGAAAATATCATCTGGGATATCCAAACCTTCTTTATGTTTCTTGGAAGATTTTTTGGGATAAGCTGTCCAGGAAGGATGGCTTGGAAGAAGCAAGATCAGAAGCAGAATAGGATGGTTGTCTTCCAAACCTGGACCTCCCAAAGGACGCAATCTTTGAGGGATGGGTTGGCCGGCAGGTAGAGGCACTAGGAACGCCTCCATGCCATGACTTCTGATGATTGCATATCTCAGCTTCCGATTAAGATAAGAATACAGCCGAGCATATGAAACTGCATCACTTGACGTTCTTGGATTCAGTCGGATCACACACATGTCCTTGGTGCACTCTGGCCAGATACGATCCACATATTCCCAAACAGACTCTTGCAAAATGCATCCTTCGGATGTTAACACTTTTGGTAAATCCTGGCAAAGATGACTGCTATAACCAGACTCTGGCGTGGCTGTAACTTTAAACTGCTTTATAGAGAACATGTGAAGGAATCCCTTCCACACACTTGAGTCTGCTGGATCTGTGAGTCTAGTATCTGGATCATACAATTTCTTGTTCTTCTTTTCAATGCATGAAGAATGTTGATTGCCATTAGTTATATGGTGTTTCCATATTTTCTCTGGTTTCTTGGTAATTACCCATTGGCTTAAGTCAGCATCACCTGGGGGGTTTATCAGCCCTTTGCATATAAGGCAGTCCTGATCTAAAAGGTGGCTCTTGTGTTGGGATGTTGTGTCCCTTTTCTCTGAGATGCAATCCTGCTGAGAATCCTGAGGCTGCCACACAGAATCATACAGATCCTCTAGGGTCAAGTTCTGATCGGGCACGGTATCAATTTCAATTAACCCCTTGTGTGTCAGCTTTGTCATCTGAATCTGGTATGGCTGTCTTTCCTCTTTCTCGATTAGTTCCAGTGCATGTTTTCTCTTTTGAATTCTCCAGTTGGCCAGCTCCTGTGCAGCCATTTCCGTTGCACTCATTAGAACCAAACACTGTGGGGTGATTTCACCAAGGACCACACGACGGAACAGGATCTGATTTTTAGGGTCCTTCAAATTGAAAAGGAGGCTCCGGTATTTATTCTTATATCTGCTGTCAGTACACAGGAAAAGTTTAAATATTTCTTGTTCTACGTTCTCTGCAACTCCACGCACCGACTCATCCAATACGTGAAGATCTGGGGTTTCTCTGACTCTCCTCAGTAGTGTATCAAACAGAGTCTGCACTGTGGTAACACGGACATCTTCAGGACATAACTCAACTATTTGCAGATAGGCAGTCTGCAGCTTCTCTTTTTCACCTGTTCTCTTCTTTCTCTTATGCGTATTCTTGTCTATATGCAGGTGGTCTCTTGCCTTTCTTTTAACCAATTCGTTCCTTCCATATGGTTTCAAAAGATCTCTGGCATCATTACTTTCAACGCAAATAACGTCATCATAGTTAGTCTCCTCATTATTCACCGGGAAGAGAGTGTTTGCACTGACTACCCACAGCATGCTCTTGCCATTGCCTACTCCACCTTCAACGACAGGGTGCAAGTCCCAAGGAGAAGGATCATTCACTTTATTATCTGTCTTTATTTCACAAGTAGTGCCTGGAACATCCTCATGGGTCACTAGATGTAAATCTGGACTAATGTCAACCCCAGGGTCTGGAAAATCATCAATTTGAAATTTTTCGAATAAGCCACATTCTTCCTCCTCTGATGGTATTAAAGTTTGCAGAGAATCACTATGGGGTGGTGTCAAGCATTTTGGAGAACAATTAAGCATCTCCATCCCAATACGTTTCAGATGTCCTATCAGCTCTTCCACCCTATGCGATACTATGGGCAGGCTACCCGTGACGTCATTACTCACGGCCCTATTTCACGCGGAGGACGGCGCCCTTTCAAAACGACGCCACGTGCTCCCTGTCCCCAGTCCACATCCCGCCTCAAGTGCTCATGCGTCCTTTTGAGGAGGTGACAAACCTAGTCAGTCGCAACGAAGGCACCATCAGCGACATCATACCATTTGTTTTCTTCCTGGAGCGTGCCCTGCGAAGAGTGCTGGATCAGGCTGTAGATGAGCGTGAAGAGGAAGAGGAAGAGTTGTGGTCACCATCACCACCAGAAACAGCCTTATCAGCATCGCTTGCTGGACCTGCGGCAACGCTGGAAGAGGATTGTGAGGAAGAGGAGTCAGAGGAGGAATGTAGCTTTGAGGAGGAGGAGGAGGAGGAGGAGGATCAAGACCAAACACAACAGGCATCCCAGGGTGCTCGTTGTCACCTATCTGGTACCCGTGGTGTTGTACGTGGCTGGGGGGAAGAACATACCTTCAATGACATCAGTGAGGAGGAGGAACGGGAAATGAGTAGCTCGGCATCCAACCTTGTGCAAATGGGGTCTTTCATGCTGTCCTGCCTGTTGAGGGACCCTCGTATAAAAAGGCTGAAGGAGAACGACCTGTACTGGGTGTCCACGCTACTAGACCCCCGGTATAAGCAGAAAGTGGCGGAAATGTTACCGAATTACAACAAGTCGGAAAGGATGCAGCATTTGCAAAATAAATTAAAAAGTATGCTTTACACAGCGTATAAGGGTGATGTCACAGCACAACGGGAATCTAACAGGGGGAGAGGTGGAAAACATCCTCCTCCTCCCACGACCCCGCCATATCTGCCAAGTGACCCTATGTAGGGGTAACAGTCTCTATTCTGCTCTGTGTCAGTGTGTATCATGGTCTCTGAGGACGGGGAACAGTCTCTATTCTGCTCTGTGTCAGTGTGTATCAGGGGTTTTGAGGAAAGGTGTCAATGTTAGGTGATTTCTGCCCTTTATGGATTAAGAGCAGACTCTGCATCAACTGTGCAATTTTCCATGGGAGTTTTGCCATGGATCCCCCTCCGGCATGCCACAGTCCAGGTGTTAGTCCCCTTGAAACAACTTTTCCATCACTTTTGTGGCCAGAAAGAGTCCCTGTTGGTTTTAAAATTCGCCTGCCCATTGAAGTCAATGGCGGTTCGCGACAACACTACTGGCTACCATTGCTAATATATTGCAAATAATTTTATTGGGCGTCAAGAAGCCACAAAATACGATATTCCATGTCATAGAAACATAGAAACATAGAATGTGACGGCAGATAAGAACCATTCGGCCCATCTAGTCTGCCCAGTTTTCTAAATACTTTCATTAGTCCCTGGCCTTATCTTATCGTTAGGATAGCCTTATGCCTATCCCACGCATGCTTAAACTCCTTTACTGTGTTAACCTCTACCACTTCAGCTGGAAGGCTATTCCATGCTTCCACTACCCTCTCAGTAAAGTAATACTTCCTGATATTATTTTTAAACCTTTGTCCCTCTAATTTAAGACTATGTCCTCTTGTTGTGGTAGTTTTTCTTCTTTTAAATATCGTCTCCTCCTTTACTGTGTTGATTCCCTTTATGTATTTAAATGTTTCTATCATATCCCCCCTGTCTCGTCTTTCCTCCAAGCTATACATGTTAAGATCCTTTAACCTTTCCTGGTAAGTTTTATCCTGCAATCCATGAACCAGTTTAGTAGCCCTTCTTTGAACTCTCTCTAAGGTATCAATATCCTTTTGAAGATAGGGTCTCCAGTACTGTGTACAGTACTCCAAGTGAGGTCTCACCAGTGTTCTGTACAATGGCATGAGCACTTCCCTCTTTCTACTGCTAATACCTCTCCCTATACAACCAAGCATTCTGCTAGCATTTCCTGCTGCTCTATTACATTGTCTGCCTACCTTTAAGTCCTCATGTAATGCAGGTACATATTATTGCCATATAAAAGCTAAAGACTAGCTATCATAATAAAACATGATCTGGTTGCTGTTACATGATATGAAGCAATATAAACAAAAAATAAACCTGGAGAAGAAAACTTTTCACAAAAACAATTCTTTACATTGCAATATGGTATAATCACATAAGAACCGAGAAAAGTGAAACTTAGCTTTAAAATTGAAGAATAGAGGACATTAAAGCAAACAATTAGGAGTATAGGACAAACATTAATAATGAAACATTACAAACAAATGGAAAGATATTCTTATTTTATCTATCACACATATGGATCTATTAGTTATACATATGTTATACACTACTGGTGATCATGCACTATAGTAGAGTTTTGATGCTGCTTAGTTTACGCAAACGTATACTATATATGGATGGATACATAGATCGTCAACTCGATCTTACTTTTGCTTTGATTCCACCATTTTTATCACCATTTTTTAAGTTTTCCTTTCAAGCCTCAATTTCACAGTCATCCTCTCTCATGATCCCCTGCTTTTTTGTTTGTACTGAAAACAGAAAGCCCTGGTAAAGGACGGAAACATTTTAATTATTCCGATTAAGATGCCTGTTCGAAGTTAATATATCAGAAGTACATGTATTCATGAAAATCCATTGAGTGCACTTCACTCTTCACGTACTCTATTCAAGTGGCTGGAGTTTAAGCATCGATGTCTGAAAGATTCCGAGATAATGGGTGCAGATCCCGGACATTTGCATGTGTATATATGCATTCAGAAATCTTGCACTTAAGACCAAAGTTGTTAACGGCAGAATCATAAAGAATGATACTTCTGGGTCTTAGTATAAATAGTGCACATTATTCTGGACACTGTTTATGTGTACACATACACACAGTATATACTAGTCTAGATTTATTTATTTTATTCTGAAGAACGCAAAATTATATTTTGGTTTATTATTTTATTATTGATTTCTTAGCAGAACCATTTAGCAAAAAAAAAAAAAGTGTAATTTTATTGTCAAGTATGCAAATTTAACCAGTGTTAATTAGGCTGCATTTTAATATGCAGCGAGGTATTTCACCTATTATATTCACATCGATCTTCTATGAGTTTATAGGCCTTTTAATCAGTGTTGTGGGTATCTCATCTTTTTGCATGTATTTCATAGATGTCACGCATAGCTACACTCAATTCCTACCATCCAAAAAAAAAAATAGAGTTTTAATGCAGTGTTAAATTAAAGAGAGCAGCGACCTTTTTCAGATTATTTCCACTTGCAAACACTGCCACCAGATTTGCTTAAATTCTCTTAGGACTGAGCAGTACATTAAGCAATTCAGGTAAAAATTAGCACTACATTTCTACAAGCACATTTGGACTGAATAAGTCATTGATTTTACTAATTTATTTTTTAACTTTAAAGGATGTTTTGTGAACATTTACAGTGTTTATACATAGAAGAATAAGCAATAAGATAAAAAAAAATCTTTATAATATACGCTATGTGCATATATCTATATATTGTTATGTGTATGTTTGTGCATGCACACTAAAAATTGTGAGTTTAAATGGGGAAGTACTATACATGTTAAGTTCCTTTAAGCTTTGCAGGATAAAACTTACAAGGAAAGGTTAAAGGAACTTAACATGTATAGCTTGGAGGAAAGACGAGACAGGGGGGGATATGATAGAAGTATTTAAATACAAAAAGGGAATTAACACAGTAAAAGATGAAAAACTACCAACAAGAGGACAAAGGTTTAAAAATAATATCAAGAAGTATTACTTTACTGAGAGGGTAGTGGATGCATGGAATAACCTTCCAGCTGAAGTGGTAGAGGTTAACACAGTAAAGGAGTTTAAGCATGCATGGGATAGGCATAAGGTTATCCTAACTATAAGATAAGGCCAGGGACTAATTTAAAGTATTTTGAAAATTGGGCAGACTAAATGGGCCAAATGGTTCTTATCTGCCGTCATATTCTATGTTTCTATGTTACTATATTAGAACTATTTTCCATGGCAAAAGCAAATTGAGCAGGTTTTGGACTAGTTATTACTGTGGTGATATATTGAATGCTGTGCAAAATTGCTGCTTTAACACTATACATCATTATTTAAAGGGACACTATAGGCACCCAGACCACCTTATCTCATTGGGGTCTGGGTGCATTGTAGAGTTAAATCCACATTCCAGACAGCCACTAGAGGTGCTTCCTGCTCACTAATGGAGTTTTACTCTGTGAAACAATGTGGGCCGTCCACGTGCTTTGCATAATAGAATCTAACATCTACAGATTCCCCATTGGAAAGCAATGCTTTTTTGATAACAAAAATATTGCAGTGAAAAATATTGTAAAGGATTTAGGTATTCAGTATTTGATCACAATTCAACAGTAATTAATCTTGTCGTGGATCTAAATACTCACTTTTCTTATGGGCACATGTTTCCATTGAGCGTTGCTTTGTGGCCTCCTAACAACCACAGTGCTATCAAGCATCATTAATAGTGCAGATTATACACCAACTAAATGTTCCACAAGGTAATTCCTGCACTACACAAACTGACATCTCTCTATGACCAGTGCGATTTGTGGTTTAATTTTTTGCACCCAAAATGTGGTTGATAAAATCTATAAAAACCCTGAGCCTATAGGCAAGGCTACTAAACAACCACATTTTCCTCAGTTCAACTACCTATGGGGCTGTAACATTCAAACACATGCAATCTCTGTTGTTTTGCGCACATGACATTTTAGTTAAACGTTTGTAAAAAAAAAAACAAAAAAACATGGCATTAATAATTGTGTTATTTAAGATTTCAAATTGTAAAGGGGTGGTCTAAACACCAAATCAACTTGAAGCTTAGTGAAGCAGTCTTTGTATATAGATCATACCCCTGCAATCTCATCGCTCAAGTCTCTGCCTTTTAGGGATTAAATCACTTAATTTATGGAGCCCTGTCCACACCTCCTCTGGCTGTGTCTCACCCAGTCTCCCTACACAATTCCTTAAAAATAGTGTACATTGTTTAGCTTCCTGTATTATGTTTAACCCCTTAAGGACCAAACCTCTGGAATAAAAGGGAATCATGACATGTCACACATGTCATGTGTCCTTAAGGGGTTAATGTAGAATAGCTTTCCTTTCTGCACTGTTGATTGCCTGCTACAGCCCAAAACAGTTTCCTGTGTGGGATAAAAGTTCAAATAACAGAGTAGGAGATAAGCAAGTAAGCACAGCCTCTGTGAGCAGGGCCGCCATCAGGGCATGACAACCATAACGGTTGTCATGGGCCCGGCGGTCCTGGGGGGCCCGGACCGCTCAGGGAGTCCCGGGCCCCACATTCTATTTGTGCACATATAGATAGCGATTATCGCTATCTATATGTTCACCTCGGGCCCCGGCTACCTGTAGAATGCAGACAGGGACCAGCCAACACATCCTTACTCTCCAGCTGCTCCTGCCTGTAAGTCTCGCGAGCTCCGCGGCTGGCAGAGCGTTGTCACGGGTTACCATGGCAACGCTCCGCGCGGCAAACAGGCACAGCTCGCGATACTTACAGGCAGGAGCTGCTGGAGAGTAAGGATGTGCTGGCTGGTCCCCGTCTGCATTCTACAGCGGCTGGCTCCCTCCACTATACCACCGGACCACCAGGGATGCAATCTCCCCCCTCCCTGGCCAGGTAAGAAGCAGGGAGGGGGGAATAAAATGTCAAATTTCCCAAATGGCTCCCCTCCCAACCCCCCCTCCCCCCCCATGCAGCCCCCTATTTTACATACACCAAAACCACAACACACACTAAAACCACAACACACACACTGCATACACACACTAAAACCACAACACACACACACACACACTGCATACACACACTAAAACCACAACACACACACACACTGCATACACACACTAAAACCACAACACACACACACACACTGCAAACACACACTAAAACCACAACACACACTGCAAACACACACTAAAACCACAACACACACTGCAAACACACACTAAAACCACAACACACACACACACTAAAACCACAACACACACACTGCATACACACACTAAAACCACAACACACAGACTGCATACACACACTAAAACCACAACACACACACACACTGCATACACACACTGCAAACCACAACACACACACTGCAAACACTGCATACACACTAAAACCACAACACACACACTGCATACACACACTAAAACAACAACACACACTGCATACACACACTAAAACCACAACACACACACTGCAAACACACACTAAAACCACAACACACACACACACTGCATACACACACTAAAACCACAACACACACACTGCATACACACACTAAAACCACAACACACACACACTGCATGCACACACTAAAAACACAACACACACACACTGCATGCACACACTAAAACCACAACACACACACTGCATACACACACTAAAACCACAACACACACACTGCATACACACACTAAAACCACAACACACACACACTGCATGCACACACTAAAAACACAACACACACACACTGCATGCACACACTAAAACCACAACACACACACTGCATACACACACTAAAACCACAACACACACACACACTGCATACACACACTAAAACCACAACACACACACACACTGCATACACCATACACACACTAAAACCACAACACACACTATGCATTCACCATAGACACACTAAAACCACAACACACACACTGCATTCACCATACACACACTAAAACCACAACACACACACACTGCATTCACCATACACACACTAAAACCATAACACAAACACACACTTCATTCACCATACACACACTAAAACTACAACACAAACACGCACTGCATTCACCATACACACACTAAAACTACAACACACACACAGTGTATTCACCATACACACACGCACTGCATTCACCATACGCACACTAAAACTACAATACAAACATACACTGCATTCACTATACACACACTAAAACCACAACACACACTCTGCATTCACCATACACACACTTAAACCACAACACAAACACACTGCATTCACCTTACACACACTAAAGCCACAACAAAAACAAACACTGCATTCACCATACACACACTAAAACCACAACACAAACATGCACTGCATTCACCATACACACACTAAAACCACAACACAAACATGCATTGCATTCACCATACACACACAGTAAAACCATAACACAAACACACACTGCATTCACCATATACACACAGTAAAACCATAACACAAACATGCACTGCATTCACCATACACACACTAAAACCACAACACAAACACGCACTGCATTCACCATACACACACTAAAACCACAACACAAACACGCACTGCATTCCCCATACACACACTAAAACCACAACACAAACACACACTGCATTCACCATACACACACTAAAACCACAACACACACACTGCATTCACCATACAAACACTAAAACCACAACACAAACACACACTGCATTCACCATACAAACACTAAAACCACAACACAAACACACACTGCATTCACCATACACACACTAAAACCACAACACAAACATGCATTGCATTCACCATACACACACTAAAACCACAACACAAACATGCACTGCATTCACCATACACACACTAAAACCACAACACAAACACGCACTGCATTCACCATACACACACTAAAACCACAACACAAACACACACTGCATTCACCATAACACACTAAAACTACAACACAAACACACACTGCATTCACCATACACACACTAAAACTACAACACACACTGCATTCACCATACAAACACTAAAACCACAACACAAACACGCACTGCATTCACCATACACACACTATAACTACAACACACACACTGCATTCACCATACACACACTAAAACCACAACACAAACACACACTGCATTCACCATAACACACTAAAACTACAACACAAACACACACTGCATTCACCATACACACACTAAAACTACAACACACACTGCATTCACCATACAAACACTAAAACCACAACACAAACACTGCATTCACCACACAAACACTAAAACCACAACACAAACACACACTGCATTCACCATACACACACTAAAACTACAACACAAACACACACTGCATTCACCATACACACACTAAAACTACAACACAAACACACACTGCATTCACCATACACACACTAAAACTACAACACACACACTGCATTCACCATACAAACACTAAAACCACAACACAAACACACACAGCATTCACCATACACACACTATAACCACAACACAAACACTTTGCATTCACTACACAAACACACACTTTATCTAAAACACACAAAACTACATTCATTATACAAATGTATCTGTATCCATTTTACACACCACACAGGCCATCCTTGTGGGTGGACTCAGAATGGGCCCCCAGGGGCAGACTCCGGGGCGGGCCCTGGGGCCCCACACTTTTTACTGTGTCAGGGGCCCCAAGATTTCTGATGGCAGCCCTGTCTGTGAGTCACGGTCAGGTAAGTTGTTGCTAGGCCTCCACAAACAGAAACAAATGTGATTTAATTCCTAAGAGGCAGCAAATTGACTAGCGAGGCTGCAGGTGCATGCGCCATACAACACTGCTTCAGTGAGCTAAACTTGTTTTGTGCTTAGTGTCCCTTTGTATACATTGCATGCAAATGTTACAGGTTTAATTGATATGATCATTAATTGGTGTGTCTTTTGGCTGTATGTATAGATCATATTAATATGAGATATATATGAGTGTTGCTTGGTAAGTCCCACCATAGCAGTAATTATACATATGGGATATAAAGAAACCCTCTTTTGAAATTATCAGTTTTAAGATGTTCATGGCATCGGGTTATTAAGTGCTGCATCCCATCTATAGCACATCCCAAGTGTCATAACGTGATCATAGCACCCACATCTGCTTATAACGTATGTGTATACATTTTTAAAACAGTGAATGTCTATTGGTTAAAATGCTTTATATGAGATTTTCAAGTCTGCTTACTTTTGTATCCCGCAATAGATTTGCACATATTTGTATGTTGTGCAAGCACAGTGTTGCTTGCCTACTCTTGTTAAATAATGTTCCCATATTTCTGTTATATCATAGCCTTTTTCATTGCACAAAGATTTTAATTGTGGAAATATCTGTCTGCTCTCTTTTGTACATGATGAATAATGGTTCACTTATGTTAACTATTTTATTTACTGAAATAAAACAGTAATAGTCATTTTTTCCAAGCAAACTATTTGTATGTGTTGTCCTTTGCTTATTGCTTAATGCATGCTGTATATTTGGTTGACACATGATAAGACTATTTGGTATTTCATGGATAACATAGATTTTTTTTTTTCACATCACATTTGTGTTAGCATAAATGTCATATGAATCTAATACTGCAGTGCCATTAATATGAAGCCAAATATGAACTTTGAATCTCTCCGAATCATATTTTAGTCAAATTCAACCACATACTTTACCTGTTCAAAGGTTGACCAGATCCCTAATAACTCCAAGATATTGCTAATGCAATATTACATGAAACCAGAATGGATCTATAATGGATTCTATACTGCTAGTTTGACCACTATAAATGTTGATTTATGTTGATAATAGTTGATATATAATCTGTTGGTTTCAAAATGGATATTCGTGTGTGTATTTTTTTAATTGTGCATTTTAGATGTAATGTAGCCCATGGAGCAGCGCAGCTAAGGGGAATGGGCCTTGACATTGCTAGGAGACAGGCATAGGAGTGGTGTAATGTAGGGGACTGAATAGCATAACTGGAGTAGGGGTTTGTGTTAAAAGAGTATATATAGTGGCCATTTTAGATCAGTGGCCATCTTAATTAATCCACACTTACCTGTTTTGTGGCAGGTCTGTGTAGTGTCGCTTTTGTCTTTCAGGTAAATCTTGCTGTTAGAAGACTGGACGTGCTGATGGCAGGAGTCTGGAATGCTGTGCAGGAGAGAGGGATGGAGTGGCTTCAAGGAGGTCTGGGGGATGCTATGCACCTGGCCGGGCCTTCCTCTGTGTCCCAGGGAGGTCAGCATGCTAGGTGGACCAGGCTGCCTCAGCGTTGAGCCCAGCGAGCAGCTAGGTGGTCAGAGGAGCAGGAGCCCGACTGTGGAGCCTGGTTGGGCTGAAGCGGGGCTGGCCGGAGTCCCACGACAGCCACACCACGAGGACAGAGTTGGAGTGCAGCCACACGGCCAGGATGGGTTCCCACAAACACGGCTGTGTGAGGACGTTCGGGCCGCGAATTGGTGCAGTCACTCACGGCTGGTCTTTCTGGCTGCGGACGGGTAACCAGCGAATCTACCGAGCGAGTGGAAATTGACAAACATATGGGCCGCAAATGGGAAACTGCCAAATGTTCAGGCCGCAAACGGAAAACTACCGAACATTCGGGCTGTGAAAGGCACTCTTACGAATGTTCGGGTTGCAAACAGGTATGCATGTTATCTCTCGATCGGGTTGCTGAAACTGCTGAACGTTCAGCCTGCGAAATTAGGACAGCTGAAGGTGCCTCTGGTTCAGATAAAATTATGAGCAAGTCTGTTACCAGGCGGAAGGCGGTTTCCTTGATGGTGGCCTCTGTGACAGGCCAGGACTATGTTGGGAGTGATGCCATGACCAGATCGGAGGACGACGGTGCAGTCGCAGGCAACGATGGGTCCCCAAGGGCCGGTAAGCTTCGACAGGCTTTTCCTAGCCAGTCGCGGCAGCGGAGGTTGTTCAAGGGGTCGCCTCGCAGGTTGGCGTCCAGATTGCCTAGTGTGGGTTGAGGCGGACCAGCGAGAGAGCCCAGGGAGGGGGACCTGAGTTGGGAAGCGGGCAGACGGGCATCCACACCCATTAGATCTGCATCATGGATGGGCAAGGAGTGCCGCACACAGGACTGTCATGTCAGACCCCACGGGGTGATGGGCGACAGGGGCCACACTATAGATCCCGGAGTGACCATAGTGGGCATGCAGGCCAACACAGCAGGGGGTTGCCCAGGGAGGTCAGCATGCTAGGTGGACCAGTGTCAGGGTACCTGCGGTCTCTACCCAGGGATGTATTTACCACAAGGCAAACAAGGCATTTGCCTAGGGCAGCACTTTCAGGGGGGGAGGGGAGACCAAAAAACACCACCCCAAGCTCCCAGACAAATGCCTTGTTTGCCTCATGTTCTGGGGCTGTCCACCTTACTGTGAGTGAGTGAGTGAGTGAGTGAGTGAGTGAGTGAGTGAGTGTAGCTGTCAGTGTGTGTCTGTGAGTGAGTGAAAGTGTTTTTTTTTCCAGTGAGAACTTGTGTGCCTGTAAGTGTGTGTCAGTGTGTGTATGCCATTTTATGTGTATCTGATAGTGTGAAAGTGTGTGTGCCAATGACTGTATGAGTGTGCCAATGACTGTATCTGTCAGTGAGTGTATATCAGTGCATGTATCAATGAGGGCATGTGTCTGCCAGTCAAAAAAGTGGCCTTGACAAGAATCGAGGGGGTGGGTGAGGGGGGGGCAAATTTAGATTTTGGGGGTGCCTGAATTTAGTCGTGCCTAGGGCAGCACAAATCCAAAATACACCACTGTCTCTACCTCCGAAAGAGGTAGAGACTTAGCTGTTCCTCCATCCAGACGGCCTGATGGCTCCCTTTCCCACGGTCTATCCGGTCATGCAAGGCCGGCCGCGAGGGAGTGACTGCCTTTTACAGCATCTAGGCAGGAAGTTGTCATCAGGACACTCCTCCGGAACGACCTGTCACTCAATTGCTGCAGGACCAATCAGGACGCCTCGGAGGCGTGGTTACTGCTCTGAACAGGGTATTTAACAGAGCTTCTTTCATTAGCTCATTGCCCTGTCGTGGTTCTAGCTTGTTCTAGTCACTCAGTGCTTGTGTATTCTATTATCCCTTTTGGTTTTGACCCGGCTTGTTTACCTTACTCTGCTTATCTCTGTTACCCTTGATTCGGCTTGTCTCTCGCTTACCTGTCTTCTGTTACCCTCGACCTCGGCTTGTCTTTGACCATTCTATACTGTACTACTTACGTTAGTCCGGCCATTCTAAGGTCCGGTATACGTATCTGGCTACTGTTTGTACTCTGCGTGTTGGATCCCTGTCCCGATCCTGACATTACGACAGGGCCAATGGATCCTGCGAGTACAAACAGTCAGCTTGCCTCTCCTGATCCTAGGTTTGAAGCCATGGATCACAGAATGGATCAGATGGCGCTTGCGCTACAGGCTCTATTATCTCGTGCCAATAACCCACCAGAGGAGATACGTAATACCCCTGTTTCTCCTGTCGGTTCAGGTCTAGAGGTAGCCACAGTGGGTGCTTCTTCTCGCATTACCCCCCCAGTACGCTATGGTGGGGCTCCTGAGAAGTGTCGTGGTTTCTTAAACCAAATTAGTATCCATTTTGAATTGCAACCTCGCTCTTATCCTACAGATAGGGCAAAGGTAGGATTTATTATCACCCTACTTATTGAGAAAGCTCTGAGATGGGCCAACCCATTATGGGAGAACGATAACCCATTAGTTTATAACTATAACGCCTTTGTAGCTGCTTTTAGAAGAACATTTGACCCTCCAGGTAGAAAGGTTAATGCAGCCAGATTACTGTTGCGTCTGAGACAGGAGAACCGAACACTGGTGGATTATGCACTAGAGTTCAGGTCTCTGGCGTCAGAGGTCAAGTGGAATGAGCAGGCGTATATGGATGTATTTTTGAATGGCTTATCTGAAGTAATCCTTGATGAGGTTGCTACCAGAGAACTCCCTGAGAATTTAGAGGATTTAATTTCGTTCATCTCTCGTATAGATGAACGTTTAAGAGAGAGACAGAACACTCGAGAGAGGAACCGGAGACCTTCTTTTAGGTTAGCCCCCGCTTTTCCAAGTCCTGACTCCACGGTATCTTTGCTTCCTAAACCTATGCAGATAGGGTATACCCGCCTCTCTGAGGAGGAAAGACAGTACAGGAGAAGAGAGGGTTTGTGTATGTATTGTGGAGCTAAGGGTCATTTACTCTCGAACTGTTCTAACCGCCCGGGAAACGCTCGCACCTAAGTCTCTCTAGAGGACAGGCCTTGGGTGTTTCTATTTTGTCCTCTACTCCTAATTATAAAGATCACAGGCTTCTGCTACCAGTTTCCTTAACTTGCGGGAGGGAAGTAGTAAGGGCTATGGCTTTGATAGATTCCGGTGCGGCTGAGAATTTTATCGACCAAGCCTTTGCTAGTAAAAACAATTTCCCATCCCAGCTAAGGGAGACACCCTTGGCCGTTGAGGCCATAGATGGTAGACCACTACTAGACCCTGTTATCTTTCGTGAGACCATACCCATTGAGTTAAATGTTGGTATCCTACACGTGGAGAATTTATCTCTTCTGCTCATTTCGTCTCCTTCCGTTCCCATAGTTCTGGGGTACCCATGGTTGAAAGAACATAACCCTATTATTGATTGGGAGTTAGGGGAGATACTCTCGTGGGGCCAGGGCTGCCAGGATCGGTGTTTGTACAAGGTTTCTCCATTAGCTAATATTAACATACAGGAGAATCCTACTCAGTCCACAGAAAGACAAATACCAGACCTTTACCTAGACTTAAGGGCAGTGTTTGACAAGAAGAATGCCGATTCTTTGCCGCCACACAGGTCATTTGACTGTAAAATTAAGCTTCTACCCGGGACTATGCCTCCGAGGGGCCATGTATATCCTTTGTCTGTTCAGGAAAACTCGGTTCTAGAGGAGTATATTCAGGAGAATTTAGAAAAGGGATTCATCAGGAGGTCTTCTTCTCCGGCCGGGGCGGGGTTCTTTTTCATTAAGAAGAAGGATGGCACGCTGAGACCTTGTATCGATTACCGAGGCTTGAATAAAATAACTGTCAGAAATGCCTATCCTATCCCACTGATTACCGAGTTATTTGATCGTCTTAAGGGCTCCAAAATCTTCACCAAGTTAGATCTCAGAGGGGCTTACAATTTGGTGAGAATCCAGCAAGGTCACGAGTGGATGACGGCATTCAATACCCAGTATGGCCATTACGAATACACTGTTATGCCATTTGGACTATGCAATGCTCCTGCAGTATTTCAAGAGTTGATTAATGAGGTACTTAGGGAGTTTCAGCATGATTGTGTTATTGTTTACCTGGACGACATACTAATACACTCTAAGGAGATTGAGACTCACCATAGACAGGTCAGAAAGGTGTTACACAAACTTCTGCAACATGGTCTATACTGCAAATTGGAAAAGTGCAGTTTTGATCAGTCTCAGGTAGACTTTCTTGGGTACGTGATTTCTGGGGAAGGTTTTAAAATGGATCCTGGTAAACTCCAATCTATTTTAGACTGGCCTTTGCCCAAAGGACTCAAGGCTATCCAAAGGTTTATTGGTTTTTCCAACTACTATAGGTGCTTCATTAAGGGTTACACCTCTATCATTGCGCCTATTACCAATATGACCAAACAAGGGGCTGATACTAAGTTCTGGTCTGAGGAAGCTCTTGGTGCTTTTAAGACTCTCAAGGAACTTTTTGCCTCAGCTCCCATTCTAGTTCATCCTGATACGACTCTGCCTTTCTTGCTCGAGGTCGATGCTTCTGAGACAGGAGTTGGGGCTGTTCTGTCTCAAAGGTTAGGGGTGGATAAACCGTTACACCCTTGTGGTTTCTTCTCTAAAAAAATTTCTGGGCCTGAGAGCAGATATGACATCGGGGAGAGGGAACTGTTAGCGGTCATTAAGGCTTTAAAGGAGTGGAGACATTTACTGGAAGGGACACTACACCCTGTTACTATCCTAACGGATCATAAGAACTTGTCTTATATTGGGGAGGCTAAGCGCTTGTCCGCCAGGCAGGCTCGCTGGGCTTTGTTCCTCATTCATTTTAATTATGTACTTACGTATAGACCTGGTTCTAAGAACTCTAAAGCCGATGCTTTGTCTCGTCAATATGAACCATCCAATATAACTGAACCACTTCTGTCCTCCATAGTTCCTAAGGGGAATATCATCGCGAACACGAATCTCAGGATTCACTCTCCATTGCTTTCTGAGATCATGAAGTTTCAGCATTTGGCACCCAAACAGACTCCTGGGGATCGACACTTCGTTCCTGCCGCTCTCCAACTGGAGGTGCTACGCTGTCTCCATAACAGCAAGGTGGCTGGGCATCCTGGCATCCGCAAGATTTTTGGTGGCCTGACTTACGCAAGGATATTAAAGAATTCATCGGGGCATGTGAAGTTTGTACCAAGACCAAGCTACCCCATTCGCTTCCATGCGGATTTCTGCACCCTTTAGAGGTTCCTGAAAAGCCTTGGTCCTGTCTGGCAATGGACTTCATTGTTGATTTGCCTATCTCTAAAAAGCAGACTGTCATCCTCACTGTGGTAGACAGATTTACTAAAATGGCTCACTTCATTCCCTTACCTAAACTCCCATCTTCGCACGAATTAGCGGAGATATTCGCCAGGGAGATTTTCCGTTTGCATGGGATACCTTCCCAAATTGTCTCTGACAGAGGCTCCCAATTTGTTTCCCGTTTTTGGAGATCATTCTGCTCCCAACTAGGCATCAAATTGAATTTCTCCTCTGCCTATCATCCTCAGTCCAATGGAGCTGCTGAACGCACTAACCAAAAAGTTGAACAATATTTACGTTGTTTCGTTTCAGAACACCAGGACGATTGGGTCGGTTTGATTCCTTGGGCGGAGTTTGCACATAACAATCTCATTTGCGATTCTACGCATTCTAGCCCTTTTTTCTTGAATTATGGCTTTCATCCTTCCATCCTTCCTTCGGAGTCTTCTTCTCAAGGGATACCGTCGGTGGATGTTCATGTTGCCAATTTAAGAGAGTTGTGGGATCAAACTCGACAAATCCTTTTGCACAATTCTACGCTGGTTAAAAAACACGCTGACAAACTTAGAAGGGCAGCACCGGTGTTTGTTCCAGGCGATAGAGTATGGTTAAGTACTAGAAACATTCGGTTAAAAGTGCCGTCCATGAAGTTTGCTCCTCGATATAGTGGACCTTACAGGGTACTGTCTCAAATTAACCCAGTTGCGTATCGTTTAGCGTTGCCTAATGCCTTACGCATTCCTAATTCATTTCATGTTTCCTTGCTAAAACCATTAATATGTAACAGGTTCTCCTCCACGATCGCCCCTCCCCGCTCAGTTCAGGTGGAGGGTCAGGAGGAGTATGAGGTCAATTCCATCGTTGATTCTCGAATCTCCCGGGGGAAACTGCAATATCTGGTCGATTGGAAGGGTTATGGTCCTGAGGAGAGAAGTTGGGTACCTCAGGAGGAGGTGCATGCTCCCCGTCTCCGCAGGGCGTTTCACTCTCGATTCCCTTCTCGCCCTGGTGTATTCCGCCCGGTGGGCGTATCTGAGAGGGGGGGTACTGTCAGGGTACCTGCGGTCTCTACCTCCGAAAGAGGTAGAGACTTAGCTGTTCCTCCATCCAGACGGCCTGATGGCTCCCTTTCCCACGGTCTATCCGGTCATGCAAGGCCGGCCGCGAGGGAGTGACTGCCTTTTACAGCATCTAGGCAGGAAGTTGTCATCAGGACACTCCTCCGGAACGACCTGTCACTCAATTGCTGCAGGACCAATCAGGACGCCTCGGAGGCGTGGTTACTGCTCTGAACAGGGTATTTAACAGAGCTTCTTTCATTAGCTCATTGCCCTGTCGTGGTTCTAGCTTGTTCTAGTCACTCAGTGCTTGTGTATTCTATTATCCCTTTTGGTTTTGACCCGGCTTGTTTACCTTACTCTGCTTATCTCTGTTACCCTTGATTCGGCTTGTCTCTCGCTTACCTGTCTTCTGTTACCCTCGACCTCGGCTTGTCTTTGACCATTCTATACTGTACTACTTACGTTAGTCCGGCCATTCTAAGGTCCGGTATACGTATCTGGCTACTGTTTGTACTCTGCGTGTTGGATCCCTGTCCCGATCCTGACAACCAGGCTGCCTCAGCGTTGAGCCCAGCGAGCAGCTAGGTGGTCAGAGGGGCAGGAGTCCGACTGTGGAGCCTGGTAGGGCTGAAGCGGGGCTGGCCAGAGTCCCACAACAGCCACACCATGAGGACAGAGTTGGAGTGCAGCCACACGGCCAGGATGGGTTCCCACAAACACGGCTGTGTGAGGACGTTCGGGCCGCGAATTGGTGCAGTCACTCACGGCTGGTCGTTCTGGCTGCGGACGGGTAACCAGCGAATCTACCGAGCGAGTGGAAATTGCCAAATGTACGGGGCGCGAATGGGAAACTGCTAAATGTTCAGGCCGCAAACGGAAAACTACAGAACATTCGGGCTGTGAAAGGCACTCTTACGAATGTTCGGGTTGCAAACAGATATGCATGTTATCTCTCGATCGGGTTGCTGAAACTGCTGAACATTCAGCCTGCGAAATCAGGACAGCTGAAGGTTCCTCTGGTTCAGATAAAATGATGAGCAAGTCTGTTACCAGGCGGAAGGCGGTTTCCTTGACGGTGGCCTCTGTGACTGACCAGAACTATGCTGGGAGTGCTGCCATGACCGGATCGGAGGATGACGGTGCAGTCGCAGGCAACGATGGGTCCCCAAGGGCCGGTAAGCTTCGACTGGCTTTTCCTAGCCAGTCGCGGGAGCGGAGGTTGTTCAAGGGGTCGCCTCCCAGGTTGGCGTCCAGATTGCCTAGCTGTCAGGATCGGGACAGGGATCCAACACGCAGAGTACAAACAGGTACAGGATACTTATACCGGACCTTAGAATGGCCGGACTAACGTACGGAGAATATAGAGAATAGTCAAAGACAAGCCGAGGTCGAGGGAACGAGAAGACAGGTAAGCGAGGAACAAGCCGGGTCAAGGGTAACAGAGATAAACAGAGTAAGTAAAACAAGCCGGGTCAGAACCAAAGGGATAACAGAAATACAAGAGCACTGTGTGACTAGGCAGACTAGAACCACGACAGGGCAATGAGCAAATGGGAGAAGCAAGTTTAAATACCCTGGCTCGGAAGGGTAGACACGCCTCCGACGAGTCCTGATTAGTCTCTGAAGGATTGAGTGACAGGTCGTTCCGGGTTGGCGTCATGACGTCGGTTTCCGGACGTCATGCTAGAAAAGGAAGTGAGTCCCTCGCGGCCGGCGTTTACGTGACCGGATGGACCGCGAGGAACAGAGGAAACAGCCCGTCCGGACGGATGAACGTCTAAGTCTCTACCTCTCTCGGAGGTAGAGACTTCAGGTACCCTGACAGTACCCCCCCTCTCAGATACGCCCACCGGGCAGAAGGAACCGGGATGAGATGGGAAGCGGGAGTGAAACGCCCTGCGGAGACGAGGAGCATGAACATCCTCTTGAGGTACCCAACTCCTCTCCTCAGGACCATATCCCTTCCAATCGACCAGATATTGTACTCTACCCCGGGAGATTCGAGAATCGATAATAGAGTTAACCTCATACTCCTCCTGACCCTCCACCTGAACAGAGCGAGGAGAGGATGATGTGGGGGAAAATCTGTTACAGACTAGTGGTTTCAACAATGAAACATGAAATGAGTTAGGGATGCGTAAGGCAGTTGGAAGAGCTAGACGATACGCAACTGGGTTAATGCGAGTTAGCACCCTGTAAGGTCCAATATAACGAGGAGCGAACTTCATGGAAGGCACTTTTAAACGGATGTTTCTTGTACTCAAGCATACTCTATCACCTGGAACAAACACCGGAGCCGCCCTTCTACGTTTATCAGCGTGTTTCTTAACCAGCATAGAATTGTGCAGAAGAATCTGTCGAGTCTGATCCCACAACTTCCTCAAATTGGCAACATGAACATCAACCGACGGCACCCCCTGGGAAGAAGAAGCCGAAGGAAGAATAGATGGATGAAAGCCATAATTCATGAAGAAGGGGCTTGAACGAGTAGAATCACAAACGAGATTGTTGTGTGCAAACTCCGCCTAAGGAATCAAACCAACCCAATCGTCCTGGTGTTCGGAAACAAAACAACGTAAATATTGTTCAATCTTTTGGTTGGTGCGTTCAGCAGCTCCATTAGACTGAGGATGATAAGCAGAAGAGAAATTCAATTTGATACCCAGTTGAGAGCAGAAGGACCTCCAAAAACGGGAAACAAATTGGGAACCTCTGTCAGATACAATTTGGGAGGGTATCCCATGTAATCGAAAAATCTCCCTTGCGAATATCTCCGCCAATTCGGGAGAAGACGGAAGTTTAGGCAGCGGAACGAAGTGAGCCATCTTGGTGAATCTGTCAACCACGGTGAGGATAACAGTCTGTTTTTTAGAGATAGGTAAATCGACAATAAAATCCATAGCCAAACAGGACCATGGCTTCTCTGGAACCTCTAAGGGGTGCAGAAATCCACAGGGAAGGGTATGAGGTTGCTTGGTCTTAGTACAAACCTCACATGCACCGATGAAATCTTTAATATCCTTCCGTAAATCAGGCCACCAGAAGTCCTTAGAGATCAAAGCACATGTCTTGCGAATACCAGGATGTCCAGCCACCTTGCTGTTGTGGAAACATTGCAACAGTTCCAGTTGTAGAACAGGAGGAACGAAACGTCGACCTTCAGGAGTCTGTTTAGGAGCTAGATGTTGCAGTTTAATGATCTCGGCAAGTAACGGAGAGTGAATCCTGAGATTCGTGTTGGCGACAATATTGCATTTCGGAACTATAGAGGAAAGAACCGGTTCAGATATAGTAGAAGGTTCATATTGGCGAGACAAAGCATCGGCTTTGGAGTTCTTAGAACCAGGTCAATAAGTAAGCACATAATTGAAGTGGGTCAGGAATAAGGACCAACGAGCTTGTCTGGCGGACAGTCGCTTAGCTTCCCCAATATAAGACAAGTTCTTGTGATCCGTTAAAATAGTAACAGGATGTAAGATCCCCTCCAATAAATGTTTCCACTCCTTTAAGGCCATAATGACCGCTAAGAGTTCCCTGTCGCCAATGTCATATCTACTTTCAGGGCCAGACAGTTTCTTAGAAAAAAAAACACAAGGGTGTAGTGGTTTATCCACCCCTAACCTTTGCGACAGAACAGCCCCTACGCCTGTCTCAGAGGCATCGACCTCGAGTAGGAACGGCAGAGTCGTATCAGGATGGACTAGAATTGGAGCAGAAGCAAAAAGATCCTTGAGAGTCTTGAAAGCAGCGAGAGCTTCATTAGACCAAGTCTTAGTGTCAGCCCCCTGTCTGGTCATATTGGTAATAGGTGCAATAATAGAAGAGTATCCCTTAATGAAGCGCCTATAATAATTGGAGAAACCAATAAACCTCTGAATAGCCTTGAGTCCCTTAGGCAAAGGCCATTCTAAAATGGACTGGAGTTTGTCAGGGTCCATCTTAAAGCCTTCCCCAGAAATCACGTATCCAAGAAAGTCTATCTGAGACTGGTCAAAGCTACATTTCTCCAATTTACAGTATAAGCCATGTTGCAGGAGTTTGTGTAATACCTTTCTGACCTGTCTGTGGTGGGTCTCAACCTCTCTAGAGTGTATCAGTATGTCATCCAGGTATACAATAACACAATCATGTTGAAATTCCCTAAGAACCTCATTAATCAAATCCTGAAATACTGCAGGTGCGTTACAAAGACCAAAAGGCATGACCGTGTATTCATAATGCCCATAACGGGTATTGAACGCTGTCATCCACTCGTGTCCTTGCTGGATTCTCACCAAGTTATATGCCCCTCTGAGGTCCAGCTTGGTGAAAATTTTAGAGCCTTTCAGACGATCAAACAGCTCGGTAATCAAGGGAATCGGATAGGCATTTCTGATGGTTATCTTATTCAAACCTCGGTAATCAATGCAAGGTCTTAGTGAACCATCCTTCTTTTTAACAAAAAAAAAAACCAGCCCCGGCAGGAGAAGAAGATCTCCTAATGAATCCCTTGTCTAGATTCTCCCGAATATACTCCTCTAGAACTGAATTCTCCTTAGTGGATAGGGGGTACACATTGCCCCTCGGAGGCATGGTACCAGGTAGTAAGTTAATTTTACAATCAAAGGTCCTGTGTGGAGGTAGAGTATCAGCATTCTTTTTGTCGAATACTGCTTTTAAGTCTAGGTACAGGGGCGGTATCTGTATCTCTGTAGACTGGGTAGAACTACCTGGTGTGTTAATTACACCCAATGGGGAAACCCTCCGTAAACAATTCTCCTGGCAACCCTGGCCCCATGAGAGTATCTCCCCTAACTCCCAATCAATAATAGGGTTATGTCTTTTTAACCATGGGTAACCCAGGACTATGGGAACAGAAGGGGATGAAATAAGCATAAGCGATAAGTTTTCCTCGTGTAAGATACCAACAGTTATGCTAACTGGGATGGTCTCACGAGAGATAACAGGCTCAAGTAAAGGTCTACCATCTATGGCCTCAACGGCCAAGGGTGTATCCCTTAACTGGGATGGGATAGTGTGTTTAGTAGCAAAGGCTTGATCGATAAAATTCTCAGCAGCACCGGAATCTATCAAAGCCATGGTCCTTAGTACTCCCCTTTCCCAAGTTAAAGAAACTGGTAGCAGAAGCCTGTGATCTTTATAATTATGCGTAGAGGACAAAATAGAAACACCCAAGGCCTGTCCTCTAGAGAAACTTAGGTGCGAGCGTTTCCCGAACGATTAGGACAATTCAGGCGTAGGTGACCTCTGACTCCACAATACATGCATAATCCCTCTCTTCTCCTGTACGGCCTCTCCTCCTCTGAGAGGCGAGTATTGCCTATCTGCATAGGTTCAGGACATAGTGAGGTAGTGGAATCAGGACTTTGAAATGAGGGAGCTAATTTAAATGAAGGTCTAAGGTTCCTCTCTCGAGTGTTCTGTCTCTCTCTTAAACGCTCATCAATACGAGAAATGAATGAAATTAAATCCTCCAAATTTTCAGGAAGCTCTATATACATCTATATATGCCTGCTCGTTCCACTTAACTTCTGCCGCCAAAGACCTGAACTCTAGTGCATAATCCTTAATGCAGGATTCCCCGTTAGAACAACGGAATGTAGGAACAGCAGTAGATTGGGCTCCTCTAGCGGGGGCTCTCAGAGTAATATGAGGGTGGGAGGTCATGTCTAGAGGAAGACTGGTGAGTACGGGTTTATTCCTCATTGAATGTATCCATATGGATCTTCGAGAATGATGATATTGACAGGGCTCTAGGTTCGGCATCATATGCATCATTCTTCCAAGCGATTGAGTTGATTCGGTGTGCAGGCAAGGGGGCGTTGATGGTTATGGCAAACTTGAAAGCGACGTTTTGATTACTGCCCATTCACCCCAACTGTCATCATTTACTGGGCTGTTCAGTACTTTCTGAAGTGGGGGTCAAATACGGGGAGAACACTAGCTTTGTGGTCCAATACCTAGATGATTATCTCTGTTTCAGGCCGGCGCGTTTGATGGTGTGCCAGATAGGGTTGAGAACGTTGGACTGGGTAGCAAATGTCTTTGGAATACCATTGGACAGTGGGGCTGACAAATTGCTTGTCCTTCCTGGGCTTGGAGATATATTCGGGCCGGAGGGAATGTCGGTTGCCGGAGAACAATTTACGGGCGTATCAGTCATTGATGGGCCGGCTCAATTTCACATGCCGGTGGAGCCTGGTGGGGAGAGGGTGTTCAACAGGTCCCTTCTCCAGGGTGACTAGCGGGGTAGCGTCACCGCATCATGTCTTTCGATCTGGATGTGTGGCAGGTCTTAAACCCCTAAGGGACTTTATGGGCATTTATATGCATGTCCGATTGGCCTTGGGGCATGTGGGCCTGGGTTGTTACAGTTCGGAACACACTCTTTCAGGATTGGGGCTGCAATGGAGGCAGCTCAGTTGGGTTGGGGGGTGAACCAGTCAAGTAGATCGGGAGGTGGGAATCGGTGAGATTCAGGTCATAGATGAGGCCAAACCAATCAGTCTGGTTGAAATGGTGATCATTGTCTGTGTGGATAACGTGTTTTTCTTCCTCAAGTTAGATTGAATGGGTGATGGGACACTCATATGTGTACTGGGCACAGAGGATCTGCAGTTCATCGTCAAAGCATACAGCTGCGCTTCCCGCTCTCGATGGTGTAGATGGAATGATTTGGTTTTAGGGGTTGCAGTTGGCACCGTGTATGCTTAGAGCTATTCCAAAGGCTTAGAGTGGGTAAAGTACCTAACATTGTTTTGTTTCATGCTGGGGGAATGAATAAGGCCTATTATCGCAGAGGGCTTTGCTCACGGAGCTGAAGAAAGATTTGGATGGGTTGAGGCAGATGGTCCCTGACAGAGTTGTCATATGGTCAGAGATGGTACCGTGATTGCAATTGCACTCTAGGGACCATCAGGAGATAGCAAGAAGTAGGGGGACGGTTAATACAACTATAGCAACTTATGTGAGGAGCTTGAAGGAAAAAGTGGTAAGGCATGGGGAGTTGGAAGCGCAGTGGCCGGGTTATTGCAGGCAATATGGGGTGCATCTGTCAGAGGTGGGTATGGACTTCTTGTTGTTAGGGTTTCAGGAAGGTTTACAACAAGCGTTGTTTTGGTGGGGGCGCTCAGGTATCTCAAGGTGTTGAGCTCTAAACTATGGCGGGGGATGGATAGAGAAGTTGGGGTGTAGGTTGTTTGTCCTGATGGAAAAAAGTTTGGTTTGGAAGGGTATTGGTAGGTTTGAGCTTGTTTGTAGCTCTGAACCTGGTGTGTGTAGGGTGTATCTCGGTATGCCCCTACATGGACAGTTTGGTGTGGAAGAGTATTGGTAGGTTCAAGCTCGTCGCTAGCTCCGAACTTGGCGTGTATGGTGTATCTTGGTATGCCCCTACATGGAAGAACATTTATGTCATGCCCTTGGTGGCAATGGTTATGTTATATGTTAATTATATGTTATAATGTGGTTTTACTTATTGTGTTGTGGGTCATTGTCTGGCGTAGTATTGTTAAAGGAGTTGGGGGGATATGTTATGTTAATATGTGACAATGACCCTAAAATATTTAAAATTTTATTCATTTATTAATAAACCTGTGATAATTTTCCCAAATAAAGGTGTCCGAGTATTTGTGGGGGTTTGGATTTATCACGCATATGCCGGAAAGGCGACTATGCATATGTCATGGACTTTTGTCGTATTGTTTATTTAGTAACCATTTTATATAACAGTTCTTATTTATCATGTAATTGCTTTCATTCATTAATGAAGAATCATAGTAAAAGTTAGATATTATTTGTTAGTTCTGCTCATGTCCAAACATTTTGAAAAATAAAAGTTTTTTTCCTGGGATTTTATGATAATAAAATAATACTTTTTGGTGCATCGATACATTTTCTTTGGAAGGATTGTGATCGCTTTCCTCAATATAGTTAATAGCTCAATGGCAGTCTAAACATGTCAGTAATTGTCAAGAGATTGCAATCAACCCCTTACTTTGTATAATCTTATTTAGATTGGTATATTTACTTATGTAGTACATTTCAGAATGTTTAATATTTCAGCCATTTTCTCTGATTAAAAAATGACACCATTCGCAGCATAAGTGTTAATGTTTGGAACACTTACATTTAGAGAAATCTTAGTCAGACTAATTGCATTTTATAGATGACTGGCTTTGAAAAGGAATCTTTCTTCTTTATCACACCATTAAAAATTCTGACAAACTGAATGTAGCATACAGGTTCAATTTATAGGATACTGTATGCAAGAAACACAGAGAGTATACAGCGTTGTTTTCATGCACTTATTTCTAATTGCAACCATTAGCAATTCATTTGTTTGCAAAAAATTGCGGTAAAATATTAGCCAATACTGCGGTAAAATGTTAGCCAATGCTGCCAATAGTATTGTGAGGGGCTAAACGAACAAACCTGTATTCCTAGTACAATAGTGCCCTAATTTCAGATTTTATTTAGGCCCCTCCCCTAGGTGTTTATGAAAAACCTAAAAAAAAGTTTTTTGCTTACCTTTACTCTAGTGCCGAGACACCCTGCTGCGGAAGCGCTGCTACTGGCGGTCAGGAAGACAGACACTAGACGTGGGTTTAACCCCACAATGTATACATTGCTGTGTCTAAAAAAATGCAATGTTTTACATTACAGGGTTAAAACTAGAGGACCACTGCACTCAGACTACTTCAATTAGATACTTTGTGTATTCGGAGTATGATTACGTTGTAATATACAGATATTATAGACACATTGTAAAGATTTTGCTGTAAGACACGTAGATACCATTATCATTTAAATCCATCATGTTAGACTTTGTTTTATTTCATGTGTATTTTTTATGTTCTGACTATGAATAGTATCATTCTACATACCCGTTTCTATTTCTGTCTATATAAACTTGTTTCCATTTCCTGTTTTTATGCCTTTAAGGGTTTAACCCCTTCAGGACCAAACTTCTGGAATAAAAGGGAATCATGACATGTCACACATGTCATGTGTCCTTAAGGGATTAAAGGGAATACCATGCAGTGAATTGAAAGTTTCCATATTTATTTATATAATATAATATAAAATATTTTACCAGGAAAGATACATTGAGATTTCTTGCGTTTTCAAGTACCGTATATACTCGAGTATAAGCCGACCCGAATATAAGCCGAGGCCCCTAATTTTACCCCCAAAAACTGGGAAAACGTATTGACTCGAGTATAAGACTAGGGTGGGAAATGCAGCAGCTACTGGTAAATTTCTAAATAAAATTAGATTATAAAAAAAATACCGTATATTAATAGAATATTTATTTACAGTGTGTGTATATATTGAATGCAGTGTGTGCGTATGAGCGCAGTGCGTGTGCGTATGAGTGCAGTGTGTGTGTGTGTGTGTGTGTATTAGTGCAGTGCGTGTGTATAAGTGCAGTGCGTGTGTATAAGTGCAGTGCGTGTGTATGAGTGCAGTGTGTGTATGAATGCAGTGTGTGTGTGTGAGTGCAGTGTGAGTGCAGTGTGTGTGTATGAATGCAGTGTGTGTATGAATGCAGTGTGTGTGTGAGTGCAGTGTGTGTGTGTGAGTGCAGTGTGTGTGTGAGTTCAGTGTGTGTTTGAATGCAGTGTGTGTATGAATGCAGTGTGTGTGTGTGAGTGCAGTGTGTGTGTGTGAGTGCAGTGTGTGTGTGTGTGAGTGCAGTGTGTGTGTGTGAGTGAGTGCAGTGTGTGTGTGAATGCAGTGTGTGTGTGAGTGCAGTGTGTGTGTGTGAGTGCAGTGTGTGTGTATGAATGCAGTGTGTGTGTGAGTGCAGTGTGTGTATGAATGCAGTGTGTGTGTATGAATGCCGTGTGTGTGTGAATGCAGTGTGTGTGTGAGTGCAGTGTGTGTGTGTGTGAGTGCAGTGTGTGTATGAATGCAGTGTGTGTGTGTGTGAGTGCAGTGTGTGTGTATGAATGCAGTGTGTGTGTGTGTGAATGCAGTGTGTGTGTGAGTGCAGTGTGTGTGTGTGTGTGTGTGTATTAGTGCAGTGCGTGTGTATAAGTGCAGTGCGTGTGTATAAGTGCAGTGCGTGTGTATGAGTGCAGTGTGTGTATGAATGCAGTGTGTGTGTGTGAGTGCAGTGTGAGTGCAGTGTGTGTGTATGAATGCAGTGTGTGTATGAATGCAGTGTGTGTGTGAGTGCAGTGTGTGTGTGTGAGTGCAGTGTGTGTGTGAGTTCAGTGTGTGTTTGAATGCAGTGTGTGTATGAATGCAGTGTGTGTGTGTGAGTGCAGTGTGTGTGTGAGTGCAGTGTGTGTGTGTGTGAGTGCAGTGTGTGTGTGTGAGTGAGTGCAGTGTGTGTGTGAATGCAGTGTGTGTGTGAGTGCAGTGTGTGTGTGTGAGTGCAGTGTGTGTGTATGAATGCAGTGTGTGTGTGAGTGCAGTGTGTGTATGAATGCAGTGTGTGTGTATGAATGCCGTGTGTGTGTGAATGCAGTGTGTGTGTGAGTGCAGTGTGTGTGTGTGTGAGTGCAGTGTGTGTATGAATGCAGTGTGTGTGTGTGTGAGTGCAGTGTGTGTGTATGAATGCAGTGTGTGTGTGTGTGAATGCAGTGTGTGTGTGAGTGCAGTGTGTGTGTGTGAATGCAGTGTGTGTGTGAATGCAGTGTGTGTGTGTGAGTGCAGTGTGTGTGTGTGAGTGCAGTGTGTGTGTGAGTGCAGTGTGTGTATGCATGCAGTGTGTGTGTGAGTGCAGTGTGTGTGTGTGTGTGAGTGCAGTGTGTGTATGAATGCAGTGTGTGTATGAATGCAGTGTGTGTGTGAGTGCAGTGTGTGCGTATGAATGCAGTGTGTGTGTGTGTGTGAATGCAGTGTGTGTGTGAATGCAGTGTGTGTGTGAGTGCAGTGTGTGTGTGAATGCAGTGTGTGTGTGAGTGCAGTGTGTGTATGAATGCAGTGTGTGTATGAATGCAGTGTGTGTATGAATGCAGTGTGTGTGTGAGTGCAGTGTGTGTGTGTGAGTGCAGTGTGTGTATGAATGCAGTGTGTGTATGAATGCAGTGTGTGTGTGTGTGAGTGCAGTGTGTGTGAGTGCAGTGTGTGTATGAATGCAGTGTGTGTGTGAGTGCAGTGTGAGTGTGTGAGTGCAGTGTGAGTGGGTGAGTGCAGTGTGTGTATGAATGCAGTGTGTGTATGAATGCAGTCTGTGTGAGTGAGTGCAGTGTGTGTATGAATGCAGTGTGTGTATGAATGCAGTGTGTGTGTGAGTGCAGTGTGTGTGTGAGTGCAGTGTGTGTGTGAGTGCAGTGTGTGTGTGAGTGCAGTGTGTGTGAGTGAGTGCAGTGTGTGTGTATGAGTGCAGTGTGTGTGTATGAGTGCAGTGTGTGTGTGTGTGATGCAGTGTGTGTTTGTGTATGTGTTGGGGGGTGGGCATTTTGATTATTGTTATTTTATTATTTTAATCTTTTTTTTTGTTATATTATTTATTTATTTATTTTATTAATTATTATTTTTATTTTTTTGGTTAGAGTTATTTTTTTTCATTATTATTTTTTATTAGAATATATTTTTTTTTCGTCCCCCCTCCCTGCTTGATACATGGCAGGGAGGGGGGCTCTCCTTCCCTGGTGGTCCAGTGGCATTGGCAGTTCAGTGGGGGAGAGGGGGGCTGGCAGAGCGTTACTTACCTGTCCTGCAGCTCCTGTCAGCTCTCTCCTCCTCCGCGCGGTCTGTGCAGCTCCCTCTGTCAGCTCCCAGTGTAAGTCTCGCGAGAGCCTTACACTGGGAGCTGACCGAGGTGCTGAACGGACGGCGCGGAGGAGGAGAGAGCTGACAGGAGCTGCAGGACAGGTAAGTAACGCTCTGCCAGCCCCCCTCTCCCCCGGTCTGTATTATGGCAATGCAAATTGCCATAATACAGACTATTGACTCGAGTATAAGCCGAGTTGGGGTTTTTCAGCACAAAAAATGTGCTGAAAAACTCGGCTTATACTCGAGTATATACGGTATGTCCTGGGACATAAGAAGAACAACGGTAATAAAGAATTGAAGGAAGACCATTTGCTAGACTTGTGTTTATAAATTCATCCATGTGGAGTTTTGGCTCAGACGAATTTCACCCATACAGTCATTTCAGGAAACCAAAAGGGTGAGAAAATTGGCCAATCAGTGTATTGCAAAATATACTGGCACATTTTCCTGTCATTTCATTGCCAGTGTGATTGAAAAGCAGTAACCAATAGGTATAATTCTTCCAGATCTTTTTTTTTTACATTATGTCAGGGTTTTTACTATATTGCAATTCATATTTAGACTTACATACTGCAAAGAGATGGCACAGTACCTGATGTTGATGTATAATACAGTTTTCAAGTTCCGGTTAACCGATCCCTGAAAAGAGAGGTGGAAATAAGTCAAAAAACTGTCTAGAAAATCAGATGGTGCCCAAGATCCATATCAAACAAATCAGTTCCCAGATTAAAATAAATGCGAGTAGCCACCAGATCCAATTTTAACTTTCTTAAACTTTCCAAAATGTTTTAGTTTGCTATAGAATATATTAAAGCAAAAAGGATTGCAATACTCATTTTGATTTCTAAAATGTACTAATATACTTTATATAAATAGAAGTGAAACTCTCGGGGGGCGGAGCCAGCGCCTTATCGAGCCAGACGTGTCTCCGTGCAGCTCTGAGAGCCGGGCCTGAACACCGCGGCTTTTTCCTGCTAATATCTCACCTGCAAGGGTCCAATGGGGATCCCTGGACTCCTATACAGATGGGGAAAAAGAATAAGAAGTACCGGGCAGATCCGAGCTCAGGCTCCAGAGATATTGGAGCATATATGTACCCGACCACACGGCCAGCACCTTCCAAAATGGCGCCGGCGGGGGCCTACTCCTCTGCATCGTCGGACGACGATAGCCACCAGGATCAGCTTCCTGCCTCACCCCAGGTACGCTCCATGCCCCGAGCATCCCAGGCGGAGAGTGATTCTGCTCCCTCCACCAAGGCAGATATACAAGCATTGAGACAGGATATTAAAGATATGTTTCAGGCAGACATGGCCCTAATCCAGGAAGAAGTCACCTCACTTACTAACAGAGTGGTATCAGTGGAGGGACACATGGAAAGCACCAAATTGGCACAATCTACCACAGATGCCGCTTTAAGCTCATTACAAAGAAAATGTGACGATCTAACAGCACAAATGGCAAACATGGAGGACAGGGTTTAAGCACGAAACGAGAGAATACGTGGTGTTCCTGACACCATTTCAAATGCTGAACTGCCCCATTACTGCAGGAGGCTCATCTCCACCGCCAAAACAGGCCAAACAGCTATTGGTGGATACATGCTTCCGTCTGCCAAAGGCGGCCAAGGCACCCCAAGAGACTACTACGGATGTATTGCTCAAGTTTGCAAAAGACTCAGACAGAGGGGTCCTCATGGGCGCTGTTAAAGGTTCTTGTGGCGAAACCAGCTTCGCCACTGTGAACTGGAGAGGCCTGGTTGCTAGCCTTCTGCCCAGCGATTATGGCCCTGGGAGATTGGGCCCTTTAAGAACAGTGTTCGCCCATTTAATGACTATGGGAGAAGGATTGGCACTTACTAGAGGGCACTTCGGATGCAGCCGAAGTTGCCGAAGTGCCGAAGGTGTCGAAGTCGTCGAAGTGACCGGCATCGGACAAAGGACCACGTGGCGGCGGCCATTTTAACTCGAACACCGCCGACCCGTACCATCGACTGCACTTCGACACTTCGACTAAAGTCGAAGTACCGAACACACTTCGAACGGGACTTAGTCGTTTTTATACCAGGAAGGGACCGACCGCACAGCCCAAATCCATGGAACTATTTTGGGCAAGAAAAGGTGCTTGCGGTCGGTCATAAAAGGACTTCCGTGTAACTTTTTATTTACTGAAGGGATTGGTATGATTTTTGAGAGTGTTTATGTTTAAAGTATGCTGAGTCTGAATATGTGGTTTTTATGTGGATGCGATGTAGGGTTTCAAAGTTATGAAAGTTGTGTAAAAGTATATTTTAAACTGTATGCATAATGGGATTATGTGTCACACTAAGGGGAGGGAATGTGTGGGAGGTAACATCTATGTCATTGGTTCTTTTATGCCTCCCCCTGGGTGTGGCCTGTATGTGTGAGTTGGAAATAAAAGCCAGGCTGGATGAGCCAGTCGAGAGTTCCTGCTTAACCCTCAAAGCGATGTGTCGTCTCGTTCTTTGGGGGAATTGGATTGTATGCTGACTGCCAGGAGTGTAAGCTGATGTCTGCTTTTCTTGTTCAGCTGTTCCAGTGTTCGTGTGTCTCCAGTCGGGAGAGTGGTGTTTACAGTAGCTGCCTCTGCATCTGGAAAGGGGGATATCGCCTAAACTGGGTTTTATCCTCTTGTAAGAGAAACGGTCCGCAACAATTGGTGGCAAGCGGCGGGATCGTTCCTACAACCAGAGGGACAGCTACAGACAACACCATTCCTGGATTACAAAGTGAGGGCAACGCCAGTACTCGTACAGCGTCCCCACCAGCAGTCATGTTCTATCGATATGAAGGCGTATCGATATGAAGGAGTTTGCTACTGAGGTAATGAGGAGAATAGCCAAATATGGCCCGAATCCCCTGAAGGTGATTGTTGATGCAGCTATACAGCAACTGCTTGAAGAGAACCAGAGGTCACGTGATCTCGAGCACGATTTCATCCTGTTAATGGTGAGACATGGTCAAGGAGATGAGGTAGCCGATATCCTCCTCCAACGCAAACCAGAGAAACCCAAAGTAGAGGACTGCATGGAGTGGTACTGGAAAGGCCCCCAGCAGACAGGTGGAGATGGGACCGAGGTCTCTCTACCGGCCCTACAGGGATGCTGGGCAGTCGGCCCAGATCCCCAGCGGCAGTGTGTACCCCAGGGAGCTGATGGTGTCGTCCATCCTCCCCAGCGGCAGTGGGTAACCCAAGGAGCTGATGGTGTCGTCCATCCTCCCCAGCGGCAGTGTGTAACCCAGGGAGCTGATGGTGTCGTCCATCCTCCCCAGCGGCAGTGTGTACCCCAGGGAGCTGATGGTGTCGTCCATCCTCCCCAGCGGCAGTGTGTGTCCCAGGGAGCAGAAGGTGCAGTCCTTCCTCCCCAGCGGCAGTGTGTAACCCAGGGAGCAGACGGTGCAGTCCTTCCTCCCCAGCGGCAGTGTGTACCCCAGGGAGCTGATGGTGTCGTTCGTCCTCCCCAGCGGCAGGCTGAGTTACAGGGGGCAGAGGTAGTTGTTCCTGCCCCCCAGCAGCAAAGTGATATGCCAGGAAGGCAGTGTGAAGTGAAGGGAGCGGAGAGCAGCGTCCTCCCTCCCCAGCGGCAGTGTGTGTCCCAGGGAGCAGAAGGTATCGTCCTTCCTCCCCAGCAGCAGTGTGTACCCCAGGGAGCTGATGGTGTCGTCCGTCCTCCCCAGCGGCAGTGTGTAACCCAGGGAGCAGAGACAGTCAGTCTCGCACCCCAGCAGCAGGACAAGAGAAGGAAAGGGGAGACAGCTGGTCTCCCTTTCCACCAGCAGAGAGAGTGGCAGGGAGAGGAGCCTGCTAACCCCTCTCCCCAGCGGCAGTTTACCGTCCAGAGAGAGGAGCTTGTTACACCCTCTCTCCAGCGGCAGCCTAACCCACCAAGGGGAGATGTTAAGCCCCACGACTGTGCAGATGGGACGGTAGTCTCTGCACTTACAGCACATGGGGTAGGGACGGTCGGTCCTGCCGCCCAGCCACAGAGCGGTATATCCAAAGGGGAGACAGTCGGTCTCCCCCTCCGGCAGCCGAGCTGTGCACCTAAAGGGGAGACAGTCAGTCTCCGGCAACCCGGCTCCAACCAGACTACTCCCGTGGTAGTGCTGGCGACAGGACAGAGTACCGCTGGTCTCTGCCCCCTCAGCAACCCACCAAGGCAGCCTACCAGTCTCCCACACAGCAGTGGTGAGGCACCTGAACCTGGACAAGATTCTCCCTCACCCAGGTGTAGTAACCGTTTATTGTGGGTGGGCTGCTCTGTTGTTTCTGTTGTATGGGTGGGTTGCTGGACTAACCAGGGCACTGACCGGTTTTATCCTCTTGTAAGAGAAACGGTCCGCAACAGTTCTCCCACGGTACCCTTTGAGGGAGCACACCTGGTCTTTTATAGAGACTTTTCCAGAGGTACCCTCACATGGCGGAGGATGTTCAGACCGGTTACACAGCTCCTGCGAGAAAACTCCATTCCATACAAGTGGGGCCTGCACCGATTGATAGCGGAAAGGAACGACAAGACACACCTCCTGCTGCATATTTCAGAGGCAACACCGTTCCTCCAATCCCTGGGTCTACCAACGGAGACCGTCCAGAAGAACGCACAGCCATCCTGGACAGTGGAGAGAATTGTTCCCTTTGTGCCCAGAAGGGCTGCACCGAGGTCTACTGACTCGCCTACTTGAGGCATAAGGAGGGAAGATGCTACTGCCAAACGCAATATTGTTTATTTCTCTATAGTTATATGTTAACTTTAAGTCTCTCATGCACCCTGGCTCCGTAAGCATTTGCCTTGCATACTAACCTACTAGTTAACCCCCACCACAAGCTAGAATGAACGTGTCAAGTAGCCCCCTTATTTACGTACAAGTTTAATACCACGTTCAGCCTAAGCCCAGAGCCTTTTTATATACCCTCCTGGCCGGAGTCGGCCGGAGTTACAAGTTTCGTGACGCTTTTGTTATCATAATTGACAACAAACTGGTGCCATATGTGCAACACGCAGTCAGCACCTCACTATGCCAAGGTGCAGGCACACAAAGCATTGTACAAGCTCCCCTAACTCACTGTTATAGCAAACACACTCGGCATGCAGGGTCTTGCAGCAACTACAAATATAAAACATAGGTCATTATTATACTGATGGGATTTTTACACCATATATGTAAGCATTGTTGTTTTTGCCCCACAGTTGTGATGTGCTCAGAGGTCAACGCTGACCGCAAAAATAAAGAATTAAAAAAAAAAAAAAAAAGTGAAACTCTCATCTATGATAACATTTCACAATGAGCAAATTTGCATAAAATTGTCTACATTTTTCATTTTTTAACATATTATAACAGGAAAAATCATTGTATGCATGTACTGAGCCACCATAACCACTATTAAATTATGTATGTGCTCTGTTTTCTGCCAAACAATGATTGAATAATATTATCATCTATAAAATTTGACCAACACAATTCCACATGGGCTTGGATTGATGGAAGATAAGAGGTAAACCATTTATGTTAAGAGAAATATGTATGAGATGGCTTTTTTTAAGGTCACACTGATTATCAGATAGTTTGTATTAATGCGGTTGCCAGGTGGGGTGAGTAATGCAAGTTAAAAAGTTTTAAACTGAGGATTAATAGGTATATATCTAAGACTAAACCTATCGAACACTCACACTATATAACCATATCAAACCCTAACACTATATAACCCTGACCCTAGGTAACCTAAAGATTTGCTAATGCTAAACCCAGCCCTAGCTATCAATACTAGCCTTAAATATATCCTAACCATGGATAGCCCTAACCACAGCTTACTTTAACCCCAACTAACCCTACTCTTAACACTAGACCTACCAATGCACTGTTTATTAGATCAGTACCCAAGCTGATTGATCACTCTAGGAGTCAATCGCATGATATCGATAATGATATTGATTACAAATACAAAAACATAAGTCCTGTGCTCACTCCCATCACTCCTAGGGGGCAGCAACAACCAAAGTACACATCAGTCCATAAACGTACAGTAAAAACCAAAGAAAAAAGTTACCTGCGCTCTCTCCTTAATCCCTATGTATATTTAGACAAATGGAGGTCATTTAGTTGCTCCAAGGGCCATTGGAGGGAATGCCCGCCTGCCAACGTCAAGGCAGACCCCCCTAGGCGGGTCCTACACTGACCTTTCACCTTGCTTCCTTGAGCTTCTGGCAAAGATATCTCTAATGAGACAGAGAGGGGTTATTTTTTATATACACCCCTATACTTATTAACCCTTAATAGGGAACACATGGGATGGGCGACAGCATTGTAACATAGCTGTGTGATACAAAAAGTGAATACAAATACAAAAAGATAAGTCCTCACTCCCATCACTCCTGGGCGGCAGCAACGACCACAGTACACATCAGCTTATATACATACAGTAAAAAGAAAAAAGGTACCTGGGCTCTCTCCTAAATCCCTATGTATATTTAAACAAATGGAGGACAGCTAAACATATCATTGCTGTGACTGACTCTTAGGGTGATCACTCAGCCTCTGTGTCAATCAGTCAGTATGAAAGGGCTTTGTATGGAATATCTCAAAGTAGAGAGGAAACAGAAAAACAAAAAAGTGAGAGAGCTGGGTTTTTAATCCCGTCGTCCCTGATCCACAAACTGTTGGATTAGAGACTTGGGAAAAAAAAGGGGGGGGTCAGGGTGGTGGTACCAGTTCCACCTAAATTGGGCTTGGACCCTAATATTTATATAAGAATTACAGAAAGATGTGCAGATTGGATAGCTCCCCTTTAAAAAGAGAAAGGGGGAACGCTCCTAATCAACCTGGTATTTGGGAAAGAACACTAAATTATTGGACAAGTACCTTGGATATGTCCAAATGTGAAAAAAGGTATCACTAAAGAAAAAGCATATGAATATTGGGAAACACTAGATAAACTTGTATCCTAACATAAGCAGTGAAACACTGTAACTTTATTGAACAAACTGTAGAGAGGATACAATGTATCAGTGTCCCATAAATGCTTGAATCTTAAAAAATCTCCTAAGTGGATAGGTCTCAATACCCCAATATCAATCAAGGCAAATTATGCTCAAATATAAATTGTATGGTGGTAGAATGGTCCGCAGAGGAGAAGAAAAGAAAATGTGATACCTTTCAATCTTAATAGAAGTTGTACAGATGGAACGGTGGAGACAGTATTGCACAATATAAGGAGGGACACAGGCTGTCCGTTTAAACAGAACTTTAAAGTTGCCTGGAGTGGTTGGTTAAATGTTTAGGAGTAATAGAATAAGGTGGTAAATCAAATAAGGTACAAAAATCCCCTGTTGGTCCACTATTCTAAGCTCCTGTAGACTCCCCCCAACACCTTCGTGGGTGTTCTATCTTTGGTAGAATGCTGTGCTCTGTCCCCTTCCACTGCTGTCATTAGGCTAGTCCACACAATATAGGGAGGGACACAAGCTGTCCGTTTGAACAGGATTTTAAAGTTGCCTAGAGGAGTTAATTAAATGTTAGGAATAATAGAATAAGGTGGTAAATCAAATAAGGTACAAAAATCCCCTGTAGATCCACTTTTCTAAGCTCCTGTAAACTCCCCCCAACACCTTTGTGGGTGTTCTATCCTTGGTAGAACGCTATGCTCTGTCCCCTTCCACTAATATCATTGGACTAGTCCAGCTTCTATTGAAAAGTAAACAGACATTCTGCTAACGAAAATAGGAAAAAATAAAAAATGAATAAGTGTCAATAGAGGATTCCCTCGTGCATCGTGATGTGCTCAGTGAGTGAGGGAGATCCAGTGCGAAAGACCCGACGCGCGTTTCAGAGTACAAGACTCCTTCGTCAGGGGCTGAAAATTGCCGCCCAATCCCCCCCGTATTTAAATCTGAGCTAGCCAATCGGAAGGTGAGTATCGTCATTGATGACGTGTCGCTGTGCGACCACGTGGGATTGCTGTGGGCGGGGTCTAAGCCACCGCGTCAAAATGATTGGCAGCTAGTTTGCCTCCCTCTATACCCAGAATAACGGCGATCTGTAAAGAAGTTGTGACATTATATTTGAGCTTCCACTTTTGGCAGGGGAGCGTTAAAGATCTCTCTTACTGTCAGTGTTAGATGAATGCATGTGGGAATCTGCCCATAATTCTTAATGTACTTCTCGATCGCTTTTTGTTATGTACGAAATAAAGCCTTTAATTAAAGGTGTAAATACCCCCATTCTGTTGTATCAATTCTGATTAGAGAGGAGTATCATTTAATATCTCTTATTTTGTAGTGGTATATATTTGTGAAGATATATTTAGTAAAGATATATACCCACCAATTCTTATATATCAATTTTTGATTAGAGAAGAGTGTCTTCTGAATTGTCTATTATCATTTAAAGATGTAGACCCACTGATACTTTTTATGTCTCAATCATTAAAGGGGAGTATCTTCTGTGATCTATTATCATTTGATGAAATATATTCAGATCAAGACGATGAGTGTATACTTTCATTACTATTTGATCTTCCATATTAGAATGAAACAAACTGAGGGGTAGAGGGGGAGAGAAAAGGAGGGGGGGGAAGGGGAGTAAGGACAATAAGAATGTTCAACTAAATGTGCTATTTGTGATTCAAAAATTAAATAACCTATACGTTAAGGAAAAATTGGTTGCAAAATAAGTAGACTCGCTAAGGTATAGCCGTAACTGTTAATTAATGTTCTAGAAGTTGTTGTTTTAGAGACCTTTTTTTCAAATAAAAGGAGAGTATGAAAAACCTTCATTAAGTCCCCTAGGGGACAATGTTTTTAGGCGGTAAATCCAGTAACATTCACGTCTTCTCAGACGTTGGTCCCAATTGCCTTTTCTTTGGTCTGGTTTGATTAATTCAATGCCCATAAATCTGAGGACATTAGGGTCCCCATTATGGGCTGTCTTGACATGTCTGGAGACAGGGGTTTCAATGTTCCTTGCTGTTTTAACTGAATTAATATGTTCCAGTATCCTTTTCTTAAGGGGTCTAAAAGTTTTACCAACATACATGAGTTGGCATTGACATGTAATCAGGTAAATCACCCCTTTTGAATTGCAGTTGAAAAATGATAGAGAGTTGAAATTTTCAGTATGGGTGCTGTCGCTAAAGTGTTTGGAGCTCGTGCTTATATAGCTACAGGCTTTACACCTTCCACATCTGTAGGTGCCCTTGATTTTATTTGACAGCCAATGTGTTGGTGGTTTCTTTGGTTGGAAGTGACTATGCACTAGCATGTCTTTTAGGTTCCTACCTCTTCTGGCTGTTAGGGAGGCATATGCAGGAAGGGCGTCTTTCAACTGTGCGTCTTGTTTTAAGAGGGGCCAGAAACGGTTCATGATTGTCTTGACCTGCTCCCAACCGGCATCGAAAGTAGCAATGCATCTAAGTTGTTTTTGTTCAGGTTCCTTAGTAGTCGAGGAGGTTGTTTTTTCTCTGAGGAGGCTCTCTTGTTCTGTTAGGAGAGCCCTATGATATGCCCTCTTCAGGCACTTATTGGGGTATCCCTTGGACCTAAACATCTGACGCAATTCTTTTGCTTTTATCTTAAAATCATCTATATCAGAGCAATTGCGTCTTAGGCGCAGGTATTGGCCAATTGGAATCCCATTTTTCTGTTGAATCGGATGGTAACTTTTCCAATTTAGCAAGCTATTGGTTGCTGTGCTCTTCCTAAACAGATTGGTTTTGATTCTGCCTTGTTGACCTGGAGATACGACAAGATCTAAAAAGCTTAATGAGGGAGTGCCAATTTCTGCAGTAAATCGAAGGTTTAGATCATTGATGTTTAGGTCTTGCACGAAAAGGAGGAATTGATCCCCTGACCCAGTCCAGATGATTATAATGTCATCAATGTATCTTTTCCAAAGGTAAATGTACTGGGTCAGGGGATTCTTAGGGGGAGATGAGAAGACTATTTGTTCCTCCCACCAGCCCAGGTGCAGGTTGGCATATGAGGGCGCGCAAGATGTCCCCATAGCAGTCCCCTGCACCTGGTGGTAGAACACCCCATCAAATAGGAAAAAATTGTGTGTTAACACAAATTTAAGAAGATTCAATGCAAGTTCTGCATGTTTGTCCAAATGTGCCCCTCTCTTTCTCAGGAAATGTTCTGTATGTTTTATGCCTAGAAGATGTGGAATTGAGCTATACAAGGACTCAACGTCCAAACTGCAGATTAGAGAGTTAGCCGGTAGTTGGACCTGAGTTAAGACTGATAGCGTCTGCTTGGTATCCCTTAAGTATGATGGGAGTTTGGTTACCAGGGGTTTCAGAACATAGTCCAAATAAACACTGACATTTTGGGTCATATTATCGTTTCCTGAGACAATGGGTCTGCCTGTTAAAACTTTGTACAGTTTGTGAATTTTGGGCAAACTGTAAAAAGTAGAAATGCGAGGACTACCAATGACCATGTAGTTAAATTCATCTTTCGAAATGATATTATCATCTAGACCTTGTACTAAAATATTTTTTAGTTTTTCTAGAAATAGTTGAGTGGGATCTTGTTTTAAGGTTTTGTAGGTGGTCTGGTCTTCGAGAATCCGTTTGTTCATCTCGACATAATTTGGAGTATCCATTATGACAATATTGCCTCCCTTATCAGAGGGTTTGATTGTTATTGCCTGGTTCTCCTGTAAGTCCTTCAGGGCTTTGTACTCTATTGCCGTTAGATTGGAATTTGGTTTATGACTTATTTCACATGGTGAGATCTTGTCAATTTCCTCGCAGACGAGTTCTACAAAGGTTTCGACATATTTTGAGTCTCCTAATCTGGGGCAGAAACGACTTTTATTCCTCAGAGTTGTTTGGGGAAACCCCTGTCTCCAGACATGTCAAGACAGCCCATAATGGGGACCCTAATGTCCTCAGATTTATGGGCATTGAATTAATCAAACCAGACCAAAGAAAAGGCAATTGGGACCAACGTCTGAGAAGACGTGAATGTTACTGGATTTACCGCCTAAAAACATTGTCCCCTAGGGGACTTAATGAAGGTTTTTCATACTCTCCTTTTATTTGAAAAAAAGGTCTCTAAAACAACAACTTCTAGAACATTGATTAACAGTTACGGCTATACCTTAGCGAGTCTACTTATTTTGCAACCAATTTTTCCTTAACGTATAGGTTATTTAATTTTTGAATCACAAATAGCACATTTAGTTGAACATTCTTATTGTCCTTACTCCCCTTCCCCCCCCCTCCTTTTCTCTCCCCCCCCCCCCCTCTACCCCTCAGTTTGTTTCATTCTAATATGGAAGATCAAATAGTAATGAAAGTATACACTCATCGTCTTGATCTGAATATATTTCATCAAATGATAATAGATCACAGAAGATACTCCCCTTTAATGATTGAGACATAAAAAGTATCAGTGGGTCTACATCTTTAAATGATAATAGACAATTCAGAAGACACTCTTCTCTAATCAAAAATTGATATATAAGAATTGGTGGGTATATATCTTTACTAAATATATCTTCACAAATATATACCACTACAAAATAAGAGATATTAAATGATACTCCTCTCTAATCAGAATTGATACAACAGAATGGGGGTATTTACACCTTTAATTAAAGGCTTTATTTCGTACATAACAAAAAGCGATCGAGAAGTACATTAAGAATTATGGGCAGATTCCCACATGCATTCATCTAACACTGACAGTAAGAGAGATCTTTAACGCTCCCCTGCCAAAAGTGGAAGCTCAAATATAATGTCACAACTTCTTTACAGATCGCCGTTATTCTGGGTATAGAGGGAGGCAAACTAGCTGCCAATCATTTTGACGCGGTGGCTTAGACCCCGCCCACAGCAATCCCACGTGGTCGCACAGCGACACGTCATCAATGACGATACTCACCTTCCGATTGGCTAGCTCAGATTTAAATACGGGGGGGATTGGGCGGCAATTTTCAGCCCCTGACGAAGGAGTCTTGTACTCTGAAACGCGCGTCGGGTCTTTCGCACTGGATCTCCCTCACTCACTGAGCACATCACGATGCACGAGGGAATCCTCTATTGACACTTATTCATTTTTTATTTTTTCCTATTTTCGTTAGCAGAATGTCTGTTTACTTTTCAATAGAAGCTGGACTAGTCCAATGATATTAGTGGAAGGGGACAGAGCATAGCGTTCTACCAAGGATAGAACACCCACGAAGGTGTTGGGGGGAGTTTACAGGAGCTTAGAAAAGTGGATCTACAGGGGATTTTTGTACCTTATTTGATTTACCACCTTATTCTATTATTCCTAACATTTAATTAACTCCTCTAGGCAACTTTAAAATCCTGTTCAAACGGACAGCTTGTGTCCCTCCCTATATTGTGTGGACTAGCCTAATGACAGCAGTGGAAGGGGACAGAGCACAGCATTCTACCAAAGATAGAACACCCACGAAGGTGTTGGGGGGAGTCTACAGGAGCTTAGAATAGTGGACCAACAGGGGATTTTTGTACCTTATTTGATTTACCACCTTATTCTATTACTCCTAAACATTTAACCAACCACTCCAGGCAACTTTAAAGTTCTGTTTAAACGGACAGCCTGTGTCCCTCCTTATATTGTGCAATACTGTCTCCACCGTTCCATCTGTACAACTTCTATTAAGATTGAAAGGTATCACATTTTCTTTTCTTCTCCTCTGCGGACCATTCTACCACCATACAATTTATATTTGAGCATAATTTGCCTTGATTGATATTGGGGTATTGAGACCTATCCACTTAGGAGATTTTTTAAGATTCAAGCATTTATGGGACACTGATACATTGTATCCTCTCTACAGTTTGTTCAATAAAGTTACAGTGTTTCACTGCTTATGTTAGGATACAAGTTTATCTAGTGTTTCCCAATATTCATATGCTTTTTCTTTAGTGATACCTTTTTTCACATTTGGACATATCCAAGGTACTTGTCCAATAATTTAGTGTTCTTTCCCAAATACCAGGTTGATTAGGAGCGTTCCCCCTTTCTCTTTTTAAAGGGGAGCTATCCAATCTGCACATCTTTCTGTAATTCTTATAGAAAAACAAAACATCATTTAGTAAAAGGATATACAATTTATTGAAAATGGTAGTTAAAAAATATAGATTGGATATTGACACAAACTGCAATGTGCAATCAGCAATCCAGAGACTGGGTAGGCTTTGAACCCTTATGGCAGATAAAAATCAAGTAAAGGGTAGTATAAGGTGCTATAAATGACTTTTTGAAAAGCCACTGACACCAACTTTCCTCTGACAGCACATAATTCACAGCATAAAATAAAGACTGCTTATACTAAATCTCAGGGTTCTTCTTAACAGGGCTTAACGCGTTTCGTCGATAATCCGACTTCCTCAGGAGCTTCTATCTTCTTTCCTCGTCTTCGTCATTTTAAATCCGACGGTACTCACGTCTCATTGGGTGAACGCACATGTGCGAACCACGCTAAATATAACGTCATATGTCATGACGCACGAGCGGCTGCTTCGCGCATGTGAGGCAATCCACCCTGGAACGCCATCTAACTTTATTGCTACTGTGCACAACCACATCTCCGTACTTGCGGACTTCACACAGTTCAGAGTCTTTGTGGTTTGGGTTTACATAAGTGCCTAAATTTATATCGCTAACAAAATGCTAACTTCATAATAAATATATAAATAGGACTTCATGTGTTTATATCAAAAAAGGAAATATATATTATCAAAAAATGTAGATAAAAACAGTCAAAAATAGAATGTTAATCTTAGTTTCTTGGATTTCTACAGTAAACTTGAGACCAAGTTCAAAAATTTATCTAAAATACTTATTTCTCCCTCCCAGATAATTAAAACATTGTCGATATATCTTTTCCATAGCACCAGGTTCACACAGAATGGGTTGTTTTCCCAAATGTTCTTATTAATATTATTATTTTGTTATTATTTATATAGCGCCAATAGAGTTGAGCGGACACCTGGATGTTCGAGTCAAGCGGGTTCGGCCGAACTTCAAAAAAAAGTCCAGGTTCGGAATCGAACTTGACCCCGAACTTGACCCCGAACTTGACCCTAAACCCGAACCCCATTGAAGTCAATGGGGACCCGAACTTTTGGGCACAAAAATGGCTCTAAAAAGTCCTGGAAAGGGCTAGAGGGCTGCAAAAGGAAGTAAAATGTGGGTAAGAGTAGGGCAAGTGCCCTGCAAACAAATGTGGATAGCGAAATCACTTAAAATAACTAAAAATAACATAAAATAGGCAGCCACTTAGTAGATAACTCCCTAATTCGCCCGGTATTAGAGAGCTATCTACTAAAAGGCTGAAAGACCTAAATTGGTCTTTCAGCCACATTTACTAATACTAAGAAAAGATTACTTAGCATTAGTAAATTCAGCCCCTACTCGCTATACCGCGAGTAGGGGCGTGTCTAGTAAACAGTGCTCACTGTAAAAAACAAACAAAAAAGAAAAAAGCTATTGGCCCCCACCCCTAAATGGCGGGTGGGGGCCCTAAAGTAAAATAAGGGCGGGGACCTATTGTCCTCCCCCCAGCCCCCACCCCTATGCGGCGGGTGGGGGCCCTACAAAAAAAAATAAACTTACCATTTGATGTCTTATTTCTTCTAAAATCTAATTTTTTCAGCCCTAAAAAGGCCAAATAAAAATCCATAATAACCGACGCACTTAAAAAAAAATAAAAATCAATTTTCACCCATGGAGGGCTTGGCGCAGACTGAGCTCTGCAGGGCGGGGGAAGGCTTATAAAGCCTTGCCCCGCCCTGCAATTATGCTCAGAGCACTCTGATTGGTGGGTTTAAGCCATCCAATCAGAGTGCTCTGACAGGTAAGTCTCTACATTTCAAGCTAATCAATCAGAGTGCTCTGTGTCATTTTACACAGCGTGGGAAAGTTCTTTAGAATTTTCCCACGCTGTGTAATTTGACTGACTCATAACACTCTGATTGGTTACTTAATCCACCAGAGTGTTATGAGTCAAATTTCAAGCTAACGAATCAGAGTGCTGTGACAGATAAATGTAGAGACTTACCTGTCAGTCTCTTCATTTACCTGTCAGAGCACTCTGATTGGATGGCTTAAATCCACCAACCAGAGTGCTCTGAGCCTAGTTTCAGGGTGGGGCAAGGCTTTATATAAGCCTTCCCCCACCCTGCAGAGCTCAGTCTGCGCGGAGCCCTCCATGGGTGAAGGACGATTTTTTTTTTGGCGCTTTTTTTTGCGTCGGTTATTCTGGATTTTTATTTGGCCTTTTTAGGGACTGAACAAAGAAGATTTTAGAAGATAGAAGACATCAAATGGTAAGCCTATTTTTTTTTTTTACAGGTATTTAGACAAGGGTTCCCTCTCATTATTTTTAGGATGAGGGGGGTAGGTAGGGGTAATTTCTATGGGTGGGAGGGGGTGACTAGGGGATTGGGGACCACTTGTCAACTGGGGGGGGGGATTTTTATTAATGGCCCCCACCCACCGCTCAGGGGTGGGGGCCAGGAGGGAGGACATCTATGTATTGGGAGATATTGGTGGTAAGGGAACCAATCCCGCTAATAATGGGCCTACTTGGTGGAGATTCGAGACTTTTATGATTTTTTGGCAAATAATAGAATACTGCCATTTTAGGAGATTGTACCCAACCTAGGATATACAGGATATTCAGGAAGACCTCTATCTGTTGATTCCATTCAAGTGTATGCAAATGTATATATCTATTTAAACACAAAAGTACAGTGTACACTGTTTGTTTATATTTCTATTTTTATTGGGCGCATTTTCACATTTTCTGCCATATCCTGTAGCATATATATATAGAAGCACTGTCCCTCCTCATGATTTAAAGTTACAGGTATTTGCTGATCCAGGGATCCTTTCATATAGTGGTGGAGTTTGTGCAGATGGCCTCATATGAGAGGCATTGCTACTTACGCCGCTCAGTCCCTATTATTGGAAAAAGTAATTGAATGGATATCCCCTCAGATTGTGAGAATAAACAAATTGAGACTGGATAGATTGTTGGCTATGCAATGTTCTACAAATTGGGCAATGGCGTATCAGAGAGATGTTATTATGCTAACATCTTAGATTGTGACAACTTTATGTTAATATTAACTTTTAAAACAAAATTCCCCTTATATTACCTGTCCCTTGTACAACACACTATGCCATCAATAAACCAAGCTACAGATACCCTCATTTACTTAACTGATTTTGTGAAAAAATGACTAGGGAATTGTACATTTACAATTAAACAGCCAAAACGAAAATAATACTCAAAGTCAACTATCTTTCAAACGTAGCTATTCTGGCCTAAAATTTTAAATTCTCTTGTCAGGCCTCTACAATTCCCAGTTCACTGAGTAATGCCCCCAAGCTTTTCCTTCATTGTTTCCTTGGATACATACCTCAAGCCATCAGCATCTTCTAACCTCAGTATAGACAAGTCAGTCATAGAGTAAAACTGAAACTGTATTAATTTACAATCACAACTAAACAGGCATACGAGACAATTAAGTCCTTATTTTCACATTTCGACAATTTTGCACATCATTCTGTAGCATGATTTCATGTCTCAAGACAATTTGATCGTATATCAATGCTGGTTCGGCTGCAGTGTTTGGTCCTGTGGAATTAACATTATAATGACCACCACATTCAACACCACAGATGCCATATGGAAAGGGAATGATGTGTCCATGACATGCGATAAAACCGTTTACGTTGAAGGCTAAAACTGTTCTGTTTCTAGTTTTATACCTACACTTCTATGTTGTTCTTGCTCTACCTGCAAAATACAATTTTCCACTTGTTTCACAATGTTATTGTACGTACAATTTCACAATCTTCCTCCTTGAACACTGAGACAAATTCGGGAAATTTTCCATTTGACCTAGGGTTAATCGGTTTAACAAGGAGATACTTTTATTGTTTTTAATGGAGGCTCTGCTGGAGACCACTCGGAAAACAAAATGATATATCATTCACCAGTTCCTTTATTTCTAGATATTAATGTTTTCCACATTGTATTAACAATTTCAGACAAGAATTGTTAACACCACACCAGTCAACACATTTCCCTCTCTAAGTGTTGACTGGTGTGGTATTAACAATTGTCTCTGAAGTGGTAAATGGTGAGTTATGTTTTACAATCTATGGGCTTGTTTGCAATGCTGTAGTTAATATATCAGATATAACCTCATCTTATTATTAGCATGTTGTTATACCACCTGTTTTTTTTAGCCTCCAATGCTTTGTTTTATGGCCTATTACTAGTCTCCTATCTACAGATACTGTCCCCTTCTTAGCATTCACCTTTTAGAGACTCGAATGTAAAGTGCTAAACAAATGTGTTATCACCATAGCAACCACAACTAGATGCTATAAAAGGCTATAAAAGTGCACATTTCATCAGGTATTGACCTTAGCAGGGCAGAAGTATGATATAGCGGCGGTGGATAAAGTAACATCTCTGTGATGGTCCTACATGTCTAAGTTGTTGCCTTAACTTGTTAGATTGTTATATAAATCATTCATATAATTGACATAGAGTTCATAAAATATATTTTTGTAACTATAGATTTTTTTAAACTATTGCATAATACCTTTTGTTTTCTTTTTATTGATTGGGACATGTGCTTTATTGTTTACATTTATTTAATTAATACATAAAATGTGTCTTTTTCTTTTCTACAAAATGTTTGGAGACTCAATTTTTAACTTGACTTTTTTGTTTATCAAGCTAAGTGCTATTTTCCATTGGCAAGTAGCAGCTGTTTCCATACTACATAAATTTCCATGCTAGACATAAAATTTTATGGGGGTTCTGCTATCTTACTAAAATTCAAATCTGTCTCAGCTATGTGGAAAACGTAATTGCAGCATTGGAAACATGTCCTATGAATCTGATGTTTAAAAGATACATAGGTACTATGAATTGTTAATCACAATATTCTCTGTCTATACTTCTTGTTGTCCCTTTAGTAACTGGAAGCCAGTGCCACCAACCAAGGAGGAACTGCCAAATCCAGGGAGCAAACAAAGTAAAAGTAGGTAACACACTGTAGAATCTACTGAACAAAAGTAAATTTCTCTTCTACAACACAGTCAGCTAGCAACACCCCAGCTATGGATATATTTAGTAAAACAAGCAATTTTCTGACTCACATAATTTTACAAAATTGCTCTTTTGGCCTACAATGTTTAGTTAAATATCCACAATTCTTGCAATATGCACAATATTTGCAATTGCCTTGTCAAGTTTTCCCAATTCTCAGTTTATTGAATATTGCAAAGAAAAATAATTACCATATCTGAAATTCAAGATTAAAGGACCACTCTAGTGCCAGGAAAGCATACTCGTTTTCCTGGCACTAGAGTGCCCTGAGGGTGCCCCCACCCTCAGGGACCCCCTCCCGCCCGGATCTGGAAAGGGGAAAGGGGTTAAATCTTACCTTTTTCCAGCGCTGGGCGGAGAGCTCTCCTCCTGCTCTCCTCCTCCGATCCGCCTCTTCTCCTCCCCGTCGGCTGAATGCGCACGCGCGGCAAGAGCTGCGCGCGCATTCAGCCGGTCACATAGGAAAGCATTCATAATGCTTTCCTATGGACGCTTGCGTGCTCTCACTGTGATTTTCACAGTGAGAATCACGCAAGCGCCTCTAGTGGCTGTCAGTGAGACAGCCACTAGAGGAAAAAGGGGAAGGCTTAACTAATTGATTAACATAGCAGTTTCTCTGAAACTGCTATGTTTATAAAACAATTAGTTAACCCTAGCTGGACCTGGCACCCAGACCACTTCATTAAGCTGAAGTGGTCTGGGTGCCTAGAGTGGTCCTTTAAGTATAATCATTCAAAATAAAGAATGTTCATGTACAGGGAGTGCAGAATTATTAGGCAAGTTGTATTTTTGAGGATTAATTTTATTATTGAACAACAACCATGTTCTCAATGAACCCAAAAAACTCATTAATATCAAAGCTGAATATTTTTGGAAGTAGTTTTTAGTTTGTTTTTAGTTTTATCTATTTTAGGGGGATATCTGTGTGTGCAGGTGACTATTACTGTGCATAATTATTAGGCAACTTAACAAAAAACAAATATATACCCATTTCAATTATTTATTTTTACCAGTGAAACCAATATAGCATCTCAACATTCACAAATATACATTTCTGACATTCAAAAACAAATCAGTGACCAATATAGCCACCGTTCTTTGCAAGGACACTCAAAAGCCTGCCATCCATGGATTCTGTCAGTGTTTTGATCTGTTCACCATCAACATTGCGTGCAGAAGCAACCACAGCCTCCCAGACACTGTTCAGAGAGGTGTACTGTTTTCCCTCCTTGTAAATCTCACATTTGATGATGGACCACAGGTTCTCAATGGGGTTCAGATCAGGTGAACAAGGAGGCCATGTCATTAGATTTTCTTCTTTTATACCCTTTCTTGCCAGCCACGCTGTGGAGTACTTGGACGCGTGTGATGGAGCATTGTCCTGCATGAAAATCATGTTTTTCTTGAAGGATGCAGACTTCTTCCTGTACCACTGCTTGAAGAAGGTGTCTTCCAGAAACTGGCAGTAGGACTGGGAGTTGAGCTTGACTCCATCCTCAACCCGAAAAGGCCCCACAAGCTCATCTTTGATGATACCAGCCCAAACCAATACTCCACCTCCACCTTGCTGGCATCTGAGTCGGACTGGAGCTCACTGCCCTTTACCAATCCAGCCACGGGCCCATCCATCTGGCCCATCAAGACTCACTCTCATTTCATCAGTCCATAAAACCTTAGAAAAATCAGTCTTGAGATATTTCTTGGCCCAGACGTTTCAGCTTGTGTGTCTTGTTCAGTGGTGGTCGTCTTTCAGCGTTTCTTACCTTGGCCATGTCTCTGAGTATTGCACACCTTGTGATTTTGGTCACTCCAGTGATGTTGCAGCTCTGAAATATGGCCAAACTGGTGGCAAGTGGCATCTTGGCAGCTGCACGCTTGACTTTTCTCAGTTCATGGGCAGTTATTTTGCGCCTTGGTTTTTCCACACGCTTCTTGCGACCCTGTTGACTATTTTGAATGAAACGCTTGATTGTTCGATGATCACGCTTCAGAAGCTTTGCAATTTTAAGAGTGCTGCATCCCTCTGCAAGATATCTCACTATTTTTGACTTTTCTGAGCCTGTCAAGTCCTTCTTTTGACCCATTTTGCCAAAGTAAAGGAAGTTGCCTAATAATTATGCACACCTGATATGATGTTGATGTCATTAGACCACACCCCTTCTCATTACAGAGATGCACATCACCTAATATGCTTAATTGGTAGTAGGCTTTCGAGCCTATACAGCTTGGACTAAGACAACATGCATAAAGAGGATGATGTGGTCAAAATACTAATTTGCCTAATAATTCTGCACTCCCTGTAAGTGCAGGGAAAAAACACTGCCAATTGACAGCTTTGCATTTGGCAGATGAAGAAAGAATGGACATCTTGTGGAATAGAATACTATCTAGGGCTATCATTCATGATTTGTGTGAGATCACCTTAGTTTCAGAAAAGGGACACCCAACAAATACATGATATTCTAGACCAGTGGTTTCTATCCCAGTCCTGAACTCTCGCCATTGGTCTGGTTTGTCAGTATCTGCAGAGGAACATATTTGGAAATGGCTAAATTCTGGACTACTGGTGTGCCCTGTTGACTTGGTTGGGGGTCTACTGTTTTAGACAATTCTGTGCATCTAAGAATGTGACAAACATTATGTGATCAAGGCCCTATCCTGCTTTAGTATGACAATGGACTCAACTGCCATGTAAGGATATGTTTTCAAGAGTTCTTCAAACTTCCCAAGCCAACACAGTAACATGACCTCTATCCCATCTAACATATCTGCCTATCCTCATTTATGTACTTGGATGGAAGAAGCAAATTTTAACAGCAATGTATTATTATTTTTTTTGGCAATCTTTTTTGTAAACAATTTTGTCAGAGAAATTTACTTTACAGAGTAATAGAAATGAGGCAGGATCAATAGCACAATATAACAGATTGCGAGATTGTGAGAAAATTTACAAATCTGTCACACAAAGGAATCGCAGAGCGATGTTTGCTTTCCCAATGGAAAGGGACTTTGCTGATCAGGCAAAATCATCCCACCGTGAACTAAGTTCAGTGCACTGTGGGTCATATGCTCAAACAAGCATGAAGCAAGGGTGGGGTAAGGAGCAAAGAAAAAAGGTGATAAGGCATGAAGAAGTAGCGAAAAGAGTGGTAGGGAGAAGGAGAGAGGAAGAGAAAGGAAAAATAAAACACTCAGCCCTTGCACTCCCCACAAGCCTATGGTTTTTAGCAGACTCCATGGTACAATCTCCATGGGGAGGCGATGTGCCACACCACATCAAGGTAAATATCTTCTTCCAGTCCTGATCCGTGAGTCATTACAGTCTCCCATTGTGCTGTGAACCTAGCGACCTATCTGTCTCCTCCTGCTCGTATCACATAATGTCGAGATCCTGTTAGAGATGTGCTCCCTGGAGGAGCAGATCAATTCAAACTGTGCGAGAGTCCTGTGAAAGAGAGCCCTACCCTGTGCAGTCAGGTAGTAAGTTTTAATTTGGTAGTAACGGAACAATTGTTTTCCCATCGGGTTGCTTTCTGATTATAAACCAGCTATGGGTTTGAGGCGGGTCAGTAGCACACCATTAATGTATATAGGTCCAGTCCAAAGACTGGAAGCCAGTCAGAGGCCTTCTGCGAGATCCGTGATGTGTGTAATTGAGATTAGTGGACATCGGGGGGTAGTTAACTGATGTGAGTAAGCAATGTTTTCTTAGTGGAACACATTCTCAGAAGGGTGGAAACTGTTAGAGCAAAGTCATCTCTAACTTTGGAATACAATATTTAACAATCGGGTGTCTGCACAATTTTGGGTTGTGTAGTGTATATTTACCTTTAGAAATATAAATATACATCTTCAAAGTATTAAATGTAGCTTTAATATCTTGTGTGTTCTTAGAAACAGGATTATGTTTTCTTAAAAATGCCTGAGCACATGAACATATTTAATTTATTTTCCTCAAGGTCATAAAATCAAATTGCTGTTTTTTTTAGTACAAACTGCAAATTTTTTGCATCCTTATCTTTAATTTTGAAACCTTTCACCATGAGCTGAATTTTTTTATGCTATAGACAGAGCACAGAAAGTCTGAAATTACTGATCTATCTCATTATTGTCCCTATTTAACATACCTAGAGGATGTTTAAAAAAATGCACAAAATACAATATTTCTAACGCATAATATTGAAATTGAAAACACATTCAAATGTATATGCAGTTCTACTGAGACAGAGATCAGATAAGCTAGATATTATATATGCATATACATTTTTCTATGATGCCAATACCGTGTCAATGCCAAATCTTAATATCTGACCTGGGTAGGGCTGACAAGGGGAATGAAGGTGCAATTGCCCTTCAGTACATTTGCATAGAGGGGTTTGGGGCTGCACACTCACAGAACCATATACACTGAACAAAATTATAAATGCAACACTTTTGTTTTTGCCCCCAGTTTTCATGAGCTGAACTCAAAGATCTAAGACTTTTTCTATGTACACAAAAGGCCTATTTCTCTCAAATATTGTTCTCAAATCTGTCTAAATCTTTGTTAGTGAGCACTTTTGCTTTGCCAAGATAATCTATCCACCTCACAGGTGTGGCATATCAAGATGCTGATTAGACAGCATGATTATCGCACAGGTGTGCCTTAGGCTGGCCACAATAAAAGGCTAATCTAAAATGTGCAATTTTATAACACAGCACAATGCAACAGATATCGCAAGTTTTGAGGGAGCGTGCAATTGGCATGCTGACTGCAGGAATGTCCACCAGAGCTGTTGCTCGTGAATTGAATGTTCATTTCTCTACCATAAGCCATCTCCAAAGGCGTTTCAGAGAATTTGGCAGTACATCCAACTGGCCTCACAAACGCAGACCACGTGTAACCACACCAGCCCAGGACCACCACATCCAGCATCTTCACCTCCAAGATCGTCTGAGACCAGCCACCCGGACAGCTGCTGCAACAATCGGTTTGCATAACAAAATAATTTCTGCACAGACTGTCAGAAACCGTCTCAGGGAAGCTCATCTGCATGCTTGTTATCCTCATCGGGTTCTCAACCCCACTCAAGTTCGTCATTGTAACCGACTTGAGTGGGCAAATGCTCACATTCGGCATGGCATCTGGCACTTTGGAGAGGTGTTCTCTTCACGGATGAATCCCGGTTTTCACTGTACAGGGCAGATGGCAGACAGCGTGCATGGTGTCGTGTGGGTGAGCGATTTGCTGATGTCAACGTTGTGGATCGAGTGGTCCAGGGTGGTGGTGGGGTTATGATATGGTCAGGCATATTTTATGGACAACGAACACAGGTGCATTTTATTGATGGCATTTTGATTGCACAGAGATACAGTGATGAGATCCTGAGGCCCATTGTTGTGCCATTCATGCACAACCATCACCTCATGTTGCAGCTTTTGGATCTGTACCCAATTCCTGGAAGCTGAAAACATCCCAGTCCTTGCATGGCCAGCATACTCACTGGACAAGTCACCCATTGAGCATGTTTGGAATTCTCTGGATCGGCGCATACAACAGTGTGTTCCTGGTCCTGCCAATATCCAGCAACTTTGCACAGCCATTGAAGAGGAGTGGGCCAACATTCCACAGGCCACAATCAACAACATGATCAACTCTATGCGAAGGAGATGTGTTGCACTGCGTGAGGCAAATGGTGGTCACACCAGATACTGACTGGTTTTTGGACCCCCCCGGACCTCTACAATACAGTAAAACTGCACATTTAGAATGTTATTTTATTGTGGCCAGCCTAAGGCACACCTGTGCAATTATCATGTTGTCTAATCAGCATCTTGATATACCACACCTGTATAGTGGATGGATTATCTTGGCAAAGGAGAAGAGCTCACTAACACAGATTTAGACAGATTTGTGAACAACATTTGAGAAATATTAATTTTGTGTACATTGAAAAAGTCTTAGATCTTTGAGTTTAGCTCTTAAAAAATGGGGCCAAAAACAAAAGTGATGCATTTATAATTTTGTTCAGTGTATTTGCTGATTAAAAGTAATTGGAGATGTGTTGAGATGTTCATTGGCACAGTTCTGTAGCTAACAGGAATGATGCATTTGTGCTTGAGCTGGTGACCCTTCATCTCAGTGCTCTCCCGACTTGGATTAACTAACTAAAATCAAGGATAGGAGACTACATCTCCCTTGATAATTTACCAGCAATACGGCTGTAAGAGCATTATGGGAGATGTTGTCCACCACAACTGGAGTGCCGAAGGTTGATAAACCCTGCACTAGGTTATTTCATGGAAAATGTTATACATACCGTATATACTCGAGTATAAGCCGAGTTTTTCAGCACATTTTTTGTGCTGAAAAACCCCAACTCGGCTTATACTCGAGTCAATAGTCTGTATTATGGCAATTTGCATTGCCATAATACAGACAGGGGCTGTGGGGGCTGTGAGAGAGCGTTACTTACCTCTCCTGCAGCTCCTGTCAGCTCTCTCCTCCTCCGCACCGTCCGTTCAGCACCTCGGTCAGCTCCCAGTGTAAATCTCGCGAGAGCCGCGGCTCTCGCGAGATTTACACTGTGAGCTGACAGAAGAGCTGAACGGACCGGCGGAGGAGGAGAGAGCTGACAGGAGCTGCAGGAAAGGTAAGTAACATCTCTCTGCAGCCCCCACAGCCCCCTCCTACACAGTGCCCATCCACTGGACCACCAGGGAAGGAGCCCCCCTCCCTGGCCAGCTAGCAAGCAGGGAGGGGGGACGAAACAAAAATAAATTAATAATAAAATAATAATAAAAAAAAATAACATTACAAATAATAAATAATAATAATAAAATATGAAAATAATTAAAAAAAATAATAAGTAAATAAAAAAAATAATGAAAAAAATATATTAAAATAATGTAAAAAAATAATAAAATTGCCCACACACCCCCCCAAGGCTCTGCAACACACACATACACACACACACACATACACACACACACTGCACTCATACACACTGCACTCATACACACACACTGCATTCATGCACACACTGCATTCATGCACACACTGCATTCATGCACACACACACTGCATTCATGCACACACTGCATTCATGCACACACACACTGCATTCATACACACTGCACTCATACACACACACACACACTGCATTCATACACACTGCATTCATACACACTGCACTCACACACACACACACACTGCATTCATACACACAGCATTCATACACACACTGCACTCATACACACTGCACTCATACACACTGCATTCATACACACTGCACTCATACACACTGCACTCATACACACACACACACTGCATTCATACACACACTGCATTCATACACACACTGCACTCATATACACACACACTGCACTCATATACACACACACTGCATTCATACACACACTGCATTCATACACACACTGCATTCATACACACACTGCATTCATACACACACACTGCACTCATACACACACACTGCACTCATACACACACACTGCACTCACACACGCTGCACTCATATACACACACACTGCATTCATACACACACACTGCATTCATACACACGCTGCACTCATGCACACACTGCATTCATACACACACACTGCATTCATACACACACACTGCATTCATTATATACACACACTGGAAATAAATATTCAATTAATATATTTTTTTTAGGATCTAATTTTATTTAGAAATTTACCAGTAGCTGCTGCATTTCCCACCCTAGTCTTATACTCGAGTCAATAAGTTTTCCCATTTTTTGGGGGTAAAATTAGGGGCCTCGGCTTATATTCGGGTCGGCTTATACTCGAGTATATACGGTAAGTTTTATGTGAAAAATACTTTTTGTTTGTCCTTGCCCCCACCAAAAGTTGCAAGCCCTCTCCTGTTTCAAACTCTAGCATAGTTTGTCTAATTTTGCAAATAGACCTAAAAAAAACATGAGAAAGCTTCCTCTGTGCAAGCTTATACTTTTAAATGTATATAAACTAATATCTTTCAGAGCATATTTAAAATTACTCAGTAAAAATAGTAAGAAATATTAGCATACGTCATTAGAAATTCCTGAGAATAGTATATTTCTGTCAGAGGTGGGTGAAAGTTTGCAAAGTGACATTCATTTGCATGATCAAATGTCACCAGAGTATTCGCACATGCAAATGAATGTTCAAAGCAAGCAAATGTTCAAGAGGATCATCAGCTCTATTTTTCTTGCATATGTTATGAAACTAAAAATCCCTGAGGTGTAATATTATTTTTTATGAGATTTTCTTGATTGAAGGTTCTCTAATGTCATGCCATGAACTAATCAGATGCCACCTATTACGATGTAGAACATATTACCAAAAACATGTATACACATGTCTAAATTATATAGACCATATAATGTATATATTGTTTTCTCTGATATTTATTAATACCTTTTAAACCTTCCTTTCTAATATAAATGGCTATGTTGTTTATCAACTATACCCACAAATATTTTTCCCCTCACACCTCAGCACCCCTGTAATCCTCAACTCCTGGAGTGCCAAAGGTGCCTATCGGTACTATAGACCATAATTCACCATCTGTGTGAAATCACTACTGATTGTTTTCTAACTAGTTAACCAACTGTTGTGGTCACAGCTAACCTGTGAATCCACTGGATTTTCTCCACTTCTACCCCGTGTCTCAATGCCTATTGCCCCTTTAGATTGTATACATCTGGGTGCTACTTATATAACTATACATTGATTAGCCATAACATTAAAACCACTGACAGTGACAGATGAAGTGAATCACATTGAATAAGTGAATAACATTGTAACATTATATAGTTACAATGGCACCTGTCAAGGGGTGGGATATATGAAGCATCAAGTAGGCAGTCAGTTCTTAAATTTTATGTCCTGGAAGCAGGAAAAATGGGTAAACGAAAAGATCTGAGTGACTTTGACAAGGGCCAAATGGCGATGGCTTGACAATGGGTCGGAACATCTCCAAAATGGCATGTCTTGTGGGGTGTTCCTAGTATGCAAAGGTTTGTACCTAACAAAAGTGGAGCAAGGAAGGACAACCGGTGAACTGGGATCAGGGTTATAGGCATCCAAGCCTCGTTGATGCATGTGGTCCGATCACACAGAAGAGTTATTGTAGCTCAAATTGCTAAAAAAAACAACAACAAAAAAACTTGAATGCTGGACATGATAGAAAAGGTGTCAGAACACACAGTGCATCATATTTTGCTGAATATGGGGCTGTATAGCCACAGACTGGTCAGACTGTCCATGATGACCCCAGAAGAGCACTGAAACGCACGTCAGGCAGACAATTTTAGCAACATGATCACTATGTGGAACACACTTTGATTTGGTATATGCTAGTGGTATCATTTCTACAGCCATTTTAAGACAGGGATATAGAGAGCATATCCATTTCACAATTTATGTGCAGTATTTGACAACGCCTTTAGTGATCCCCTGGGGGGTATCCCATAAGCATGGACAGAAGAAGGGGATTGTAATGGATAAGGTGTTGTCTAGTTAGACTTTAGTGATTGAGATCCCTATCTAATATCTCCTCTCTCTCCAGTCTTTTTTATTTGATCCTGTCTATGTGGGAGTCTCTCCTTATGGACTTTATTCTGTGAGATTGTATCATATTGTGACTTAAAACTGAATGAGGATGTGTAGATTGTAAGATTGTAATGAATGATGACTGCACCAATTTTTTTTAGCTATCTATAAGAAAGGAATTGTAACTAAGTGGGGAAACCCCTATTATTGGTAGGGAGCCATGAGACTCTGCAGCAATCTAGTGAAATTGTATTTTTTGTTACACTGTGCACACTTACACCATAAATACTTTGTTGCATGTTTTGTTCCTTTATGTATCACCATTAACTATAATTATTTGTATATCACTAGGTGTCAGGTCTCTCAGTATTGGAGAGACTATTATCTTTGTTACCCTTTTCTCACGCTTGTACTAGATTTCTTGCACCAGGCCCTTTAAAAAAAAAATAGCTCAACCACTGACAGAGAATACAAATACAAACAACAATGGCACAATTAATAAAAGCATATATATTATTACATGAAAATTATATGACAGTGCTAGGACTATTTTCTTTCCCCGGCCTATACTGTGGCTGCAGCCCGTACTTTAGGAATTCCAATTAGCCCACCACATCTACAGGCCCAGAGAATTGACCTAGGCACAACACCAATGTGAGGTTTAAAATCAACTCTGAGTTTAATAATATAAATCATGAGATTATATAGGTATCTTATCATGTCACATTACATGATATAACACAGAATCAGCAATTAACTTGAACAGCTGTCAAAGGTTACTTATATAGTTACATAGTTACATAGCTGAAAAGAGACTTTTCCATCAAATTCAGCCTTCCTCACATATGTTTTTGCTGTTGATCCAAAAGAAGGCGCTTCCAATTTTGCAACAAACTAGGGAAAAATTCCTTCTTGACCCCAAAATAGCAGTCAGATGTCTCCTTGGATCAAGCAGCTATTACCCCACTAATTAGACATGATATCCCTGTATGTTGTGTTTTTGCAAGTATTTATCCAATTTCAGTTTAAACATCCGTATGGACTCTGATAAAACCACCTCTTCAGGCAGAGAATTCCATAACCATATTACTCTTACTGTAAAAAAAACCTTTTCTTTGCCTTAGATGAAATCTCCTTTCTTCAAGCCTAAATGTGTGACCTCATGTCCTATGTATAGCCCTGTTTATGAATAGATTTCCAGATAATTGTTTGTACTGGCCCCGAATATATTTGTATAATGTTATCATATCCCCTCTGAGGCGTTGTTTTTCAAAACTAAAGAGATTTACATTTTTTAACCTTTCTTCGTAACTAAAATGCTCCATTCCTTTTGTCAATTTTGTAGCTCGTCTCTGCACTTTTTCTAGTGCCATGATATCCTTCTTTAAAACAGGTGCCCAAAATTGCACAGCATATTCAAGGTGTGGTCTTACCAACGATTTATAAAGAGGCACAATTATATTTTCATCCCAAGAATTTATGCCCCTATTTATACATGACAAAACCTTACTGGCCATAGCAACTGCAGATTGACATTGCATATTGCTGCCTAATTTGTTGTCTGTAACCATTCCCAAATCCTTCTCGTGTGTGGTTATCCCTAATTCACTACCATTTAGGGTGTAAGTTGCTTGTGCATTCTTGACCTCGAAGTGCATAACTTTGCATTTTTATACGTTACATTTCATCTGCCATTTTAGTGCCCAGTCCCCCAATCTATCCAAATCCCTCTGCAGCAAAGTAATATCCTGCTCACATTTTATTACTTTACAGAGTTTTGTGTCATCTGCAAACAACGAAACATGGCTTTCAATGCCCATTTCAAGATCATTTATAAATATGTTAAAAAGAAGCGGTCCTAAAACAGAACCCTGAGGGACACCACTTACCACTTTTGTCCAGCCTGAAATTTACCATTAATGACAACTTATAGTCTCAAGACATTGTCTGTTTATAGTTCATTGCATAAATTATAGTGGTTAAAGGACCACTATAGTGCCAGGCAAAACATACTTGTTTTCCTGGCACTATAGTGCCCTGAGGGTGCCCCCACCCTCTGGGTCCCCCTCCCGCCGGGCTCTAGAGGGAGGAAGGGGTTAATCCCTTACCTTTTTCCAGCACTCTCGATGCTTTCCTATGGATGGCAGTGATTTTCTCACTGTGAAAATCACAGTGAGAAGTGCGGAAGCGCCTCTAGCGGCTGTCAATGAGACAGTCACTAGAGGCTGGATTAACCCATTTGTAAACATAGCAGTTTCTCTGAAAGCAGAAAGGGTTAATCCTAGAGGGACCTGGCACCCAGACCACTTCATTAAGCTGAAGTGGTCTGGGTGCCTATAGTGGTCCTTTAAGAAGAGTTGCCTTTTGGTAAGTTCCTTATTCCTTAAAGTATTTATATTTTATAAAGAAAATATCTGTTAATATTTAATTTTATATGCATAATATTTCTAAGCAATAATGAGCAGTATAAATCAAAATGGAGGGTTAACTCAAAATGGTATTGATTATATGATTTTATCCGATCAGACATTATAAAAGCAATTCTTACAATAACATACTTTAAAAACACTAAATCCCTTTTACCTAATAATAGATGTATATGATCGTGTTGGTCTTTGCATATTAAGTCTTTAAAAACCATCTCCCTCTACATTTTCGAGTCATTTCACATCTAGTGGTACAGATGTGCAGAAACATTTGCAGAATTAATGATGACAATACAGTAACATGTAAACAAACAATAATCTCTCATATTGTGTATTGTCCCTAGAAGTACGAAAGCAAAAAGGAGAGAGAGAAAAATGTAAAATTTTAGGAGGCACAAGTGAAAATATGTTGACATGCTGATTATGAACATTTTCAAAGTGAACTGATGGTAATGGATGAATGAGAATTCTTAACATGCCTAGAAGAAAGCTAGAACTCATAAAGGTAAAGAACATTTTACATTAAAAAGCAGAGGATATTGGGCAGGAAAATAGCATAACTATTTTAATTAACAATAGTAAAGAGAGAAACAAAAGGGCCTAAATGGACGAAAGGAACAATACACTGCTCAAATACAAAACTGCATCACTGTTTAGTAGAGTTACCCCAAAAGAAAACATGCATGCATTTATTTGTGCATTTATTCATTGGAGTTATATCTAAAAACAGCGTGCAAAAGCTGCAAATCTCTTGTCTGCAGCCTTTGCAAGACCTCCCCTTCTAACCCCGCCCAGACTTCATGTGGATGTCCAATCACACACTTCCTAATGCAGTTCAATGAGAAGTTTGTGTATGGTAAGTGCTTTGGATCTTGACTTCAATTATATTGTGGTTTCTATTGTTTCCTAGGGAGTGCTTACACTCCTGTCAGAACCTTTTAGAAGCTGGTGTCATATCAAAGTTATGCCAAAAAGTAAACTGCATTTTTGAAGCAACTTTGCTGCATGCCAATTAGTAGAGCATTGGGCTCTAGTAATCAGCATTTAAATATCCACTCTATGCTTGGATTTCCGGGGGGGGAAATGGATGTTTAAATTGTTACATTAATTTTGAATACCCCGTGGGTGTAGTTAATTTGTTTAGTAGTTTCTGTGTTAAACTGTTCTCTCTAGACAAGATTGATGTCATGAATATTTTCTGTTGGTTAAATGATTGTTTAACATACATTGTTACGTAGCTGAAAAGAGACATGTGTCCATCAAGTTCAGCCTTCTCACATTTATTTTTGCTGTGGAACGAAAAGAAGGCAAAACCTCCGGTCTGAAGCTCATCCAATTGTGCCACAAATTAGGGAAAAAATCATTTTTTAGCCCAGAATGACAGTCAGATATCTCCGTTGATCAATAAGATTTTACCCTACAAATTAAAAATTATATCCTTGTATTTTATGTTTTTGCAAGTATTTATGTAATTGCTATTTAAACATCTCTATAGACTCTGATAAAAAAAAAAAATAACCTCTTCAGGCAGTGAACTTAACATCCTTATTGTGCTAACTGTACAAAATCCTTTCATTTGCCTTAGACTAAATCTCCTTTCTTCCAGTCTAAATGTGTGACCTTGCGTCTTTTGTATAATCCTGTTTATAAACAGATTTCCAGACAATGGCTTGTATAATATAATTGAATTTCATTTTATTGTATTCACATTTCAGTTAAATTAGCATAATAATATTGATTAGGTATTTTTTCCATATCTTTAGTAATCAAGTTTTCACATATGACCTGAAGAATTTTTTTCAAACAAAAATGTAACATTCAAAAGCAATTAAACCAAATAGAAATTAAAGGGTTTTTTTGTGGATGTGAATTTGTGTCTACATAAACTCCTCCACAAATGGAAGAATGTACACATTTTCATTTTATTGAAGGCAATAATATATATTTATGCTATAATATCATTTAGATTCATTTTTTAGTTGTTAGTTGCTTTCATTTATAGTTTTGCTGTTTTTTTGTTTTTTTAACTGAAGTACAGTAATATTTGTTCCATTTTGTACTTTTTTGTTTTGTAATTTTTTTGTATATTTATTATCTATAAAACAAATTCTATACACAGACTTGCTTAATATCTAAATATATGCACCAGAGATATCTAAGAATTTTGTAAATTTGTAAATGTCTCCACCATACCTACAGCTCACAGCAACACAGTTAGTTCATCAACAGTGAAAGAGTCTAGCCAAATTCTATGGATTCCACAGTACAAAACTTTATATCATATCTTAATTGCCTATTGATAAATATAGAGGTTATCTTGCCAAGTAAAAAGAAAAATGAATAACCAAATAGTTAATTGTACAACATTTTTGATTTTGTGTGCTCCGTACAATTCTAGCTATCTCAAACTAAGTAGTCGAGATCCAGAGAGCTGATGCTAATAAGAATAATTTTGTTCCCACTTAATGATCTAAATAAATAGCACTAACAGTAATAATAATTCTTGAGCTTTTATTCCCAGGGAAATAATGTAGATGCATATAGAGATATATATTACAGTTTTAATTTTCTGGTAAGTGGAGGACAATGTGAAAATGTTCATTGCATCTTTAATACTGTACTGCTGACATGAGCTATTTTGACTTCAGCATGTAAGAACAAACTCTCAAGATCTATCATCATATATTATTTTTCTCCAGCAGATGATTGTGAGTCAGCATCTGTCCCTAACACTATCAATAAATCATGAAACAAAACAAACTTCGCTTACAGAGGTAATTACTGTGTTAGCAGTTCCTTTGATCCCAGATGTGGTAATTCTGTAGAACGAGTCTACGTGAGATTTGACTGGTAGTCATACAATACATACACCAGTAGGATGAAATACAATCAATCCAGTGCCTTCATTAATCCCACGTATTATTTATATTTAATCACCACTATTAACCAGTTCATTTTGATAGAAAGAAGGAGGTCAGGGACACGGGACAATGTGTCTCAAGGCGAGCAATAACTCTGAAAATGGAATTCCCTTAAAAATATAAATCAAATCTTTCTATGACCTACACCAAGCCACAGTTCCATTGTTCGGCTAATTTATCATCACATTTGTACTTGAAGGGTGTGGCAATGATACACAATGCCAAAGCAGTTACAGTGGGAAGAGCGTAGTGATGGGTTTGTAGGGAGAACAGTTTCCAATTTTATTTCTATAATTTCTCTCATGAACCAAATATAATAAAGAAAATACCATGCAGATCTAAAACAAAAAGAACTATTTGCCATGAATTGAACTCAAATTGTTTTTATAAAGGGTAATAAAATAATTAATTTTGAATACCCCATGGGTGTAGTTAATTTGTTTAGTAGTTTCTGTGTTAAACTGTTCTCTCTAGACAAGATTGATGCCATGAATATTTTCTGTTGGTTAAATGATTACATTGTTACGTAGCTGAAAAGAGACATGCGTCCATCAAGTTCAGCCTTCTCACATTTATTTTTGCTGTTAATCGAAAAGAAGGCAAAACCTCCGTTCTGAAGCTTATCCATTTGTGCCACAAATTAGGGAAAAAATCCTTTTTGAGCCCAGAATGACACATATCTCCGTTGATCAAGAAGATTTTACCCCACAAATAAAAAATTCTATCCTTGTATATTACGTTTTTGCAAGTATTTATGTAATTGCTATTTAAACATCTCTATAGACTCTGATAAAAAAAAAAAAAAAATAACCTCTTCAGGCAGAGAACTTCACATCCTTATTGTGCTAACTGTATAAAATCCTTTCATTTGCCTTAGACTAAATCTCCTTTCTTCCAGTCTAAATGTGTGACCTTGCGTCTTTTTTATAATTCTGTTTATAAACAGATTTCCAGACAATGGTTTGTATAATATAATTGAATTGCATTTTATTGTATTCACATTTCAGTTAAATTTGCATAATAATATTTATTAGGTCTTTTTTCCATATCTTTAGTAATCAAGTTTTCACATATGACAGAAGAATTTTTTCAAATAAAAATGTAACATTCAAAAGCAATTAAACCAAATAGAAATTAAAGGTTTTTTTTGTGGATGTGAATTTGTGCCTACATAAACCCCTCCACGAATTGAAGAATGTATACATTTTCATTTTATTGATGGCAATAATATTTATTTATGCTAAAATATCATTTAGATTTGGTTTTTAGTTGTTAGTTTCTTTCATTTATAGTTTTGTTGTTTTTTTGTTTTTTTACCTGAAGTACAGTAATATTTGTTCCATTTTTGAAAATACCATGCAGATCTAAAAAATAACTATTTGCCATAAATTGAACTCAATTCAATTTTTTTTTATTTTATTTTTATTTTTGAATTACAAATTCTGCTTTATTAAAATGTTCATGTTTTTCTTTGTGAGGCTCCGTGCCAGAGAAGCAAAAAAGAAGCCTTTGGCCGAAAAAAACAGGTTTACCTGCAACTACACTTCACCCCCCTACAGCAGACACAATGGGGCGAAAAAATAAGAAAGCTCAGCGTCCGGAGGCACACCGATCCCAAGACATAAGGCTCTCCTTCGAAAGGCCCGTGCCGCGGCTGCAATACAAGATGGCGCCGGAAGCAAGCAAAGAACAGGAGACGTCGGAGGACTCCCACGAGGAGGATGTGATCTTCACGCCACAGTCGGGCGGAGAATCCGACGTACCTGAGTCGGATGAAGACTCAGCCCCCGCCACAAAAGGAGACATAAAGAGGCTTTTGCTAGACCTCAGAAAGGTATGGAGGGAGGACTTACAGAAGGTCCAGACAGAGGTGGGGGAGGTCCAAGTTAAAGTCCGGGCTATAGAGGCAAAAGAGGCAGCCAGAAACAGCCAGATGCAGGAGTCCAAGGCACAGATAGAAGGCTTAGCCTCACAGGTGCAGCAGCTACACCGCACGGTGACAACACTAGAAATGCGCCACAGGCGCAGAAATATACGCCTAAGGGGGATACCAGAAGAAATAGGCACAGAGAACCTACTACAATATACACAGACCCTCATCGACTCACTGGGAATCAAGGGGGGGTCAACCCCACCACTGATCTCCTCAGTGTTCAGAGTCAGAAAATCCCCAGCGGCGCCAGAGGGAACCTCCAGAGACGTCATAGCGGTGACACGAGATGTGACAGTCAAGAACGCGATCATGACGTTCTCCAGAACACAGGGGAACATAACCCACGGAGGGAGCTCAGTGGCAATTTATAGCGACATACCGTTCCCAGTGTTGGTAGAAAAACGCAAATTGGCACCTGTGGCAAGGAAACTACGAGACCGCTCAATAAAATATCGTTGGGGGTGGAAGGAGCCCTGGAGGTGACAGCTGGCGACACGTCTTACACACTGACCTCAGCAGACGACCCCGAGGAGCTGTACAAACTCCTTGAAGCACGTCCCCAGCATGGACAGAGATACCCGCTACACAGCAAAAAGCAGGCAGTAGAGAGACAGGCTCAGAGACTAGCCAGACCATCAGAAGGGGCTACATCCCGGTGCTGAGCCACAGATCACCTCCACCCCGCTGCTCGGAGCGTTACAGCACTGCCCCTTTCTAGATACCCCAAGACAGTGGTGATCAGAGACTTCAAATCAACCACTACTATCTATATATATAATGATACAGTTGTGTTTTACTCTTGATAATGTTACCCATATGCAACACAGCAAAGTTATGTCTTATTCATGAAAATTCAATAAAATACAAATTAAAAAAAAAAAAATGTTCATGTTTTCTTACAAGAATTTGTTTCCCCATAATTAAATGCATATGCATAGTTTCCATTGTTTTGTTATTTGTAATATGTATTACAGCTATTGCATGAAGACTTTTTTTTCCAAAAAAACATATAAAGTAGGTCATATTGCAGGGAGGGAAGACCAATAACTGATACCTTTTGATCTCTAAACATTTCTTTTGTCAAACCAATATTACTGTAAAGGGTGGGAAAATGAATGACTAGATAAATAAAATAAAATACATATATATATATATAATTTGGTAATTTTACTTGTTTCTCCCCCTTGCTTTTCTGTATTTACAGATACTATTGATAATAGGTGTGCAGCTAGTGGACTTTTAACCCACAGTTTTGGCAAGATGGAAGTATTAGTTTGTCCACAGATATTGCTCGTGTATGATTGTAAAATTTGTAAAGTCATGTTTCATTAACTACTGTGAATTGATATTGCATTTTTCTCATGTCTTATAATGATTGTTCCTTATTGTCATACCACTCTTTTAAGCAAAAACATTAGAAAACTGACTAAAAAAAGATTGTCAAAACATTGTAATTTGTCATTTTAATTTAATTGGAAAGTCTTGGCTATCCCACGTAGCAAGTTTTACACCAAACTGTCATAATAGCCCATTCTTACACACGTCATATTTATTTTATTTATTTATTTATTATTGCTATTTATAAAGCGCCAACAGATTCCGCAGCGCTGTACAATTAGTGGAGAAATGTACAATATACACAGACAAGAGGTAAGAGAGCCCTGCCATATGATCCCTTGCTTCAAATAGCCACATTTACACAACAATTATTTGTAAATGCCATATTAGATACATGTGCAATAAAGTCAAGTAATAACAAGGTACTTTAGATAACATTTGTACATTCAGTAAAATATTCTGTGTCAGAAGACACCTCAGAACTGGCAGCAACATGTTCGTAGTCTCAGTATAGTGGCATAGATACCTCCCGAATTGCGAGGTAGGATCCCCAGTATTTTTTATACTATGTTTGCTTACCCCTATATTTAACAAATATGCGTTTGTGTGGTGTGGAGAATAAATTTAAACGTAGAAATCCACGTCTCTCTGTCCTGCTCTTCCATCTTAAAGGACCACTATAGGCACCCTGACCACTTCAGCTTAATGAAGCTGTCTGGGTGCCAGGTCCATCTAGGATTAACCCTTTCTGCTGTAAACATAGCAGTTTCAGAGAAACTGCTATGTTTACCTATGGGTTAATCCAGCCTCTAGTGGCTGTCTCATTGACAGCCGCTAGAGGTGCTTCCGCGCTTCTCACTGTAATTTTCACAGTGAGAAGATGCCAGCGTCCATAGGAAAGCATTGAGAATGCTTTCCTATGGACTGGCTGAATGCACGCGCGGCTCTTGCCGCGCATGCGCATTCAGCCGATGAAGGCGAAAAGGAAGAGGAGAATTCCCCACGTCGAGGGAGCCTGGCGGGGGGAAACAGGTAAGATTTAACCCCTTCCACCCCCTAGAGCCTGGCCGGAAGAGGGGGCCCTGAGGGTGGGGGGGGGGGGGGGGACCTAGAGACCTTATAGTGCTAGGAAAACGAGTATGTTTTCCTGGCACTATAGTGGTCCTTTAACTCACTGTTGAGCATTGTTATAGCTCTGTCCTTAGCTCCTGCCAGTCACTATAGAGAAAGCACACAGAGGAGAGGAGAAATAAAGTTTGTATTCTTCCTCCTCATTTGCAACATGTGCCCTAACTGTGCCCAGATGTAATTTTCTAGATCTGATATAAATTTAAAAGAAAACTAAGCATCATATGAAAAAAAGGTTAACTCAAGTTATAAGTGATTTTAATTGTTTTATTCAATTCTGTAAATAACAGAGAAGTGACAGTTCCCCTCAAATGCATCTGCTCTTCCAGCATTAACAACAAAAGCTATTAGATTGATTGGAACTGATTGATGGTAGAGGAGGTAGACAGATGTAATCATATTTTCCCTTTAACTCATCAAAATGAAAACTTTATTTGACTTCTATTCCCTAAAGATCTGTAAAAAATATGAGAAAAGAAAATCACAATATGATCAACCCTTTGAGCTCCAGAGGCACTCAACGGGTGTGTTTCTCATTAATAATACAGGTACATTATACATTAGTATATTGAAATGTTGTTGGAAATGAAGGTGGAGACATTACTGTCCCTTTTTAACACAATTTTATAGAAAAATAAAAACAAGCTCTATGTTGCATGAAAAATAAAGCTCAAAATATGCCTTCCACAAGATTCAGAAGGCACTTACTCATTCCCAACAGCTCCACACGACATTACACCAATTTCCATCAATTCTAATTAAGACGGGATACAAACCACAGTCTCCAGAGTGGTACAGACTTTTAGGAGCTTATACCCCTTGATAATTCTCAACATGACTATAACATGACTATAACATCCACATTTGCCTGCACCCAGATACCCCCTTACCTTAAGTCCCCTAGCAGTAACCATAATCTGCAAACCTTCTACTAATCCTTCACTCACCCTAAATTTCCCAAACTTAAAACTGACACTTAACTCAAAGTTGCCCATCAAACCTACCCCAGTGGCTATACATTTTATTAGTATTATTACATGCTCTTTGAAATGATGCTCTACTTTTTAAAGGACTAATTTGATGGAATCTTAATGGATACAATAATTGAATGGTTTTTATCACAGCCGTCAATATAAGTGCAAACCAATGGACTCTTGATAAAATGTGTAACACACACCATATCTTATGGCATAATTCTACATTTTTTGTGCTGGAGTTTCTCTAGATAAAAAGTAGATATCTAGCTGTACTTCCGAGCAGATTAATTTATGTTTTAGCCTGCCAATCATAAGGCAATGTAAGAAAGAAAGAAAAATCACTCTTTGTTTTCAAGAATTTGCTGTTATAAATTATATCAGCCTTACACTTGAATCCCATGGAACAGCGTAGTCAGGGGAGTGGGCCTTGACAGAGCCAGGGAGTAGGCAGGGGAGTTATTAAGAAAGGGGTGGATTTAATTTGTAAAAAGGGTGGAGGAATAAGGGGTATATTAGGCAGCCATTTTAGAAAAGTGGCCATTTTAACAGAACCTTCACTTACCTGTTAATTGTCCCTCCCACCCTCCCTGTGGTTTAGGGGTTCCCGTTTGGTCACAGCAGCGGGATAGGGCTTAGATAATTGGGATGTAGGAGGAGTATCAAGTGGTTAGGCTAAAGTTAGGCTGTATTAGACTGGAGTTTTAAGTGGTCTGGAGGTTCGAGCTCTTCGGTGGAACCTGTTGGTGCCATTGCATCTGTTCTGTATGCTTTATTTTTTCTTACAGATTAGTTAAAGGGACATTGTGGGCACCCAGACCACTTCAGCTAATTGAAGTGGTCTGGGTGCTGTGACCCTTTTGCACCTATTGCTGCAATGTTAAACATTGCAGTTCCAGAGAACTGCAATGTTTACATTGCAGCTCTAAGTCTGCCCTCTGTGGCTGTATAACAGACAGCCACTAGAGGGCTTCTGGATTTGTAACAGACTTTTGGTCCATTATCTGACACTGGAGGTCCTCACGGACCTCCAGCGTCAGATTTTCCCCATAGGAAAGCATTGCATAATGCTTTCCTATGGGGAGGGCTAATGCGCGCACGGCCATTGCTGCGCATGCGCATTAGGTCTCCCCCTCTGGCTGACATCAGCGGGGGAGGAGCATGGGTGGAGCCTGGGAGGGACATTGGCACTGCATTCAGGTAAGTAGCTTAAGAGGTATTAACCCCTTCAGTGACATGGGATGGGGGATGGGAGGGAGGGGGGGCACTCCAGGATTCTCTAGTGCCAGGGAAACGGGTTTGTTTTCCTGGCACTGGAGAATCCCTTTAATTGAGTGTATAGTAACTAATAAATTGGAACTTGATCCAAGTATCTAATTTTTATTGTTATTTGCGTCATATTGAGCAGACTAAAAAGACAGATATTGTGTTATTCATTTGGTTCCTGATGTTGTCAAATTATACTATTATGTTCTAGGTCAGTGATGGCGCACCTTTTTGAGCCCGAGTGCCCAAACCGCAATGCATGACAACTTTTTTCCCTAAAAGTGCCAACACGGCAATTGCGTGTGTGTGGGGAGGTGCGTGTGTGTGTGGGGGGGTGCATGTGTGTGTGGGGGTGCTGTGTGTGTGTGGGGGTGTTGTGTGTGTGGGGGTGTGTGTATGAGGGGTGCTGTGTGTGTGTGTATGAGGGGTGCTGTGTAAGTGTGTGGGGGGTGCTGTGTAAGTGTGTGGGGGTGCTGTGTGTGTGGGGGGGTGCTGTGTGTGTGGGGGGGTGCTGTGTGTGTGGGGGGTGCTGTGTGTGTGGGGGGTGCTGTGTGTGTGGGGGGGGGGGTGCGTGTGTGTGGGGGGTGCATGTGTGTGTGGGGGTGCTGTGTGTGTGGGGGGGTGTTGTGTGTGTGGGTGTGTGTGTATGAGGGGTGCTGTGTGTGTGTGTATAAGGGGTGCTGTGTAAGTGTGTGGGGGGTGCTGTGTAAGTGTGTGGGGGTGCTGTGTGTGTGTGTGGGGGGGGGGTGCTGTGTGTGTGGGGGGGTGCTGTGTGTGTGGGGGGGGTGCTGTGTGTGGGGGGGTGCTGTGTGTGTGTGGGGGGGTGCTGTGTGTGTGGGGGGTTGCTGTGTGTGTGTGTGTGTGAGAGGGGTGCTGTATGTGTGTGTGTATGAGGGGTAGTGTGTGTGAGAGGGGTGCTGTGTGGGGGTGTGAGTGCTGGGCAGGGGGTAGGGGTACTGCTGGGGGGTAGGGGTACTGTGTGGGGGGTAGGGGTACTGTGTGGGGGTAGGGGTACTGTGTGGGGGGTAGGGGTGCTGTGTGTGGGGGGTAGGGGTACTGTGTGGGGGGTAGGGGTGCTGTGTGTGGGGGGTAGGGGTACTGCTGGGTGGTAAGGGTACTGCTGGGGGCGGTAGGGGTACTGCTGGGGGTAGTAGGGGTACTGCTGTGGGGGGTAGGGGTACTGCTGGGGGGGTAGGGGAACTGCTGGGGGTGGTAGGGGTACTGCAGGGGGGTAGGGGTACTGTGTGGGAGGGTAGGGGTACTGCTGTGGGGGGTAGGGGTACTGCTGTGGGGGGAAGGGGTACTGTGTGTGAGGGGGTAGGGGTTCTGTGGGGGGTAGGGGTACTGTGTGTGGGGGTAGGGGTACTTATGGGGGGTAGGGGTACTGCTGGGGGGGTAGGGATACTGCTGGGGGGTAGGGGTACTGTTGTGGGGGGTAGGGGTACTGCTGTGGGGGAGTAGGGGTACTGCTTGGGGGAAGGGGTGCTGCTGGGGGGGAAGGGGTACTGCTGCGGGGGGTAGGGGTACTGCCTAGGTGTAGGGGTACTGCTGGGGGTGGTAGGGGTACTGCTGGGGGGAGTAGGGGTACTGCTGGGGGGATAGGGGTGCTGGCGGAGGTAGGGGTACTGCTGGGGGTTAGGGGTACTTCTGGGGGGTAGGGGTACTGCTGGGGGGATAGGGGTGCTGGGGGGTAGGGGTACTGTTGTGGGGGGTAGGGGTACTACTGTGGGGGGAAGGGGTACTGCTGGGGGGTAGGGGTACTGCTGGGGGATGGGGTACTGCTGGGGTGGTAGGCGTGCTGGGGGTAGGGGTACTGTTGTGGGGGTAGGGGTACTGCTGTGGGGGGGAAGGGGTACTGCTGGGGGTGGTGGGGTACTGCTGTGGGGTAGTAGGGGTACTGCTGGGGGGAAGGGGTACTGCTGGGGGTGGTAGGGGTACTGTTGGGGGGATAGGGGTGCTTGGGGGGTAGGGGTGCTTGGGGGGGTAGGGGTACTGCTGAGGGGGGTAGGGGTGTGGGTGCTGTGTGTCAGTATCCCCCCCCTCCCTCCTTCTTACCTTTAATGAAGTAAGGGGGGGGGCGGCACAGCCATCCCTGGTGGTCCGGTGGTGGTAAGCACTGCAGGGGGAGGGATCTGTGAATCAGCTCCTCTGTCGTCCCGCGTGATGCTGTGCGGAGCATTTCCATGGTAACGCTCGGCAACGCTCCACACAGCATCGCGCGGGAGGACAGGGAAGCTGCATCACAGATCCCTCCCCCTGCCTCCCGACCCGGAAGCAGAGTAGGCGCCTGCCGTTTCGGGCAGGCAGGTGCCTACTCTGCATTGATGGTGAACCTATGGCCGCGTGCCCACAGAGAGGGCCCGGCGTGCCACCTGTGGCACGCGTGCCATAGGTTTGCCATCACTGTTCTAGGTATATTAAGTGTACGAAACTGTATGAACATTAATATTATCTAAAAAGTCAACAACGTACTGAGAGGAATTTGTCTGCATTCCTCAGTTCTTGACACCTGCCATAATATTTCCCATTTCCAATTTGTATGCAATATGAGACTTCCGTACCCGAAACAAGCTACACGATATAAAAAAAACTATGTTATTAATAAATAACTATCAGCCTAGCATAATTCAGTTCTTTAAATAATTCCAGCATTTTTCACATATTTACTAATTACTTGATTACTCAAATGTTAAGAGTTTGAAGTGATGCATTCATTCACAGATTAATTAACAAATTATAATTTAGGTGTGAGAAGAGGTAGATATAAAAAACAAAGTTTGTCCTGTTTGTTTCATCTATATCAATGAAAATTTAAATATTTATTGGATACCCCAATTTACATGAGACCATCTCCTAAATCAGACTTGTTTTGTCCAAAGGTATATTCTTTGTGGTAGCTGAAGAATGAATTTGGCGGTTACAAATAAATTGAAGATGTTATTCCATATGTATTGAGATAAATGCATTATAAATGTATAAATATTATAAATTATACACGAACAAGTTTAAAGGGAACTGCCACCACAGTCAATGTACAGACATGTATTTTTATTTTAATCACACAAAAAAATATATATCTCCCTGACTTGTAGACCAGAGGGTTAAAGGTTATTAAGTCAGTTTAGTTAGATCAGTGGAGTTAAACTCCAAAGGCAATAATTGCCCAGAATGCATGCCTTGCAAAGACTCATTGAGCTGCACAGGGAAGTCTGATTGGACAGCCACAAAACGTGTGGGCAGGGTTAGAAGGGAGAGCTTACAAAGGCTGCAGAAAAGGGATCTGCAGCTTTTGCAAGCTCTTTTTAGATATACACCAATAAAATAATGTATGCATGTTTTAACTTCATTGGGGATATATCTACTAAATTGTTTTAAAAAAATACATTGGATTGTTCCATTAAATTTGTTAGGTTTCCTATTTTCACAGTGTATTTAATTTAGATTTTTTTTAACTCCTGCTGTGTTAATTGCCTGCTAGGACCTACAGAAGCCTCCTGTGTGTGATTAAAAATGCATTTGTCATGCCAGATGCAACTTATACTTTAACGAGTATTAAAGTATACCCACACACATTGTGGTAGCAAATGTATAGATTGGGAAAAAAAAACCTTATTTAAAAATAGGTCTAAAAGGCATAAAAAGTCAAAATTGACTGACAAGGAGGGGCAGAAGAGACCTCACTGGTTGTCCTTCTGCTCTCAACACATAGCAACCAGAGTGTATACTCTGTGGTTGCCATGGTAACTGCCTCGCTGATGCTAAGTAGTGTAGGAACGATCGCTCCATTACTGGCACTTTACTTTAGGATTCCTTTAAGCCACCCCCCTCTCCCTTCCCCAATTTTAAAATAAAGTGATTTGTTTACTTTAATTTCCCTGGCACACCTGACTTGCCATGGCCACCACTCCTCCCCTGCCTAAAATCATCATAACTGATAATCTCAGACAACCCCATAGGGAACCTTTGGGGGGCTAATGTGCATGCACTGCGATTGCTGCACTGCACAAATCAGCATTCACTCATAGAAATGTGGATTTGCATCTCTATGAGGAGCATTTGGTGCTGTGGCGGAACTAAAGTAGAGAGGGTCTTGGAGCAAGAATTTTTTTGGTGGCCCCATATCACAAGGATGAAAAAAAAGTGGATCCCTATCTAACGTTCAACTGCTACAATGCTTTGTCAGCTAAGGATCTACCATTTGCCCATCATTGCAGGATTGTATTTAGTAGTAAGCAGTTTTTGTATTTTTGAATGTTTGTATGTTTCTGTATGTAGTATGTTTGTGTGTGTGTGTGAATGAAGGGGTGTATTTGTGTGTAGTGTTGTGTGTGTTTATGTACTGTTGCCATTTGAAAGCAATAATTTACATGTGTGTAGTTTTTGCCTTTAAATATAGGGGTGTATGTATACATATTCACTGCAACACACACACACTAACACTAAAACACCTATACACTGACACATCCAATACACAGACACACATGCAGTTATAAGCACTGACACAAATACAGATACGCAGGTACAGACATAAAGATAAACAGACACACACAGATACACAGGAGCACACATTGACACACATACAAGCATACAGATAGACACACAGACAGACTCACAGGTAAACATACAGATACACAAATAGATACACAGAAACACACACAGACACATATACAGATACACAGATAGATACACAGACAGATACCCAGACACACAGATAAATACACAGACACACATACAGACATGCATGCAAAAATGCACACATTTCAAAATACCCTCCTGTTTCCTACCTTTTGTGTGCAGGAGGGAGGGTGACTTCCCTTGGGTCCGGTCGGCTGACTGAAGCTGTTGGGAGTCAGAGGTTCTCCTACTCACGCACCTCCTCTCTGCCTTCCTCCCTGGCGTCTTTGTCACTTCCTCTCAGCACTTCCAAGATTACAGGTATAGCGCTGTTAAAAGGTCGCAGCATATGACCAGTTCCTGCGGTGCAGCGGGATCAGTGGTAGTTCCGCCGCTGATTGGCATCTCCACAAAGAGCATGGAGGCACCACATTTTGGTCCTGCAAAGACTATTAGTGGCATTAGGCAGCAATGTAAACACTACCGTTTCTCAGAAAATAACCACTATATTATGATGTAGTGGCTATGTTGCGTACAGTGTTTCTTTAAGTTGCACACTAACATTATAGTGAGAATAGCCTTCAGTACCGCTTTGCTTTTCCACAATTCATCACTACTGGATAAACATACAACAGGCAGTGAAGTTATTCCAAACTGTTGATTAAGGATTTAACCTTTTCCTATTCCAGTGTAATGCACATTTTTATATTCCAGCGGAATAGACTTTTCTTTTTTATATTTGATTCACAGTGAGGTGAGTTGCATGTGTAAATAGGAAGAACAAGAACAGGTAAAATGATTTCCAGTTTAAACTAACTTATATTAATTAGGTACTGACCGGTGATGTTTAGCACCAATCAATAGCTGGTCCTTATAAGATGATTTCAAGTGATGTACCTCTAGCAATTTAGGGTTAATGTACAAAGTAGAGATTTTTAGAGAGAAAAGAATCAAAGCCGGAAAAACAGAATGTCTAAGAATGATGAAAGCTGTGATCTAAAATCAATAAGCCATTTTATGTGCTGTTATTGCTGGCAGTGATCTGTCTGCAGTTTCGCTGCCTGATGGTTTGGAAATATAACGTAACAGATAAGCAGCATTGAAGGACAGGAAAATATTTCCACCCCTGGGGTTTCAGTGCCCTAGCCAAGCACAAGAACAAACTGACTAATCAGGGACTAGTACAGGGGTGATATTGGCTTGCCACTCAGTTAATCGTTAATCCCTCCCGCAGCAAAGTCAATATGGCCTGTTTATTTGAAAGATGGATAATGAGACAGAAATGAGCAGCTGGCAAATATAAGCTATATCTGCACAGCTATATTAAGTAATTATGTTAAGAGTGTGTATTTCTGCGTGCACACAATCCTGGAATGGGTACATCTTAATTAATATAGCATTGACTAATATAGTTTTTAACCCGATAGGGTATGACATTTTATGTTTTTTTTTTTTCTGTTTTTCCATTCGAATACTTGTAGAACATAATTTATTTTTTATAGTTAATTCTTTTTTCTTTCATCCTTTCTTTACATCTTTGAAATTGTGGAAGACAGCTATCTAGATGAATTTATCCTGTGCATGCCGTGGGTGGATGCTGTGGACTTTAAACCATACTCGAAAGCAACGCAATAAGCACTAAAATATGGATGGTCATTGCAGACCTTTTAAGGTACCAAATGAAGTTGATGAGGCCAAGCCAGTAGGTTCCTAGCAAGTTGTATTTGTAACTGGAGTGGAAATAAAGTTGGTTTTGGGGCAAATGGCAAACAAAGCAGTATCGGAACCTCAGGAAGTCTGGGATTTGAAAGTAGTATACACATCCAAACTTCATTTTGAAAATCGTAGTCACGACATTTTGAAGGATCCAGTAAAGTTGAGTAGCAAAATTGTGGGAAGGCAATATAGAGTCAGAGAAATTTCTCTTTTCAAGGTAAAATTAGACATAAATCCAGCAGATGACAGAGTTATCAATTGGACATTTCTTTGTGGCTAACATATGTGCTTCAATTCTCTCAGGACCAGGAGAACTCCCATTGGTCTAAGGAGAGGTGCAAGAGTGCTGTTTAAGTATATCATCATCCATCCACTGAACTCTCAACAAAGCTCCCCTGTTTAATTGACAGTTTGCCCAGAAAATCGAATAATTGTAGTGTTCCCTGTAATTCTGCCAGGTTCCGTGCACCCTAAAATGACCAATATCTTCATTGTCTCATTTTACTGCTCCTTAAGTGGGGTTGGAATTTTGATGAGAGGCTAACTCAACATTTTTTTTTACTTCCTATACTGAAGCCACCGGGGTAGTCAGGGCTTTTCTTGGTTTACCATGTTTTTGGCATTCAAGTCAATTTGCTCTCTAAGGGTAATCAAGGCACCCCCTAATGGCCTACAGTGTATCGGAGTTGTTGCTGCCAAAAGAAATGTTGTACAGCACTAAAGTAAGTGGATTTTTAGTATGTTTAGCTGTGTTGAGTCAGAGTCTGGCATTCAGTTCTGCATACAGTCAATTATTTACTTTGGTAATGGTAGTTTCCATGAGAAATTGCATTTTTAATATAAAAAATATAAACCACATGAAATAGAAATTGTTAAAAGTTAATACAACACATCTAGCTGGGTTGATGAGTAACGTAAGTATCGTAGGTGTCCCTTGCATGGGTTAAGGTAAGGAAGTCTCTAGAAACACTGTATGGTTACTAAAGTTCCCAGGAGCCCTTCTGAGAGTGTGCTTATAACTGGCTTGTGTGAAAGATACTAAAGTTTGCGTAAAAGCAGTCGCTGGCAAATCAATGGCAAAACTAGATAAATAATAGTGGTATTTCTTTTTTTTTTTTTTTTTTTTTTTTTTTTTTACTAACGACCTAGCACTGCTAGTAAATAGCAGTGGTAGTATCAAGCAAGTGAGTCTCCATACAGAAACAATAAATAAAATGTTGCTTTTCTAAAACATGATTTGACAAAGTGCTAAGTCACAAAATCGTTTTTTCCTCTCTTCCCACTTTACCAGCAGAATCATATTTTTAAATATGTTTTGATATAGGCTACATTTAGTTTTTATGAAGGCTTGTTTTGTGCCCTGAATAACAAGTCAGACTACTCTCAGTGCTATTGATGATGGAGTAGTAGATCCCAACCCAAGACCTGTTGGAAATGCAAACTACTGAATAGAGCCAATATGCCATGGCCATTCTCAGGCTTTCTGCTTAGGCTTTGATCTCTCCAGCAGCCTTTGGTTAAGGACCATTGAAGTTGTCATTTACCCACCTCAAAAGATTATTTTTCTATTCATTAGCAACCAAGGGAAAAAACCTACATGCAATTTAAGTATGAGATAAATAAATTAAATTGGTTATCCTAGTTAACCTAATACATATTTTGAGAGAGCAAATAAGATTTTCATCTAATATTAAAATAAATTTCACCTGCAGTCTAGCTGTGTGTATGCCTGATTCCTTTGTCTTAATGCTCCATTACATTCACTGCGGACCTTAGAGTTCATTCTTAACAACCAATCAGAGTCAGAATCCAACTATCTATAGGTAAAATGCCATAGCAACTCAGGTTATGCAATAAATCAATGTATGACTTTCTATCACCTTTTTTGCTGCAGCCAACGGTTAGAAAGCTTCTTTTATATTTCCAGTAATATGAAAAGTGGCTTTGGGAAATGATTACTTGTTTATCTTGAAAAAAACATACAGTTAATAAGTAGCCCTAGATTCATTGATTGGATACTCTGGAATACATAATCTGCAAATGATACATGGTGAGTGTGCAAATCGTTAGATTCTAGTTTAAAATTGACTGGTTTTACATTTTTATTTTTAATAATCTTTTTGGTTGTAAATTATCTCTTTCCTTAGCTATGCTTTCATTCACACATATTTATATCTCATATGGTAGATACACAAGAGGAGAAGATTGAGTGCGTAGTGGAACAGAGTTGGGGCTTGTGGAGAACACCTCTACACAGCCGGCAAAGCAAAGGCAGGATTCACAGACCAATCCATTTGTAGAGGATAGCAAGAAGGCATTTACGGTAATTTATCTAACAATAAAAATTATGCCCTGGTGAAAACTAAATTTAAAAACAAAATACAATTGATACACAGCCAAATGTTACTATTCTATAGCCCTCATCTGTTGCTAATGGGGGAAGGACACTGGTAAATTCCCCTATTTCTATTTTATATCCCTCACCTGCCACCCATGTGTGAGGGCAGGGAAGGATACTATGTACCCCCCGGTATACATTTAATAGCCCCCACCCACTGGCCAAGGGTTGTGGCATAGGGAACACATTAGGATGCCACCCTGTTTTCTTTTATTAAATAGCCGGTGTGACAGACTAGTACATGGCTCCCCAGCCACCACCTCCCTCAAAAGAGCTATATTTACTTTTTCCCTTCAAAATTGTGCCTCCATGCCCAGCGCCCGTCACAGCAGTTTTTAGGAGCATCAGGAACTCCAAGAAAGGTTACAAAGGCACTTTTAAAAAGAGTTATCAATTGTACAGTTTTTTGTGGCTAACAAATGTGATTCAGTTCTGTCAGGACCAGGAGAACCCCATTCATCCAACAAACGTTGCAAGAGTGCAGGGTATGTATATCATCATCTATCCACTGAACTCTCAACAAGGCTCCCCTGTTTAACTGAATGTCCGCCCACTAGATCAAATAATTGGAGTTTTTCCTGTAATTCTGCCAGGTTCCAAGCACCCTAAAGTGACCAGTATCTTCATTGTTTTGTTTTACTGCTCCTTAAGTGGGGTTGGAATTTTAATGAGAGGCTAACCCAACAATTTTTTTTTTACTTTCTAGTGAGCAACTGCCATGTCATGCAACTCTGGTTCAGATCAGGCACTATCCTCGATCCGCTTAAAACTTTTCATGAGCACTCTCGATCCAAAGACCATTTCTCAGGGGTCCTTTTGAAAGAGAGCTAGAGGAGGTGGTAAAGCATCAAATAAAACTGGACTGGACTTGAGGGAGCTCCATGTACCCATAAAAAGCGCTGTGGTTTATAGTGACCGAGAACTTCCACCCAGCAGCCTGTAATTCTGAGTAGGATGGGAGGATAGGCGTGGCCTGCTAAAAACTTGACTTCCATCTAAATTGGGCTTGTTTTAGGATGTGGACACAGGTACCCTGTATTTTTACTGTTTTTGTTACCCGGTGTACAGACACCAAGGCAGGTCAGGAATGTCGCAATCCCATTGTTGTACTGGGAACCTCTTGTTGAGGCCCTGAGTATATAAGTGTAACAAGGTGACAATAAAAATAATTATTCTTCACTGTTTTTAGTCTTGACTAGTGGGTGAAACCGCTATACAAGCTATAACAATGAGCCATTATCACTATTCTATGCACTGGGAGAGATATTTCGGAGTGAAAGGATTGAAGCCCATGGAACAGCGCAGTCAGGGGAGTGGGCCTTGACAGAGCCAAGGTGTAGGCAGGTGGAGTTATAGATTTAGATGTGGGTAATTAGTAATGGGGTGTGAAAAGGGGTGGAGAATAAAGGAGTATATTAAGCGGCCATTTTAGCAAGTGGCCATTTTAATCAGAATCTGCACTTACCTGTTAATTGTTTTGGCTTCTTTTTCTTTCTTTTGCAGATCATGGCTTCGCTGGACGAGATCCTGGAAGGAGTGAGAGCAGCCGTGCGGGATAGAGGGATGGCCTGCTTCATCAGCAACTGGGGGCTCCTGGTACCGTTGTTAACCCCCCTGCGGCTGCAGAGCGGCATCCGGTGAGGAGGGCGAGACCACCCCAGCGGCTGCGTCCGGGCGTGATGCGGGCCGGGCGGAGGCAGAAAAAACGCAGCCGGCACAGTCTGTCCGACGCGGTGGTGGTCAGGCAGGGACGGCGGCCAGGCCGAGGCCCACTTTGCGGCCTACCACGCGGAGCGCCGCCCGCAAGAAGGCGACCGGTTATGCAATAAATAGCGGGTGTCGGCGGCTCAGCGGCCCCGCCGCTGCCGCTGGAGGCAACCCCGGTGAAGGTAGGCGAGATGATACCGTGGCTGGGAGCACTCGAGACGTTAAGGTATCAAGTCTCGGGCTGTGGCGGAATAGGGCTAGGGTAATTGGGATGGAAGAGGAGTATCAAGTGGCTAGGCTAAGGTTAGGCTGGATTAGGCCAGAGTGGTAAGTGGTCTGTTGGTTCGAGCTCATCGGTGGCTCCGAGCCTGGTGGTGTAGGGGTGTCTTGGTCAGGGGTGGACTGAGAGCCATTGGGGCCCCTGGGCAAAATGTTAAAAAAATTAGATCCCAGGCCCTTTGAATGCACAAATATATGTGCATTAAATAAATATTAAAGGATCACTATAGTGTCAGGAAAACAAAGCGGTTTTCCTGACACTATAGTGCCCTAAGGGTGCCCCCACCCTCAGGGTCCCCCTCCCGTGGCTAGTCACATCCTCCCTCTCTCTGTCACTAGTCACCTCCTCCCTCACGCTGTCACTAGAGTGAGGGGGTGACTAGTGACAGAGTGAGAGAGAGGGTGACTACTGACAGAGTGAGGGAGGGAAGGGGTGACAGAGTGACAGAGGGAGGGATGGGGTGACTAGTGACAGAGGGAGGGAGGGGTGACTAATGACAGAGGGAGGGGGTAACACAATTACAGAGGGAGGGGGTGACACAATGACAGAGGGAGGGAGGGGGTGACACAGTGAGAGGTGACTAGTGACAGAGGGAGGGGGTGACTAGTGACAGAGGGAGGGAGGGGTGACTAGTGACAGAGGGAGGGAGGGGTGACAGAGAGAAGGGGTGACTGGTTACAGAGGGAGGGGGTGACTAGTGACAGAGGGAGGGTATGACACAGTGACAGAGGGAGGGAGGGGTGACTAGTGACAGAGGGAGGGAGCGGTGACACTGACAGAGAGAGGGAGCGCTGACTAGTGACAGAGGGAGGGGGTGACTAGTGACAGAGGGAGGGGGTGACTAGTGACAGAGGAAGGGTGGGGGTGACACAGTGACGGAGGGAGGGGGTGACTAGTGACAGAGGGAGGGAGGGGTGACTAGTGACAGAGGGAGGGAGGGGTGACAGTGACAGAGAGAGGGGTTGACTAGTGACAGAGGGAGGGGGTGACACAGTGACAGAGGGAGGGGGTGACACAGTGACAGAGGGAGGGGGTGACAGACACATTGAAAGAGGGAGGGGGTGACAGTGACAGGGGGTGACACATTGACAGAGGGAGGGAGTGACTAGTGACAGAGGGAGGGTGTGACTAGTGACAGAGGGAGGGGGTGACAGTGACAGAGGGAGGGGGTGACAGTGACAGAGGGAGAGGGGTGACAGTGACAGAAGGAGGGTGGTGACAGTGACAGAGAGAGGGGGTGACAGTGACAGAGAGGGGGTGACAGTGATAGAGAGAGGGGTTGACAGTGACAGAGGGAGGGGTGACAGAGGGAGGGGGTGACAGTGACAGAGAGAGGGGTGACAGTGACAGAGGAAGGGGTGACAGAGGGAGGGGTGACAGTGACAGAGAGAGGGGTGACAGTGACAGAGGGAGGGGTGACAGAGGGAGGGGGTGACAGTGACAGAGAGAGGGGTGACAGTGACAGAGGGAGGGGTGACAGAGGGAGGGGTGACAGTGACAGAGAGAGGGGTGACAGTGACAGAGGGAGGGGTGACAGAGGGAGGGGGTGACAGTGACAGAGGGAGGGTGGTGACAGTGACAGAGAGAGGGGTGATAGAGGGAGGGAGGGGGGTGAGTAGTTCCTACCTGAATCCAATTGTGTAAAATCTAGAGATATAAAAAAATCAATTCAATTAACCTGAGAGCAATCATCTTCAAAACCTCAACCAATCTCATATATACACTAAAATATGCAATTATCCTCTATATCACTATCCATATCCCCTGATGCATATCTCTAACAGTGCTATAAAAAGGCTTCAGTAATAGCAGTATACTGTGTCAGCTCTCCAAACTTTCTTAAACAATGAGAGTATTATAGATATAGACTATTACCACTGTATCAATATACATTCATACACTTGCTGCTCCAGAACAGAGGCTTCTCTAGTCATTTACCAGGTACACACTGAAAGCCTTTGTCAGGAAAAAAGGGGAGGATTTGTAAAAGTTAGACAGCAAGTTTTATATTTTAAGGCAATGTCTGGGAATTATAGTTTTTTTGAGTTTCTCTCCACAATTAACACACTTCACGAAGGCTCTGCATTCACAGTTTTCAATTTTTTTTTCACTACATTTTCTGAAACATAAATATAACCTGCAAATCCTGTTCCTTATCTGTTATGCGAAGGGTACCTTATTTGCTGAACTTGTTACATCTAAAGTTTACAAGACAAATCTCTTTACCCAAACTTAGAATGTTGAACTGTATCTGTACTCTTCGACCATTGCAACAAACTTACTTTTTTTATGCTCTGTTGTTTAACAATCTTTTTTTTTCTGCAACCTTTAAAAAAAACAAAAAAAAAAAAACAAACAAAAGATAGCGATCAAAGGTTTAGAAAAGTACAGATAATTAATAAAGGGACAGCTGACCTGCAACTGAATCTTATATTTGAAAATTGGACAGCGGGTACACAAAGAAATACAGACAGACATTTACTTCTTGAAATTACTGTTTACTTTCATCTTCCATATTCCATTCCGACGATAATAAGCTAATAGAGACACTGAACTTTGATTTAGTGGCTCCTTTTCCAAGGATACCTCCTCCCCTCGCCCTGTCTCGGTTGGAGTTCCTCAAGGCTCTGTCCTTGGTCCCCTTCTATTTTCTCTTTATACTGCCTCTCTTGGAAAACTTATTGACTCTTTTGGATTCAACTACCACCTGTACGCTGATGACACTCAGATATACCTCTCCTCACCGGACCTCTCCCCGGCCGTCCTGCAACGTGTCACTGCTTGCCTCTCTTCCATCTCTGACTGGATGTCGTCACGCTTTCTCAAACTTAACCTCTCTAAAACTGAACTCCTTGTCTTTCCTCCTCCTAATACTGATCCTCCTCTCTCACTCTCCATCCCTACAAGCGCGCTGTCTTGGCGTCATACTTGACTCTGGTCTCACCTTTGAGTCTCACATCCAGTTTGTTGCCAAGTCCTGTAGGTTCCAACTCAAAAACATAGCCCGCATCCGCCCCTTTCTTAAGCAAGATGCTACCAAGGAGCTTGTCCATGCTCTAGTAATTTCCCGCATGGATTACTGTAACACTCTCCTGATTGGTCTCCCCAAAAGCCGTACTGCCCCGCTACAGTCTGTAATGAATGCTGCAGCTAGATTTTCCTATCCAGTCGGTCCTCTCACACCTCGCCCCTCTGCCAGTCCTTACATTGGCTCCCTGTATCCTATAGGAGTCAATTCAAAGTGCTAACCCATACATTTAAAGCACTGAACAATTCCAGCCCCTCTTATATCTCTTCACTGATCCAGAGGTATGCCCCTCCTCGTACCCTCCGCTCTGCCCGCGACCACCTCCTGACCGCTGCTCGCACCCGTACGGCCAACTCGCGCTTGCAGGACCTCTCACGGGCGGCTCCTCTCCTTTGGAATAACTTGCCTACTGCCATCAGACTCTCCCCTAGTCTTCAATCATTTAAGAAGGGCCTTAAAACCCATCTCTTCAGGAAAGTGTATGGCCTCCCAGAGTAATCTCTCCCTTACATACCTGTCTCTTGCTCTCTCCTATGGGATAGTGCTTTGCTCTCTCCTCCAGCTCTGCTTCACTCCTACTTGATATTTCCTATCCTAATGTTTCTAATACCCCACCTCCTATAGACTGTAAGCTCATTTGAGCAGGGTCCTCGTCAACCTATTGTTCCTGTAAGTTTTCTTGTAATTGTCTTATTTATTGTTACATCCCCCCTCTCAAAATATTGTAAAGCGCTACGGAATCTGTTGGCGCTATATAAATGGCAATAATAATAATAATAATAATAATAGCCATGTCCCGTTCCTTGTCCTCACTGATGTCATTGAAGGTCTCTCTTCCTCAACCCAGGAAGCGGGAGATGGAAAAAGATGCTTGGTCGGTCCTCCTACTTCAAATTTGGGGCACTGCGCGTGAAAACTAATGTGCCACCAGATAGGAGTTGTGTGTTAAGTAGTACTATTCTTATCAGTTTAATCCCTGTTACGTCCCCTATCAGGGGACGTGTATATAAGGCATCGATTTTAGGAAGCGGGAGATGGAAAAAGATGCTTGGTCGGTCCTCCTACTTCAAATTTGGGGCACTGCGCGTGCAATCTAATGTGCCACCAGATAGGAGTGGTGTGTTAAGTAGTACTATTCCTATCAGTTTAATCCCTGTTACGTCCCCTATCAGGGGACGTGTATATAAGGCATCGATTTTAGGAAGCGGGAGATGGGAAAAGATACTTGGTCGGTCCTCCTACTTAAAATTTGGGGCACTACGCGTGCAATACAATGTGCCACCAGATAGGAGTGGTGTGTTAAGCAGTACTATTCCTATCAGTTTAATCCCTGTTACGTCCCCTATCAGGGGGTGTGTATATAAGGCATTGATTTTAGGAAGCGGTAGATGGAAAAAGATGCTTGGTCGGTCCTCCTACTTCAAATTTGGGGCACTGCGCATGCAATCTAATGTGCCACCAGATAGGAGTAGTGTGTTAAGTAGTACTATTCTTATCAGTTTAATCCCTGTTACGTCCCCTATCAGGGGATGTGTATATAAGGCATCGATTTTAGGAAGCGGGAGATGGGAAAAGATGCTTAGTCGGTCCTCCTACTTAAAATTTGGGGCACTGCGCGTGCAATCCAATGTGCCACCAGATAGGAATAGTACTACTTAACACACCACTCCTATCTGGTGGCACATTGGATTGCACGCGCAGTGCCCCAAATTTTAAGTAGGAGGACCGACCAAGCATCTTTTCCCATCTCCCGCTTCCTAAAATCGATGCCTTATATACACGTCCCGTGATAGGGGACGTAACAGGGATTAAACTGATAGGAATAGTACTACTTAACACACCACTCCTATCAGTTTAATCCCTGTTACGTCCCCTATCAGGGGACGTGTATATAAGGCATCGATTTTAGGAAGCGGGAGATGGAAAAAGATGCTTGGTCGGTCCTCCTACATCAAATTTGGGGCAGTGCGCGTGCAATCTAATGTGCCACCAGATAGGAGTGGTGTTTTAAGTAGTACTATTCCTATCAGTTTAATCCCTGTTATGTCCCCTATCAGGGGGCGTGTATATAAGGCATCGATTTTAGGAAGCGGGAGATGGAAAAAGATGCTTGGTCGGTCCTCCTACTTCAAATTTGGGGCACTGCGCGTGCAATCTAATGTGCCACCAGATAGCAGTGGTGTGTTAAGTAGTACTATTCCTATCAGTTTAATCCCTGTTACGTCTCCTATCAGGGGGGCGTGTATATAAGGCATCGATTTTAGGAAGCGGGAGATGGAAAAAGATGCTTGGTCGGTCCTCCTACTTCAAATTTGGGGCACTGCGCGTGTAATCTAATCTAATGTGCCACCAGATAGGAGTGGTGTGTTAAGTAGTCCCCCTCATCAGGCCTTTTTTAGTCGAGTGTATTGCCCACTGTCAGTCCCTTCGGGATCCATCCCTCATTCATCTTAATAAAGGTGAGGTAATCTAGTCTTTTTTTACCTAGGCGGCTTCTCTTCTCAGTGACAATACCTCCTGCTGCACTGAAGGTCCTTTCTGACAGGACACTTGAAGCGGGGCAGGCCAGAAGTTATATCGCAAATTGGGATAGCTCAGGCCACAGGTCAAGCCTGCACACCCAGTACTCAAGGGGTTCATCGCTCCTCAGAGTGTCGATATCTGCAGTTAAGGCAAGGTAGTCTGCTACCTGTCGGTCGAGTCGTTCTCTGAGGGTGGTCCCCGAAGGGCTGTGGTGATGCGTAGGACTTAAAAAGCTCTGCATGTCCTCCATCAACAACACGTCTGTAAAGCGTCCTGTCCTTGCCGGCGTGGTCGTGGGAGGAAGAGGATTACTTTCACCTCTTCTCCTGTTAGATTCCCGTTGTGCTGTGACATCACCCTTATACGCTGTGCAAAGCATACTTTTTAATTTATTTTGGAACTGCTGCATCCTCTCCGACTTGCGGTAATTTGGTAACATTTCAGGCACTTTCTGCTTATACCAGGGGTCTAGTAGCGTTGACACCCAGTACAGGTCGTTCTCCTTCAGCTTTTTTATACGAGGTTCCCTCAACAGGCACGACAGCATGAAAGACCTAATTTGCACAAGGTTGGATGCCGAGCTACTCATGTCCCGTTCCTCGTCCTCAGTGATCTCACTGAAGGTATGTTCTTCCCCCCAGCCACATACAACACCACGGGTACCAGATAGGTGACAACGAGCACCCTGGGATGCCTGTTGTGGCTGGTCTTCCTCCTCCTCCTCAAAGCCACATTCCTCCTCTGACTCCTCTTCCTCACAATCCTCTTCCAGCATTGCTGCAGGTCCAGCAAGCGATGCTGATAAGGCTGTTTCTGGTGGTGATGGTGACCACAACTCTTCCTCTTCACGCTCATCTACGGCCTGATCCAGCACTCTTCGCAGGGCACGCTCCAGGAAGAAAACAAATGGTATGATGTCGCTGATAGTGCCTTTGGTGCGACTGACTAGGTTTGTCACCTCCTCAAAAGGCCGCATGAGCCTACAGGCATTGCGCATGAGCGTCCAGTAACGTGGCAAAAAAATTCCCAGCTCTGCAGAGGCTGTCCTAGCACATACAAATACTCGTTAACGGCTTTTTCTTGTTGGAGCAGGCGGTCGAACATTAGGAGTGTTGAATTCCAACGTGTCGGCTGTCGCAAATCAAGCGCCTCACTGGCATGTTGTTTCGCCGCTGGATATCGGAAAAGTGCGCCATGGCTGTGTAGGCACGCCTGAAATGGCCACACACCTTCCTGGCCTGCTTAAAGACGTCCTGTAAGCCTTGGTACTTATGCACAAAGCGTTGTACGATCAGATTACACACATGTGCCATGCACGGCACATGTGTCAACTTGCCCAAATGCAATGCCGCCAACAAATTTCTTCCGTTGTTACAAACCACTTTGCCAATCTCCAGTTTGTGCGGAGTCAGCCACTGATCCACCTGTGCGTTCAGGGAGGACAGGAGTGCTGGTCCGGTGTGACTCTCTGCTTTCAGGCAAGTCAACCCAAAGACGGCGTGACACTGCCGTATCCGGGATGTGGAACAGTACCTGGGGAGCTGGGGGGTGCCGTTGATGTGGAGCAAGACGCAGCAGCAGAAGAGAACTCAGCCGAGGAGGTTATGGAAGAGGATGGAGTAGGAGGAGTAGAGGAGGTGGCAGCAGGCCTGCCTGCAAGTCGAGGCGGTGTCACCAACTCCTCTGCAGAGCCACGCACTCCATGCTTGGCAGCCATCAGCAGGTTTACCCAATGCACAGTGTAGGTACCTACCCTGACCATGCTTTGCAGACCAGGTATCAGTGGTCAGATGGACCCTTGCCCCAACACTGTGTGCCAGACATGCCATTATTTCCTTTTGCACAATCGAGTACAGGTTGGGGATTGCCTTTTGTGCAAAGAAATTTTGGCCGGGTACCTTCCACTGCGGTGTCCCAATAGCTACACATTTTTTGAATGTCTCAGACTCCGCCAGCTTGTATGGTAAAAGCTGGCGGGCTAAGAGTTCAGTTAAGCCAGCTGTCAGACGCCGGGCAAAGGGGTGACTTTGTGACATTGGCTTCTTACGCTCAAACATGTCCTTGACAGACACCTGACTGTGGGCAGATGAGCAGGAACTGCTCAAGGCGTGCGACGGAGGGGCGAATGGTTGAGAGGGGGCAAGGAGGAAAGCAGTGGTTAACGTGGCTGAAGATGCTGGACCAGGAGGAGGATGGCGGCTTTGAGTTTGTGTGCTGCTTGTACTCATGTGTTGATCCCATAGGCGTTTGTGATGTGCGATCATGTGCCTTCGCAAAACAGTTGTACCTAGGTGGGTGTTGGACTTCCCACGACTCAGTTTCTTTTGGCACAGGTTGCAAATGGCATCGCTGTTGTCAGAGGCAGACACACAAAAAAAATGGCACACTGCTGAGCTCTGCAATGACGGCATTCTGGTGGTGGCAACAGCATGCGTTGTTTGCCGTGCTGTCTGGCTGACCCCGGGTGCCGATGCATGCTGTCTGACTGTGCCACTAGCTCCTTGTGACGACCTCCCCCTGCTTCCAACTCGTCTCCTCCTCCTCCTCTCTGTCTCCCCGTCTGAACTTTCCCCCTGTTCTTCTTCTTGCTGAGCGGGCACCCATCCATGGACGCATCGTCATCATCAACCGCTTCACTTGTATCTGACAACTCAGCAAAGGAAGCAGCAGTGGGTACAACATCATCATCATCACACCGTACATGTGTAATGCTGCCTGACTGAGACATATCCTCTGGCAATAATGGTTGCGCATCACTCATTTCTTCCAACTGATGTGTAAATAACTCCTCTGACATACCAAGTGAAGCGGCTGTGGTGCTAGTGTTGGTGGTGGCGGCAGGCGGGCGAGTGGTAACTTGAGAGGTGCCCGAAGCTAAGCTGGAGGATAATGGTGCGTCGCGATTCCGAGCGGAAGCTGTAGAAGATTGGGTGCCCTGTGTTAGCCAGTCAACTATGACCTCAGAATTTTTAAAGTTCAGGGTACGTGGCCTCTGAACACTGGGCATTATTCTAGGGCCAAAGGGAATCACAGCACCACGACGGCCCCTGCGGGGTGGCCTGCCTCTGCCTGTCATTTTTTTTTTGATTAGTGGTACTATGCGTGCAAGCTACTGTGACAACAGATATGAGTGGCACTGGTGTGACACTGTGCCCTGGCAGGCCCTGAAATGCACACTCGTGAAGGAAACTGACTGCTATTATATTACAGTCCAAAAAGTTTAGTTTTTTTTAAATGCAAGCTATTGGGACACCAGCTATGAGTGAGTGGTGGCATTGGGCAGGCCCTAAAACGAACACTCATGAAGGAAACTGACTGCTATTATATTACAGTCCAAAAAGTTTAGTTTTTTTTAAATGCAAGCTATTGGGACACCAGTGAGTGAGTGGTGGCACTGGGCAAGTGGGCACAGAATACGATGTGAGCCTGACATACATGCTGGCAGACAACTAACTGCTATTCAATCTATTACAGTCAATTTTTTTTTTTTAAATGTACACCACTGTTACACCAGATATGAGTTGCACTGGTGTGACACTGTGCCCTGGCAGGCCCTGAAACGCACACTAGTGAAGGAAACTGACTGCTATTATATTACAGTCAAAAAAGTTTTTTTTGGTTTTTTTTTAAATGCAAGCTATTGGGACACCAGTGAGTGAGTGGTGGCACTGGGCGGGCCCTGAAACACACACTCGTGAAGGAAACTGACTGCTATTATATTACAGTCCAAAAAGTTTTTTGGTTTTTTTTAAATGCAAGCTATTGGGACACCAGATATGAGTGAGTGGTGGCACTGGGCAGGCCCTGAAACGCACACTAGTGAAGGAAACTGACTGCTATTATATTACAGTCCAAAAAGTTTTTTTTTGTTAAATGCAAGCTATTGTGACACCAGATATGAGTTTGTCAGGGTACCTGAGGCCTCTACCTCTAAGGGAGGTAGAGATTTGGTGGTTTACCCGTCCAGGCGAGCTGTTTCCTTCGTTCCTCGCGGTTCATCCAGTCACTTAAACACCGGCCGCGAGGAATCCACGTCCTTTTCTAGCGGGACGCTCAATACGTGACGTCATGACGCTATCACGAGCGACCTGTCACTCAAGTGTCCGATATCCAATCGGTACTTGTCAGAGGCGTGATTACCATCCAGAGCCAGGGTATTTAAGCTTACTTCTCACTTCAGCTCATTGCCCTGTCGTGGTTCTAGCTTGTCTAGTCACTCAGTGCTCTGGTATTCTAGTTTGCTCTATTTGGTTTTGACCCGGCTTGTCTCTCGCTTATCTGTCTTCCCGTTCCCTCGACCTCGGCTTGTCTCTGACTATTCTCTATTACTCTCGGTACGTTAGTCCGGCCATTCTAAGGCCCGGTATACGTACCTTTCCACTCTTTGTACTCTGCGTGTTGGATCCCTGTCCCGATCCTGACATTACGACAGGGCCAATGGATCCTGCAGGTACAAACAGTCAGCTTGGTTCTTCTGATCCCAGGTTTGACGCCATGGAGCATAGGATGGATCAGATGGCTCTAGCACTACAGGCACTTTTGTCTCGTGCTAGTAACCCACCTGAGGAGACACGTACTCCTTCTATTTCTCCTGCAGTCTCAGGTCTAGAGGTAGCCACTGTAGGTGCTTCTTCCCGTATTACCCCACCAGTACGTTATGGCGGGTCACCGGAGAAGTGTCGTGGTTTTCTGAACCAGATTAGCATCCATTTCGAATTACAACCCCGCTCTTATCCTACAGATAGAGCGAAGGTTGGATTTGTTATTACTTTACTCATTGAGAAAGCTCTGAGATGGGCCAATCCTTTATGGGAGAATGATAATCCACTAGTCTATAATTATAATGCCTTTGTAGCTGCGTTTAGAAGAACTTTTGACCCTCCTGGTAGAAAGGTCAATGCAGCTAGATTACTGTTGCGCCTTAGACAGGACAATCAAACACTTGTGGACTATGCACTAGAGTTCAGGTCCTTGGCGGCAGAAGTTAAGTGGAACGAACAGGCGTATATAGATGTGTTTCTGAATGGGTTATCAGATGTAATTCTTGACGAGGTCGCTACTAGAGAACTCCCTGAGAGTTTGGAGGATTTAATCTCTTTTATATCTCGTATTGATGAACGCATAAGAGAGAGGCAGAACACTCGAGATAGGACCCGTAGACCCTCCTTTAAACTAGCGCCTACCTTTCAAAATTCTGAGTTCGAGGACTTACGTATTTCTGAACCTATGCAGATAGGCAGTACTCATCTCACAGAGAGAGAGAGACAGTACAGAAGAAGGGAGGGTTTATGTATGTATTGTGGAGTCAGAGGCCATTTACGCCTAAATTGTCCTAATCGTTCGGGAAACGCTCGCACCTAAGTTTCTCTAGAGGACAGGCCTTGGGTGTTTCTACTTTGTCCTCTATTCACAACTACAAAGAGTTCAGGCTTCTGTTACCCGTTTCTTTGAGGTGGGAGAAGGGAGTAGTAAAGACTATGGCACTAATCGATTCTGGAGCTGCTGAGAGCTTTATAGATCAGGGTTTTGTTGCCAAGCATGCTATCCCATCCCAGTTAAAAGAGACACCACTGGCTGTTGAGGCCATCGATGGTAGACCGTTACTTGAGCCTGTTATTTTCCATGAGACCATACCGATTAACTTAACTGTTGGCATCCTACATAAAGAGGATATATCCTTAATGCTCATTTCTTCTCCGTCTATTCCCATAGTCCTGGGGTACTCCTGGTTGAGGAGACACAACCCTATTATTAATTGGGAGTCAGGGGAGATAGTTTCGTGGGGAAAGAATTGTCAAGAAAAATGCTTGCGGAAGGTCTTACCTCTCGGATTAACTAACACATCGGCTACTCCTGACAATCCTACAGAGACACAAATTCCGCCTCAGTATCTAGATTTAAAGGCAGTATTTGACAAAAAGAAAGCCGATACCTTACCCCCACACAGGTCCTTTGATTGCAAAATTAACCTACTCCCTGGTACCATGCCTCCCAGAGGTCATGTATACCCATTATCTACGAAAGAGAACTCAGTTCTAGAGGAGTATATTCACGAGAATTTAGACAAGGGATTCATCAGGAGGTCCTCCTCCCCTGCCGGGGCTGGATTTTTTTTTGTTAAAAAGAAAGATGGTTCTTTGAGACCTTGTATTGATTATCGAGGCTTAAATAAGATAACCATTAAAAATGCCTACCCGATTCCCTTGATCACCGAACTCTTCGATCGTTTGAAGGGCTCTACAATTTTCACCAAGTTAGACCTCAGAGGGGCATATAACTTGGTGAGAATCCAGCAGGGACATGAGTGGATGACGGCATTCAATACTCGCTCTAGCCCTTTCTTCATGAACTATGGCTTTCATCCTTCGATTTTTCCTTCGGTTTCCTCTTCTCAGGGGATACCGTCGGTTGATGATCATGTCGCCAACCTGAAGAGATTATGGGATCAGACTCGGCAAATTCTATTACATAGTTCTTCGTTGTTCAAGAAACACGCTGACAAGCATAGAAGAGCGGCTCCTGTTTTTGTTCCTGGGGATAGGGTATGGTTGAGTACTAAGAATATTCGCCTAAAAGTCCCATCTATGAAGTTTGCTCCTCGCTACATAGGTCCTTACAGGATTCTCACTCGTATCAACCCGGTTGCGTATCGCCTTGCTCTGCCACCTGCCTTACGCATTCCTAACTCTTTTCATGTCTCCTTGTTGAAACCTCTTATTTGCAACAAATTCTCCTCTAAGGTTTCCTCGCCTCGTCCTGTTCAGGTGGAGGGTCGGGAGGAGTACGAGGTCAGCTCCATCATTGATTCCAGAATTTCAAGGGGAAAATTGCAATATCTGGTCAACTGGAGGGGATATGGTCCTGAGGAGAGGAGTTGGGTACCTCAGGAGGACGTTCATGCTTCTCGCCTTCGCAGAGCATTTCACCTCCGCTTCCCATCTCGCCCCGGTTCCTTCCGCCCGGTGGGCGTATCTGAGAGGGGGGGTACTGTCAGGGTACCTGAGGCCTCTACCTCTAAGGGAGGTAGAGATTTGGTGGTTTACCCGTCCAGGCGAGCTGTTTCCTTCGTTCCTCGCGGTTCATCCAGTCACTTAAACACCGGCCGCGAGGAATCCACGTCCTTTTCTAGCGGGACGCTCAATACGTGACGTCATGACGCTATCACGAGTGACCTGTCACTCAAGTGTCCGATATCCAATCGGTACTTGTCAGAGGCGTGATTACCATCCAGAGCCAGGGTATTTAAGCTTACTTCTCACTTCAGCTCATTGCCCTGTCGTGGTTCTAGCTTGTCTAGTCACTCAGTGCTCTGGTATTCTAGTTTGCTCTATTTGGTTTTGACCCGGCTTGTCTCTCGCTTATCTGTCTTCCCGTTCCCTCGACCTCGGCTTGTCTCTGACTATTCTCTATTACTCTCGGTACGTTAGTCCGGCCATTCTAAGGCCCGGTATACGTACCTTTCCACTCTTTGTACTCTGCGTGTTGGATCCCTGTCCCGATCCTGACAGAGTTGCACTGGTGTGACACTGTGCCCTGGCAGGCCCTGAAACGCACACGCGTGAAGGAAACTGACTGCTATTATATTAGAGTAAAAAAAGTTTTGTTTTTTTTAAATGCAAGCTATTGTGACACCAGTGAGTGAGTGGTGGCACTGTGCAGGCCCTGAAACGCACACTAGTGAAGGAAATTGACTGCTGTTATATTACAGTCAAAAAAGTTTTGTTTTTTTTTAAATGCAAGCTATTGTGACACACGTGAGTGAGTGGTGGCACTGGGCAAGTGGGCACAGTATATGCTGTGAGCCTGACACACAGGCTGCCAGGCAGGCAACTGCAATTACATTACACAGAAAAAAAAAAGCAGACTGATGTTCTAGCCCTAAAAAGGGCTTTTTGGGGTGCTGTCCTTACAGCAGAGATCAGATGAGTCCTTCAGGACTGTAGTGGACACTGAATACACTAGCCTAGCTACCAATTTCCCTATAAAATCAGCAGCAGCTACACTGTCCCTACTCTCACTAAGAATGCAGCTTCACAATGAATGTAAAATTGATGCTGTCCAGGAGGTGGGAGGGTCTGGGAGGGAGGGTCTGCTGCTGATTGGCTGGAATGTGTCTGCTGACTGTGAGGTACAGGCAGGGTCAAAGTTTACTCAATGAAGACGAATAGGGGGCGGACCGAACAGCGCATGTGTTCGCCATCCGTGGCGTACACGAACAAGCGATGTTCACCGTAAACTATTCGCTGGCGAACAGTTCGGGACATCACTAGTCATAGATCATCTAAAACTCAGACCAACATGACAGAAATGTAGATTTTAGATTGAGATGTTGTTTGGGGAAGCTGCTCTTCGCCTACTGTTCCGTATGTGAAATGTGTTTTGTTAGAATTAACTGTTTATCTTACCTATGGTACAGCGCTGGGGAATAAGTTGATGCTATATAAATAATTGTAACTGTCATTTACAAAAACAACACTGGGCTATAACAAATGACTTAACCATAGACATTGCTAAAATGCTCATAAAACACAGATGTTTTTGAAAGTAAAAAAAAAAACAAAAAAAAAAACATGGAGTTTATATTAATGAATTATGAAGGTATACGTAACGTTACAACATTGCAAAACGTAAATCTCACTTTACAATATTGTTACATTCCTCTAAGATAAGTAATACTCTCCTTTGGGGAAAAATTACCCCAAAGTCAGAAAATAATGTTTTAGGGCGCTATTGCACAATATAAAAATCCTTCGCACCAGGTCTGGATTTTCAGACAAGTGTCAAGAGATTAAAGGATTTACATTCATATCACCTGTGACCTTTTACATATCAAGATTGCAGATTGATTTGTCACTCTGATCCCTAAGGCTAGTGTTCTAAGGTAGGTATCTGCAAAGAGAGTGAAAGGTCACCGTCTGACGAGCATTAAGCAGGCACACTTCACTTAAGCTCTTTTCACCATTGTCAGACCTTGCTGATAAGTTCACTTCAATCACTGCAGCTTTACTGCATCGTAATGTCATTATTTAGCCATATGATTCCTGAAGGAAATATGATTTCCGTGTCAATTACTGAGACCGAATGGCCCATGGGATGAATGCCGAGACACCAAGACTTTGCCTTTCATCTTTAATTTTGATAATATTACATTCTCAGCAAATACTATGAGAACTGAAGCATGCTATCAGATCAGGCCTCATTTCAGAAAATGTTTCAACAATATCTGAAAGATTTACAATTAAGTGGCTCCCTTGTCTATATGCTACGAACATACTGAATAGCAAATATGGCAGGGGGTGCTGATTGATATTTTTACATGGCAAAATAGTTTGTATTTGCCTTTGATTTTTTTTTTTTCTAATGCAAATAATGCCTTACTATTTAGTCAATCTTTGTTTTATTGGGATGATAGCAAGATAAAGACAAAATATAAACTTGTACCATGATATATCAGCATAGTTAGCAAGAGTAATACACTTTACATGACACATATAATTCTGGTTGATAGAGACATTTCATTTTTACATATTACTAATTTGGTCGCTTGACTGGAAGCATTACTAGTATTAGCGTCAGTGACATCTATACAGAACTCCTGTGTATTAGCTAAGAGAGCATGACACTGACTAGGGATCAGGTAGTCTAATATTTTTTCACATGCTTGATATGTCATCAGTTGAGATGGCAAAGAGTTGATAAAAATGTAGATAAAACAAGGTAAAAGAAAACGCTCAACACTAAAAAGCAAACTGTTTGCAGAGATATTGAACTGGAAGACTGTCTGACTCCCTTTCCAAGGATAGCTGGGTACCCAGAAGGTTGAGAGCTATTAGCGACATGTTGTTTGTCTTACTATTTTGAATCACAGCTGCTCTATAGCTACCAGCAGAGAATAGCTTGGTGTTAGACTCACAGTAAGTCACATTTTGAAATACATAAATCTTGCAAGTTAAAATAGAAATAGTCTATATTTAAATCGCTTTACAATAAAAAATCAGGTAGATGAGCAGTGGTGGTACCACCTAATGCATTTCTATAGAACAAGAAACCACTGTGGTACTCCGCAGATGTGGCAAAAATAGTAAAAAAAACTAAAAGTTAGCAATTATTTTTTAGTAATTAAAAAAAAAAACAGAGAGAGGAAGACAGAATGATCTATAAGATTAGGCAGAAAGAGGCTAAGCAAGTTATAAAAGCTTCCAAATCACACACAGAAGAGAAAATAGCACAGTCAGTAAAAAAGGGGACAAAACATGTTTTAGATACATAAATGAGAAAAGGAAAGTAAAACAAGGATTAGTTAGATCAGGGGTAGTCAACCTGGTCCCTACCACCCACTAGTAGGCAGTTTGGGATTTTAGGTGGGCGGTGGTGGGTTCTGCAGAAAACGCCTGATGGGCCTCGATGGCCATGGGCCAAGGTCAGCAAGGGTGATCCTTTTATTTCCCCTGCCGGCCCATGCAGAGCCAGCTTTGCTGTAAGCCTTCTCAGGCTGGTGAGGAGATCAAACATCTCCCTCACCGGTCCACTGGCATTTAGTTCCAGCAGAGGGAGAAAAGGTCCTGGGAGCAGACTGGTCAGAGCGTTGCCGTGCGCTACCATGGCAATGCTTCGATACAGTGCTGTGCTCGCAGGAGGACAGGAGAGTCAGCCTGCAGCCTGAGGAGCTGCATTCTTAAGTAAACATGCCACCACTGGACCACCAGGCATTATCTCCCCCTCCCTGGTAAAAATTAAGAAGGAAGGGGGAGACATTAAGATAGATTTTCACATCTCACCCACCTACACACAGCATAGACCCTATGCACCCTTTACACATACACACACACACTACACCCACCACACCCACACAGTGCCTCGTCACACACACTGCCCCCCTCACTCACACTGTACTCCTCACACACAGACTGCCCCCTCTCACACACACACACACAGCCCCTCTCACACACACATGCAGACTTCCCCCACACACACACACTGCCCCTTCACACACACACAGCCCCTCTCACACACACATGCAGACTTCCCCCTCACACACAGACTGCCCCCTCACACACCTGTACCTCTTACACACACTGCTCCCTCACACACAGACTGACCTCCTCATACAAACTACACCCATCACACATACACACACACTTCCCCCCTCACCCACACACCACTCCCTGACACACACTGCACCTCTGACACACACTGCACCCCCCACTCACATTGTACTCCTCACACACACACTGCCTCACACTGCACCCATCACACACACTTCCACCATGTCTCTCTCTCTCTCTCTCTCACACACACACACACACACACACACACACACACACACACACGCACACACACACACACACACACACACACACACACATTGAACCTCTCCCACACACTGCTCCATCACATAAACTCAACCCTTCACATACACATCACCTCTAACACACACACTGCACTCCTCACACACACATACAGCATCCATCAGACACACACAGCACCCTTCACAAACATACAGCCTCCATCACACATACTGCCCCCTCACTGCACTTCTCTCTCACACACACACACACACACACATACTACACCCTTCACACACACAGCACCCTTCACACACAGCAACTCACAGACACCCATAGGAAAAAAAGGAAAAAATAGATCAATTATATATTTAAAAATATATATATATATAAAATGAGTTACTGCGGCACTGGTGGGTGGTAAGGAAATGTTACCATCAACAAAGATACAAAAGTGGGCAGTAGGTATTAAAAGGTTGACTAACCCTGAGTTAGATTAAAAACAAAAGAAGGAAGGTATGTAGAAGAGGATAAAGGTCTAGCTGACTGCCTCAATTAATATTTTTATTCAGTATTTACAGATGAAAATGAAGGAAAGGCACCTCAGTTAGGAAAAAGGACAAATTAGTAATTTATTACATGTGAGTTTACAGAGGAAGAGGTTCTATTTCAACTGTCAAAAGTAAAGACAAATAAGTCAATGGGACCTGATGGAATACACCCAAAGCTATTAAAAGAGCTTAGTGGTGTATTAGCAAAACCATTAACAGATTTATTTAACCAATCATTGTTAACAGGAGTAGTCCCAGAATATTGGAAGTTAGCGAATGTTGTGCCCATTCACAAGAAAGGTAATAGGGAGGAGTCGGGCAACTATAGGCCAGTAAGCCTTACTTCAGTAGTGGGGAAAGTTATGGAAACCATGTTAAAGGATATTTGAAAAGAAGCGAACTAAATAGAGCCACATTAGATACACACAAAGGTGGGCGGTAACCCCAAATGGAAATGAAAAGGACAAGAGATGATGTATCTAATGTATAAAGTAAAGTATATACATCCAAGGGATATCAATATGGCCAGCGGAAAACCTACTGAGTATACCAATTATTGTCAAATAAGCAAAAATAATAAAGTTTTATTAGACATTACTAAATAATAAAGAAAAACCCCAATCAGTGCTATACAATAAACACCAAAAAATTGTGGATTAAAAATCTGGTACAAGATCAGTGCCAGTGTAATTAATAAATGCAAACCAATGTACCAGAGGGACCAGAGGGCTCTATAGTATTAGAAATACAGATTTTTATTCCTAACACTATAGAATCTCTTTAAATGTTTATCCATTTTTTAGGAAAGTATTAGGAAAAAAAGATCTAATGTTAATCCTGTATATCCAGCACCTTCCTGAAATGCTTGATGGGCATTTACTGACTTTTAATTCAATCTTTGCGGTCACTATTTGTATCTTTTACAGTGTTGTGCACTTTGGTTTGTGCAATTTTGAAGATTTTAAATTAAAACCACTTTTTGAGCAATTATTATAAGTGAAAATATAACTTTTTTTCTGTTTTTCAAACTATTTCTAGACTAGTAAGGGGCTCTGCAAAATGGTTTTGATGTGATTTTTTATTTATTTTACTTTTTCATTCCGTTCTATGCGCACATAAAATCAGCCCAACCAAAACTGCACCTGGTTGATTATCATAGAACCATATAAACTGTTGATAGGAAAAAAAAGTTTCTCCTGAAGTTGCAGCTGCGATGTTAAGTAGATCCTTTTTATCTAATTAAAGCGGCTGTCATTTTTTTTCCTTTCAGTTTTCCTTTCCTTATGCTTCAGGTATCTTAACGAGCATACTCCCCTCTTTGCCACGTGCTTTTTTCACATTATCTTCCTTGCTCTGGATCTCATTACCTGGACATCTCCATTTTGTTCAAATCTTTTCATGAAGTCTGTAGTTTCCCTTCTGTGGGATGCATTTGATGGATTGTGGGTAAATCAGATTAACAACTGAAATGGAACTTTGCTTAAAATCCGCCCAGTGACAAAACTTGCCAACAATGCATTTCTTATGTATAACTAAAAAATTAAGAAGAATTAAAAATTAAATAAGTAAATAAAACCAAAGAGAAAAAGAGGGACAAAATGTAACTGCAAAACCTGCAAAGTGACAGTCACCACGTAGTGTGTTAGGTATTTTAATGCACCGCGCAGCAGATTTAGAGAATGTTTCTAGATTGCCTATATTGACCTTAAATTAGAAATACACCTTGTTAGTGTTAGTTCTCTTTCTGTGTTACTTTCCTTTCTCGTGCAAATACAGTTGGTCTAATTTTGGAGGATGAAGAGGAGGGAGGAAACGATTGTCTTTGTTGAAGCTGATGAAATTCAAATAGAACAGCCGATGACATTGCTGTCCGGTCAGTCTCACTGTATATAACCTCTACCACTCACTGGTACGGTGTTATTGCTGATTCCCTTTCTCTGCTGCCAAAAAAGGAACAACACCAAAGAGAACTGAAGCCAAATTCTATAGAGAACTTGTGGAGCTTACAAGTAATTAAGTGGAACTGTTACAGGAAAATAAAGCCAACAAGAAGATAGTCATAGTTCCGCTTCACAACCTTAGCACCCCGCTGTGTCAGATGATGGGGAAAACGGATGATTTTCACAGTCAGTTCTTAGAATCAAACATTTATAGGTTTATTCACTAAACGGTAAATTAAAAAAAGAATTGTGAAATTTAGGCTTGTATAGCTCCACTGAAAAAAAAAAAGCTGTTTTAGAGAGGCTTTTTTTCAATTCAACTATCCTTATCATCATATTTACAATTCAGTTTTTTTGGTTCACTTAAATGAGCTGTTTAGTGAATAAGCCCTCTTTTTAATGACTAGAGTCTCCTGAGGCATCATTTACCCTTAACAGGATTCCAGCTGCATGGGGAACAAGTTCCATCATTTGATGATGGGGCGTATCTAGATCCTTACTATCATCTGAGGAATACACCTGTTTGATGCTAACGGTAAATTATAATATTGTACAGCATTTAAACTTCTAGAGGACATGTGTACAAAAAAAGAGAAATCTCAATGTATCCTTCCTGGTAACATATGTTATAAGTAAATAAATAATACATGATTTTATTTTAGATTGAAAAATGAAACACACGTTTTCTGTCTTTGCCAAATTAGTTTTTTAAATGCACATGTCAATCGACACACACACACTTCCTCCGCTATACACATACTAAACCCCTACACACTCTGGATTCCCTAAACACATGCACTACATTCGCTAAACACACACATTACATCCCATAGAAACACACAACCCTAACCACAGCTCTAGGTGCCTGCAAGATGGTGGTAATAGCCTTCTTATTTTAGCGCAACCTTGTTTTACATATTGGTCTCTAGTTCACTATTTAGTTAGCCACCATACATTTGTTAGGCGCAGCTCATGACATATTATAATGTGTTGTGTTTAATGTGGCAGCGGTTACTGTTTTTATTTATTTTATTATATATATTTCTTATATTCTGTCTGTGGGAAAGTTTTTTTTTTTTTTTCTTCAATTGGTAAAATGGTGGGAAGGCCCTGGCCTTGAGCTGTGTAAAAATTCTGATGTCAGCCCTGCTCCTTGTTGATGTAGATCTCTAACTTGGGATCTACCTGTTGGCTACTTTGGATGCATCGCTATGTCACATGCTTAAAAATAAATGAATGGGTTGGCAACAAATTCTAATTCTATTCTAAATCTGACCCTTGTCTCTGGATAGGTATGATTGTAGGATACACTGTATTTTTTATATATATTTTGTTTTTTATTTATACTCGTTCTTTATGTACATATACATATAGTATATCTTGCTAAATAACTTGGAGTGGTAACAATTTCCTATTTGTGAACTTTTCAGTAATATGGAGAGGTTTTTATAATAAGGTGTGATACATCTCCTGGTTTTTATATTTTACATTTGAATGCCTGTTATAAAAAAAAGTGCACCCCATAATCATTTTTGTTACATAACAAAATTACATAAGAAACCCTATCTTCAGAGGTTGCTGCACTACATTCTTAAATGTAATTTTTTTTTATGGGACAAAGCAGGACAACTAAAGAGTTTTTTTTTTTTAGAAATTACAAATAATGAAATTCAAATGTGAAGTTCTTTAAGAACACTTTTTCAGGTAATCTTTCTGTGCGTATAATATTTATAATGTGATAGGCTTTTCTGAGGTTTTCGTCTGAGTAGAGATGATGATTGCCATGGTAACAAGCTATGGCTCCTCCCCAGCCTGCTCTCTGTGTGTTGGACAATGTTAGAGTAAATGGAGGGTTGCTTTCATCTTTGATCACTTTGGGGGAGGTTTATCAAGGCAAACATCTGTGCTATTCTGGGGAAAATAAATAACTTTGCTCTGTATCTAGCCTCTCTAACACAACTTTCCCTCTGTCTTACCACCATTAACAATGTGCCCCATTATTAGCTTATCCCGGGCCATCGTAAACCTAAGCTCACTTTCAGGGCCGGTGCAATGATTTTTGGGTACATAGGAGAAGATGCATTCCCCCTTACCCAAAAAAATAACATCTTCACCTGTGTGCCTCTTAACCTTCCTTTTAGGGTATCTTGTCTCCTATTTTTCCCCATTGTGTGTCTTACACCTCACTTGTATTTCTCTTACAGTCCCCCTTGTTTGTCTCTTATCTCCCCTCCTTTTCCTGTCTCTTAGTGTTGCTCTCCCCTCCCTGTCCCTTGGTGCACCGCCACCCCCTTAGTGGTCCCTTCCCCTTCCTGGTGTGCCTCCTAACTCTCTTGTAGCATGGCTGAGCGGAGTGGATTCTGGTAAAGGAGCTTCCTCTCAGTCCGGCCGGGTACAGGAAATAGAAGCTCCTGTACCGTGGTTCACTCCGCTCGGCCGCGCTACACTCAGTGGTGTATACACACTAACAATCACACTGACAAACACACAGATGTCACTGAAAGACACAGACTCATTGATTTGACACACACTGGCAGATGCACACTGACAGTCACATACACACTCAATGATAAACACACAGACGTCACTGACAGACACAGACTCACTGATCTGACACATACTAATTCATTGACAGACACATACATGCACACTGACAGACACACAAACACTGACAGACTCATTGACAGACACGCACTGATAGTCACACACAGACTTAATGACACAGACTCTCACTGACAGACACACACACAAACACACACTGACAGACAAACACACATACATTGGCACACTGTCAGGGTACCTGCGGTCTCTACCTCCGAAAGAGGTAGAGACTTAGCTGTTCCTCCATCCAGACGGCCTGATGGCTCCCTTCCCCACGGTCTATCCGGTCATGCAAGGCCGGCCGCGAGGGAGTGACTGCCTTTTACAGCATCTAGGCAGGAAGTTGTCATCAGGACACTCCTCCGGAATGACCTGTCACTCAATTGCTGCAGGAGGCTTGGTTACTGCTCTGAACAGGGTATTTAACAGAGCTTCGTTCATTAGCTCATTGCCCTGTCGTGGTTCTAGCTTGTTCTAGTCACTCAGTGCTTGTGTATTCTATTATCCCTTTTGGTTTTGACCCGGCTTGTTTACCTTACTCTGCTTATCTCTGTTACCCTTGATTCGGCTTGTCTCTCGCTTACCTGTCTTCTGTTACCCTCGACCTCGGCTTGTCTTTGACCATTCTATACTGTACTACTTACGTTAGTCCGGCCATTCTAAGGTCCGGTGTACGTATCTGGCTACTGTTTGTACTCTGCGTGTTGGATCCCTGTCCCGATCCTGACATTACGACAGGGCCAATGGATCCTGCAAGTACAAACAGTCAGCTTGCTTCTCCTGATCCTAGGTTTGAAGCCATGGATCACAGAATGGATCAGATGGCGCTTGCGCTACAGGCTCTATTATCTCGTGCCAATAACCCACCAGAGGAGATACGTAATACCCCTGTTTCTCCTGTCGGTTCAGGTCTAGAGGTAGCCACAGTGGGTGCTTCTTCTCGCATTACCCCCCCAGTACGCTATGGTGGGGCTCCTGAGAAGTGTCGTGGTTTCTTAAACCAAATTAGTATCCATTTTGAATTGCAACCTCGCTCTTATCCTACAGATAGGGCAAAGGTAGGATTTATTATCACCCTACTTATTGAGAAAGCTCTGAGATGGGCCAAGCCATTATGGGAGAACGATAACCCATTAGTTTATAACTATAACGCCTTTGTAGCTGCTTTTAGAAGAACATTTGACCCTCCAGGTAGAAAGGTTAATGCAGCCAGATTACTGTTGCGTCTGAAACAGGAGAACCGAACACTGGTGGATTATGCACTAGAGTTCAGGTCTCTGGCGTCAGAGGTCAAGTGGAATGAGCAGGCGTATATGGATGTATTTTTGAATGGCTTATCTGAAGTAATCCTTGATGAGGTTGCTACCAGAGAACTGAGAATTTAGAAGATTTAATTTCGTTCATCTCTCGTATAGATGAACGTTTAAGAGAGAGACAGAACACTCAAGAGAGGAACCGGAGACCTTCTTTTAGGTTAGCCCCCGCTTTTCCAAGTCCTGACTCCACGGTATCTTTGCTTCCTGAACCTATGCAGATAGGGTATACCCGCCTCTCTGAGGAGGAAAGACAGTACAGGAGAAGAGAGGGTTTGTGTATGTATTGTGGAGCTAAGGGTCATTTACTCTCAAACTGTTCTAACCGCCCGGGAAACGCTCGCACCTAAGTCTCTCTAGAGGACAGGCCTTGGGTGTTTCTATTTTGTCCTCTACTCCTAATTATAAAGATCACAGGCTTCTGCTACCAGTTTCCTTAACTTGCGGGAGGGAAGTAGTAAGGGCTAAGGCTTTGATAGATTCCGGTGCTGCTGAGAATTTTATCGACCAAGCCTTTGCTAGTAAAAACAATTTCCCATCCCAGCTAAGGGAGACACCCTTGGCCGTTGAGGCCATAGATGGTAGACCACTACTAGACCCTGTTATCTTTCGTGAGACCATACCCATTGAGTTAAATGTTGGTATCCTACACGTGGAGAATTTATCTCTTCTGCTCATTTCGTCTCCTTCCGTTCCCATAGTTCTGGGGTACCCATGGTTGAAAGAACATAACCCTATTATTGATTGGGAGTTAGGGGAGATACTCTCGTGGGGCCAGGGCTGCCAGGATCGGTGTTTGTGCAAGGTTTCTCCATTAGCTAATATTAACATACAGGAGAATCCTACTCAGTCCACAGAAAGACAAATACCAGACCTTTACCTAGACTTAAGGGCAGTGTTTGACAAGAAGAATGCAGATTCTTTGCCGCCACACAGGTAATTTGACTGTAAAATTAAGCTTCTACCCGGGACTATGCCTCCGAGGGGCCATGTATATCCTTTGTCTGTTCAGGAAAACTCGGTTCTCGAGGAGTATATTCAGGAGAATTTAGAAAAAGGATTCATCAGGAGGTCTTCTTCTCCGGCCGGGGCGGGGTTCTTTTTCATTAAGAAGAAGGATGGCACGCTGAGACCTTGTATCGATTACCGAGGCTTGAATAAAATAACTGTCAGAAATGCCTATCCCACTGATTACCGAGTTATTTGATCGTCTTAAGGGCTCCAAAATCTTCACCAAGTTAGATCTCAGAGGGGCTTACAATTTGGTGAGAATCCAGCAAGGTCACGAGTGGATGACGGCATTCAATACCCGGTATGGCCATTACGAATACACTGTTATGCCATTTGAACTATGCCATGCTCCTGCAGTATTTCAAGAGTTGATTAATGAGGTACTTAGGGAGTTTCAGCATGATTGTGTTATTGTTTACCTGGACGACATACTAATACACTCTAAGGAGATTGAGACTCACCATAGACAGGTCAGAAAGGTGTTACACAAACTTCTGCAACATGGTCTATACTGCAAATTGGAGAAGTGCAGTTTTGATCAGTCTCAGGTAGACTTTCTTGGGTACGTGATTTCTGGGGAAGGTTTTAAAATGGATCCTGGTAAACTCCAATCTATTTTAGACTGGCCTTTGCCCAAAGGACTCAAGGCTATCCAAAGGTTTATTGGTTTTTCCAACTACTATAGGCGCTTCATTAAGGGTTACTCCTCTATCATTGCGCCTATTACCAATATGACCAAACAAGGGGCTGATACTAAGTTCTGGTCTGAGGAAGCTCTTGGTGCTTTTAAGACTCTCAAGGAACTTTTTGCCTCAGCTCCCATTCTAGTTCATCCTGATACAACTCTGCCTTTCTTGCTCGAGGTCGATGCTTCTGAGACAGGAGTTGGGGCTGTTTTGTCTCAAAGGTTAGGGGTGGATAAACCGTTACACCCTTGTGGTTTCTTCTCTAAAAAAAATTCTGGGCCTGAGAGCAGATATGACATCGGGGAGAGGGAACTGTTAGCGGTCATTAAGGCTTTAAGGGAGTGGAGACATTTACTGGAAGGGACACTACACCCTGTTACTATCCTAACGGATCATAAGAACTTGTCTTATATTGGGGAGGCTAAGCGCTTGTCCGCCAGGCAGGCTCGCTGGGCTTTGTTCCTCACTCACTTTAATTATGTACTTACGTATAGACCTGGTTCTAAGAACTCTAAAGCCGATGCTTTGTCTCGTCAATATGAACCATCCACTATAACTGAACCACTTCTGTCCTCCATAGTTCCTAAGGGGAATATCATTGCGAACACGAATCTCAGGATTCACTCTCCATTGCTTTCTGAGATCATGAAGTTTCAGCATTTGGCACCCAAACAGACTCCTGGGGATCGACACTTCGTTCCTGCCGCTCTCCAACTGGAGGTGCTACGCTGTCTCCATAACAGCAAGGTGGCTGGGCATCCTGGCATCCGCAAGACTTATGCGCTGGTCTCTAAAGATTTTTGGTGGCCTGACTTACGCAAGGATATTAAAGAATTCATCGGGGCATGTGAAGTTTGTACCAAGACCAAGCTACCCCATTCGCTTCCATGCGGATTTCTGCACCCTTTAGAGGTTCCTGTAAAGCCTTGGTCCTGTCTGGCAATGGACTTCATTGTTGATTTGCCTATCTCTAAAAAGCAGACTGTCATCCTCACTGTGGTAGACAGATTTACTAAAATGGCTCACTTCATTCCCTTACCTAAACTCCCATCTTCGCCCGAATTAGCGGAGATATTCGCCAGGGAGATTTTCCGTTTGCATGGGATACCTTCCCAAATTGTCTCTGACAGAGGCTCTCAATTTGTTTCCCGTTTTTGGAGATCATTCTGCTCCCAACTAGGCATCAAATTGAATTTCTCCTCTGCCTATCATCCTCAGTCCAATGGAGCTGCTGAACGCACTAACCAAAAAGTTAAACAATATTTACGTTGTTTCGTTTCAGAACACCAGGACGATTGGGTCGGTTTGATTCCTTGGGCGGAGTTTGCACATAACAATCTCATTTGTGATTCTACGCATTCTAGCCCTTTTTTCTTGAATTATGGCTTTCATCCTTCCATCCTTCCTTCGGAGTCTTCTTCTCAAGGGATACCATCGGTGGATGTTCATGTTGCCAATTTAAGAGAGTTGTGGGATCAAACTCGACAAATCCTTCTGCACAATTCTACGCTGGTTAAAAAACACGCTGACAAACGTAGAAGGGCAGCACCGGTGTTTGTTCCAGGTGATAGAGTATGGTTAAGTACTAGAAACATTCGGTTAAAAGTGCCGTCCATGAAGTTTGCTCCTCGATATATTGGACCTTACAGGGTATTGTCTCAAATTAACCCAGTTGCGTATCGTTTAGCGTTGCCTAATGCCTTACACATTCCTAATTCATTTCATGTTTCCTTGCTAAAACCATTAATATGTAACAGGTTCTCCTCCACGATCGCCCCTCCCCGCTCAGTTCAGGTGGAGGGTCAGGAGGAGTAGGAGGTCAATTCCATCGTTGATTCTCGAATCTCCCGGGGGAAACTGCAATATCTGGTCGATTGGAAGGGTTATGGTCCTGAGGAGAGAAGTTGGGTACCTCAGGAGGAGGTGCATGCTCCCCGTCAACGCAGGGCGTTTCACTCTCGATTCCCTTCTCGCCCTGGTGTATTCCGCCCGGTGGGCGTATCTGAGAGGGGGGGTACTGTCAGGGTACCTGCGGTCTCTACCTCCGAAAGAGGTAGAGACTTAGCTGTTCCTCCATCCAGACGGCCTGATGGCTCCCTTCCCCACGGTCTATCCGGTCATGCAAGGCCGGCCGCGAGGGAGTGACTGCCTTTTACAGCATCTAGGCAGGAAGTTGTCATCAGGACACTCCTCCGGAATGACCTGTCACTCAATTGCTGCAGGACCAATCAGGACGCCTCGGAGGCTTGGTTACTGCTCTGAACAGGGTATTTAACAGAGCTTCGTTCATTAGCTCATTGCCCTGTCGTGGTTCTAGCTTGTTCTAGTCACTCAGTGCTTGTGTATTCTATTATCCCTTTTGGTTTTGACCCGGCTTGTTTACCTTACTCTGCTTATCTCTGTTACCCTTGTCTACAGATGCTGGGGGCCGGAATGACGTTCCACCTTCTCACCACTGCCTGTCTCAAATGGTGTTTTCCAAGGCTCTGTTCTTGGCCCTCTTTCAATCTCCATTTGCACTGGCTATCTCGGTAACCTAATTAACTCCCTTGGATTTCATTGCCATCTATATGTTGATGATACTCAGATTTACTTATTTTACCATGACTTCTTACCTGCAACCATGGAATGTGTCACATGCTTCCTCTCTTCCACCTATTGCTGGATGTCTTCCCGTTTGTAAAACATAAACTTTCTAAGACTAAACTCATATTTCCTCCCTCAAACAGTCCGTCTCCTCCACCAATCTACCTACAAGTCAATAGGACACCTATTACCACCACAACTCAAGCTCAAGCCTTGATGTTACTTTCAATTCAGGTCATACCGTTTCTCCTCATATCCAGTCTTTTCTAAATGCTGTAACCTCCACCTTAAAAATATTGCCCGCATTTGCCCTTTTTTTTTTTTTATTATGTATTTTATGTTGTGTATAGGTATACAAGCAGACTTGCAGAGCCACAACAGCTAACGCAAGTATTATGAAACAACATAGTAATACATTTGTGTGGCATAAGTGGTAAACTGCACATTTTATAATAGTATTGAAGTGAGTGCTAAGTCACAGGGATCAAAGAGCGGTAGTTATGTCATGTGACAACAATAAGAAAGGAACGCTATGTCACCAAGATTGATGAGTGATGGCAGTAGTGGCATTGACACTAAAGTAAAGATTAAGAGTTAGAACAAGTTAAGCTTGCCAGCTCAGAGTTAAATAAGTAGGTTCATGCACGCGAATTGTGTTGAGCTTGGTATTGCTACCTCAACATAGTGTGTGAACACCCCAAAGACACCCAGAAAAAAAAGAAATGAGTCAGGATATAAACATAGGATTAGGCTCAGAACATAAATGTGAAACATTTCTAACTAAGGTTTACAATGTGATGGCCTAGGGGAGAGCTCAATCAGCTGATGCCCTTTAGGGGTCTGGTATAGTCTTGCTGTAATCTGGCTGTCTTCAAGCCTTGCGGCCCCATCAGGAATGTGTAGCAGGTTATGACAGGGATAGGGAGCGACATTTCGCGCTGTGAGCATGCTGCTCGGGCATGCATGAGGGTAAATCTTCTAGGGCTGATGTATGTTGGCTGATTCTGTGCCGCATTTGTTGACCTACACTACCTCCACCTTCTTCGCCACTTGTGGGACTTGTCTGGGATGGGATGGGATACCCCTTTGTTCCTGGGATGGATACCCCTGGGATGGGATACCCCTTTGTTCCTGCTGAATAGGTTAGGATGGGATACCCCTTTGTTCCTGCTGAATAGGTTGCCCCAGATATGTAGTGAGCTTCTGCCATAGGTCTGTGTGGATTTTTTCTAGCGAGGACTGAAGGTTGGCGTCCAACTTGGTGCAAGCTTTGGGAGTTGTGACTTTTCACCATTTTAAGTGAAACTCCTGGTTTAAATAGTGGTACGATGGTACCTTGGGGCTGTGGGTCACTGTCATGTTAGGAGCCACAGGATGTGGACCGGGATCACCCCCACTGGTCCAGAGTGGGGGATAGGGCCAGGCGCACACAGCTTTGGGAGTCCAGCTTGATATAGTTGGACAGGAAAGCATGACAGTGGTTGTCCACCCTACTCACCGCCTGAGTAGGCCTCATTCTAGGAAGATGACAATTATCATCCCGAGGGACTAGAATAGAGTTTGCAAGCGTCACCTCGGGACCAGTACTCCCTTGTGTCCAGGACCACTGCTTCTGGCTGCCAGGTAGGTACAGGTCAGCTTTAGTGGGTTGAAAAGTTGAAAGATTGTTGGAGCTGATGTCTCATGCATGCTGCCTTTCAGCCTGGCAATCAGGCCCTGCCCCCTGCACTTGCACTCATCATTTCCTGACTTGACTATTGCAAATATTAAAAAAATATAAAATATATAATCTACATGACTTTGACCATGGTATGATTATCGATGCCATGCATGGCGAATTGAGCTTCTAAATTCTTACTCTATATTATTTACAGAGAATGGTGTGAAAAAAATAAAAATGAAAACAGTTCTGTAGGTGTAAACACATTGTTAATGCACGAGTTTGAAAAAGAATGGCCAGGCTGGTTTTGTCTGACAGGCACATGTCAGGTCACCCAAATTGAGCATAGAAACACCTATTGGCCGCTACTTGAAGGAACATCATTTAGGTCAATCAAGCGGTTTACGTTTCTGTGGGCTCGAACTGGTGAAACGAGACAGAAGAAGAGGGGACTATGATAGGCTCTTAAGACAACGACAAAGTCTCTGGATCTATAGACTCAAGACCTTACAACCGAAGGGGCTGAATGAAGGCTTTTCATTCGCACCGTTTCTTTAATGTATTTGAATGCATTTGCCCCCTTTCTGAGGAAGTTGTGTAGAAGAAGAGTTTATACTGTACAGCCACCAAGCTGTGCAGCTTATATCCACTTGAATTCCTATTCACCACCTTTCCTTAACTAGTGGAATATTGCTTTGGACCTCATAAAGGAGAGCACTATAGGATCCATACTACACTGTTATGTCACCTATTTGGTTAGCCTGAACCCCCACTCAGCCACTTTAGTATAATAGTTTAGGGATCCTTTTGAGCATAATGTATATAATTTCTTTTTACCTCTTTTGTTTTCTAGTTTTTCAGTTAATCCTTCATATGTATATAGTGATCTATCAAACTTATGTTATTTTTTTAACTATAACTTTATTATTTCTTATTCCCCTACTTAGGGACTCTCTTGGACTTTTTTGTCCTCAGGCAAGAGATGTATCAACTTTCTCGTGCCGATAATATGGTACGGTCACTCATTTCACCCAGTCCCGCCCACCAACCATGCCGTCTGAGAATAAGCATGATGTCACAGCTCTGATAGGGGGTCTGACTAGGGTTTAAATTGTTGCGCCAAACTCACTATCGGTTAGCTCTTGAAAAAGGCGCAGTCTGGCGCCGAAACGCGCGTTTAGCGTAACCGCTAATTTTATGCGTTTTTATCTAGGATCTACATGGTCCTTTAGACTATGGCTGGGGGATTTCAGGTCTTTGAACTACTAGGGCTTAGTTTATCAGGTTCAGCTTAGCCACCAATCCGCACATGGAATTTGGAGTTATTCTACTATAGGGTCAGTGAGAGTCTCTGCGCTATAGCTGACTGCCAATTACCTTCTACCTAGGCACAGTTAGCTACCTAATCAGCTTAAAATCTCTCATATATTACACCCTAGCTCTGATCCAGTATGCGGTAGGCGAGTAATATACTGTGTGCTGCACTAGCTGGTAGCTATGAGTCTTCTGAGCACACAGACTGTTATTTATGGGTCTAGGTGTTATCACTAATTCAGGGGACTTTTTTCTCTGCTATTGTCCGGCAGGACTTACTTACCACTCGTCACCCATATCACAGGTATTTTAGGCTCTAGTTGTAATATTTGGGAATAGACTGAGTATTTAATTGGGGGTCTAGGACTTTGTGACAGGTTAGTTTTCCAACTGTATTATAGTTCGGTCAGCACTGCCTCATCTTCTCCCCAGTACTCCTTAATCCCACTATAGACCGCTGATCTAATAGCCCCCGCCAGTCCTGTTATCAATCTAGTCTACAGCCCCTGGGGGATAGCTTGATATAGCGGCAATCTTGAGTACTTTCATAGGCATTTTGCTCTATTCAAAGGTTTTTTTGCTATCTACTATCTACTATCCTAGGGGATACAGTGTTACTCTCATAACCCTCACCTCCCAGTGCATATAACTGGCTCAAAACATTTTGATACTTTTAAGCTGTTGGTAACATTGTACTTCAGCTACACTATCCTTTACATCCTTTACATTAGCCAGGAGATATACACTTTGATGAGGTGAGGGCCAACATACTGTTTAATTTGTAGGCTGTTTTTTTCCTCTTTTTATTATAAGTGTCACTCTACATACCTTTTCACCCTCACTATTTTGTATTAACTTCCCTAAGAGGGATCAATAAAGTAATTTATTATTTTCTTTAGTTTTAGTTCGCTCCATGCTCTAGTAATGGCATTTATCCGCCACACATAAATAGAGCAATTTATGGGGTATTGGGTATAGAGTCTGAAGTTGGGAGCGCTTTTAAAGTTAACTCACTCCGGTCTCTTCTTGTGTTATTTATTATTCTGGGTTATGCCCTAAAATACCCTTCAACCAATACAAATCCGGTGAGGGATCTTTCTGGTCTCTCACTTGCGTTGTTCTTTCTATTTGTCTGACAGGTGGATGACATTATCAGTGCTAACTATAAATTACAGATCTACCCTGAACAAAATTATAACAAAAATTATAACATAATTATAAAAATTATAATTATAACACTTTTGTCTTTGCCCCCATTTTGCATGAGCTGAACTCAAATATCTAAGACTTTTTCTATGTACACAAAAGTCCTATTTCTCTCAAATATTGTTCACAAATCTGTCTAAATCTGTGTTAGTGAGCACTTCTCCTTTGCCGAGATAACCCATTCACCTCACAGGTGTGGCATATCAAGATGCTGATTAGACAGCATGATTATTGCACAGGTGTGCCTTAGGCTGGCCACAATAAGGCCACTCTAAAATGTGCAGTTTTATAACAGAGCACAATGCCACAGATGTCGAAAGTTTTAACCCCTTAAGGACACATGACATGTGTGACATGTCATGATTCCCTTTTATTCCAGAAGTTTGGTCCTTAATGGGGTTAAGGGAGCGTGCAATTGGCATGCTGACTGCAGGAATGTCCACCAGAGCTATTGCCTGTGAATTGAATGTTCATTTATCTACCATAAGCCGTCTCCAAAGGCGTTTCAGAGAATTTGGCAGTACATCCAACCGGCTTCACAACCGCGGACCACGTGTAACCACACCAGCCCAGGACCTCCACATCCAGCATCTTCCCCTCCAAAATTGTCTGAGACCAGCCACCCGGAAAGCTGCTGTAACAATCGGTTTCCATAACCAAAGAATTTCAGCACAAACTGTCAGAAACCAACTCAGGGAAGCTCATCTGCATGCTCGTCGTCCTCATTGGGATCTCGAACTGACTGCAGTTCGTCATAACCGACTTGAGTGGGCAAATGCTCACATTCGATGGCATCTGGCACTTTGGAGAGGTGTTCTCTTCACGGATGAATCCCGTTTTTCACTGTACAGGGCAGATGGCAGACAGCGTGTATGGCGTTGTGTGGTTTGCTGATCTCAACGTTGTGGAACGAGTGGCCCATGGTGGCGGTGGAGTTATGGTATGGGCAGGTGTATGTTATGGACAACGAACACAGGTGCATTTTATTAATGACATTTTGAATGCACAGAGATAAGATGATGAGATCCTGAGGCCCATTGTTGTGCCATTTATCTACAACCATCACCTCATGTTGCAGCATGATAATGCACGCCCCCAGTTTGCAATGATCTGTACACAACTCCCACTGAGCATGTTTGGGATGTTCTGGATCGGCATATACGACAGCGTGTTCCAGATTCTGCCAATATCTATCAACTTTGCACAGCCATTAAAGAGGAGTGGACCAACATTCCACAATCAACAACCTGATCAACTCTATGCAAATGAGATGTGTTGCACTGCGTGAGGCAAATGGTGGTCACGCCAGATACTGAATGGTTTTCGGACCCCCCCGGTCCTCCCCAATACAGTAAAACTGCACATTTTAGAGTGGCCTTTTATTGTGGCCATCCAAAGGCACACCTGTGCAATAATCGTGCTGTCTTGATAGATGGATTATCTCGGCAAAGGAGAAGTGCTTACTACATATTTAGACAGATTTGTGAACAATATTTGAGAGAAATAGGCTTTTTGTGTAGATCGTTGAGTTCCCGTTGAATGAAAAATGGTGTCAAAAACAAAAGTGCTGTATTCATAATTTTGTTCAGTGTATGTTTAAAGTTTCTCATAATACACATGTAGCCTTTATGACTACATACAGTATTTGCGACTTCATTTTTAAAAAGAATATGCAAAACTGCAAAATGTGCAAAAAATGTGTGATGCTTGATTGCAGCACATTGATGAAACCATGCCACAAAGGGGCTTCTACACAGTATTAGAAATCAGCACCTAATATTGTAAAATCTAGATGTGATTATGTCTATCTATACAAATTTATACATTTACACGCACTCACATATAGTGGACATGTAGATAATTACTATTTGCGTAAATAAAGATTCTGTGCAAAATGAGTAACCGTGACCTCTTAAATAATAAGGAAGCAATGCCAATTAACTAATTAATTCCTTCCTGGGCAAGGACAAAAGAACACAATGAGTTTTGCAAAGAACATAAGATACATGTAGGGATAATGATAAAGGGCAGTTTAATTAGTTTGCTATTAAAGCTGCATTCTGACAGATAGCTAGATGCAGCACAGCAACCATTCACATTCACACCTCTGAGCTATTTCATGTGAAATGTCTCCTGTATTATCTCAGTTATTGTATCAATCATTCCTGGAGGTATATTCTTTATGTTGCACTTGCTCGAAGGTCTAACCTTTGTTAAGCCTTCAGTGAACTTGCAATTGTCTTCATATGTGATTGTATGAAACATTTTAAAGCTATGGATATACCTGAAACATCAATTATCCTCTTTTTTTGCCCGAGGAGTCAACAGAGCATAAGAAATGATAATTTTCTTACAGATAAAATCAGATATTTCATATGAACAATACATAACCCATCATTTCATAGAAACAGAAACTTGGAGGAATATAGACATACATTTACATTCTGCATAGCTGGAATCAGAATTTGCAGTATTTGTCACAATATGCAGTGAACAAAGAGATACGTTTTTACAAATAAAATAAGTCTTTTGTAGGTAGATATCACTTATTTTATTAAAATGTTTGATCTGCATCTGCTGTTTTTGTTATATATTTTTTTTTACTCTTTACTCTAAATGTTCAAACAATGGTTATACGTCTATATATTCTGCCTATAAAAATACATACATTAAAAAAATAACAAAAATACTCTTAGACCAGATCCAATTTGGTTATATCAACCCGCACCCTTATTATTATTATTGCCATTTATATAGTGCAAACAGATTCCGTAGCGCTTTACAATATTATGAGAGGGGGATTTAACTATAAATAGGACAATTACAAGAAAACTTACAGGAACGATAGGTTGAAGAGGACCCTGCTCAAACAATCTTACAGTCTATAGGAGCAGGGGTGTAAATCACAATAGGACAGGAAATAGCAATCAAATAAGGTGAGAGTGAAGCAGAGCTAGAGGAGAGAGGAAAGTGCTGCCCTTTAGGAGAGAGCAAGAGACACGTATGTGAGGTAGAGGTTACTCTGGGAGGCCATAAGCTTTCCTAAAGAGATGGGTTTTAAGGCTCTTCTTAAACAATTGAAGACTAGGGGAGATATATACAAACAAAACAGAATATGTGCACACAACCCCAGTGAAAAAAACAGTGATGGTATATAAACAAAATGAAAACTTCCCTTCGTGGGGTTAAGTTTCCAGAACAAAGTCCCCAAAGACTTCCTCTTGTCTTCAATACAAATGCAATATAGAATAGGGGATCATCTGCTAAATACAGATAAAATGGAGAGACATAGCGTTTAACTGTGTGGGAGTAAGTGAGGTGTTAAAATTTACAATTGGCCACTCACAAATTATCAGATGTAAATCAGCCTTGAGTGAAATCTTTTTCTTCTGACTCTTCACACTCCCATCAGTCAGAGTATTTGCTCAAAAGAGAGAGTATATGGAGAAAAATAAAGTGCAATTCCAGAGTAAAGTATAAAAAGAATTTAATAACTTACATATAAGTTAAAAGCATTGAATATATCACCACTGGGCGTCCTACGCGTTTCGTCCTAAGATGGGACTTCCTCAGGGCATTGGTGCATCAATCACAACAGAAAATGTGTATAAAAAACATACCCCCCCGCCCGTTCTTATATATCCCCCCCCGGAGTTCATTATTCAATTATTCCCGGCCGGTGTTTTTTCTCTCCGTTCGGGCCGCACTTCCTGCTTGGAGGCGATGATGTCATCACGTGCGCACGTCCCTTGCGTTCCAGACGTGCGTTCCAAATACCCGGAAATGGATGGCAGTTATGAATCTTCAGTTCTCCCGGAGATATATGGGCAAATCAAAACATATAAGGGAGAAGACTCTGGATAGCACATTTATGGATAAAAATATCCATTATATTTCTACTGGAAGCTGCACAATTCATATGTATCAAAAATATACATGAATATTATAAACTATATTGTAGAAAATCATAATAAAATGAAGAAAATAAGAAATAAAAAAATATATAAAAATAAAGATACAATAAAACAAGTATATACATCTGAATTCTTACATTCAAAATGGAAATCTAAGGTGAAACTCCATATATTTACATCTTTCTTACATACTGATTTCTCATTTTGGGAGTGTGTATAGGACAGACAAATGAGGGTACATACAGCCCAATATTAACACGTCACTCTTCTACAATATATTGGTAATTAAGTGCATAAGGTGGAACCCATTTCTACATGTGTAATTGTTTGCACTCCTCCCGCTCATCTCACTCTCTATGATGTCTCCACATTTTTCTATCTCTACGGATTTTCCCATTAGGATTTTTTAACCCCTTAAGGACACATGACATGTGTGACATGTCATGATTCCCTTTTATTCCAGAAGTTTGGTCCTTAAGGGGTTAAAGGGGCCCCATGTTTAATACCAATATGAATAATTGGCCATATTATTTATACTACTGATATTTGATATTAATACCCCTAGAGGACTGGTTTATATATATATCGTCTTTCGAAATAAATCCATTAATGGCGCCTTTATACGAATATTGGAAACTACATAGAAATGAAATGAGGAAAAGGAGGTGCGACATCCGTACAAGACTTTTTTACAACCACAATTAATCTTCAAAAAAACTCCACAGGTCAATATCCAAATTTAAACCCCAAGGTTGGAGTGTCTTTAGTTTATTTATCCAGAATGTTTCTCTCTGTGAGAGTTTTTTAGTTAAATCTCCTCCCCTCCAATAGGGATCCACATGTTCAATGCCCATGAAAGAAAAATTTTGCCAATCAAATTGGTTGCAGGAATTACAATGCAGAGGTACTATATGTTTAGTTGATTTTTTTCTAATATTATTTTGATGTTCCAATACTCTTTCTTTAAGTTTTCTACAGGTTCTCCCCACATATTGTTTCCCACATGGGCATTGAAGCATGTAGACTATATTCTTGGTGTTACAATTAATGTTAGATTTTATTTTAAATTTCTCTCCGGTTGTAGAGCTCCTAAATTCTCTCTTTTGTATGTATCTTTGATTTTTACATGCTTTGCAGTTATTGCAAGGGTTAAAACCATTGACGTTAAATGGTCTGCCCTTTCGCTGGATTTTTAATGCATAACTGGGTGCAAGAATGTTTTTCAGATTTCTTGTTCTTCTAAAAATCATAGGTGTTTTTTTGGGTAACACTTTGCCTAGTATGGGATCTCTACACAGAATGTTCCAATGTTTATTGAAAATCTTTTTGATTTTCCAATGTTGGGTATTGTACTGTGTGATAAAGGAGAAATTGTAGTCCCTCTGGGGGATCTTCTTGGGTTTAGATAACATTAGGTCTTTTCTATTCTTTTTTTCTATTTCTCCAATTTCTTTATCTAACAAAGTGGATTCGTATTTTTTTGCTATAAATTTATTTTTTAGATGCCTGGCTTGCTCCCTATAGTCTGATTTCTTTGTGCAGTTCCTCCTTACTCGTATTAGTTGACTTTTTGGAATTGTTTCCAGCCATCTCTCCTGATGGCAACTTTTCCTATGTATGTAACTGTTACCCTCAGTTTTTTTAAAAAAGCATTTTGACTCGATCTTATTATTCTCCACAAAAAAGCATATATCTAAAAAATTAATTGTTGTAGTGTTCATCTCATGTGTAAATTTTAGACCATATTCATTTTGGTGAATGTAGTCCAGAAACAGTGATAGCTCTTCTCGTGGGCCCTGCCAGATCATTATAATATCATCGATAAAACGTTTCCATAGGACCAGGTTCGCTGCCCAGCCATGCCCACTCCATATGTGGTTGGATTCCCAATCCCGCATATATATGTTTGCATAGCTGGGGGCGAACCTGGTCCCCATGGCTGTACCAGTTGTTTGAAGATAAAATGAATTATGAAAAAAGAAGAAATTATGTTTAAGAATATAGTGAATACTTTTTATAATAAACCTACGGAAATCAGATGCTACATTCTCATCCTTTTCCATGACTCGTTCTACTGCAATCAGACCTTTGTTGTGTCTGATTACAGTATACAGTGAGGCAACATCAATGGTTACCCAAATGAAATCTGGTTTCCACGTCACATTCTCCATAATCCTCAAAATGTGGGCCGTATCTTTTAAGTAGGAAGGTGCTTCCTGGGCATATTTTTGGAGATGATGGTCGACAAATTCCGACAGGTGGGCAGAGATGGAATTTATGCCGCTAATAATGGGCCTACCTGGTGGTGTTGTGGGGTGTTTGTGTAGTTTAGGGAGGAAATAAAAAATGGGAATAATTGGGAATTTATTGTACAGGTATTCTTTATTGTTTTTAGAAATTATACCTTCCCTATATGCCTGATCTAGTAAAATTTCTAGAATGGTATTAAATTTTTTGGTAGGGTCCCCTGTGAGTTTTATATAGGTGTCAACGTCACCCAAAATTCTATGGGCCTCATACATATAGTATTCCTTTGTCATTATGACAATAGCCCCCCCTTTATCTGCTTCCTTAATGATTATGTTATCCATTTTTTGAAGCTTAGTGATACTCATCGATTCCTCTTTGCTCATATTGTATTTATTTTCCCTTTGATTTTTTTCCTCTTTTTCTAATTTTTCCAAATCATGACACACCATATTATTGAAGGTCTCCAAAAAGGGACCCCTATCTCCCACTGGGTAAAAATTAGACTTTCTCTTAAACTTATTCAGTTCAATGCCTGATGGTTCATTTGGGCTTTTTAAAGGCATATTTTCCTCTCTCTCTTTTTTTAGAAAAAACCTTTTAAGTGTCATTTTTCTTATGTATTTTTGTACATCAATATAAGTGTTAAAAAAATTAATTTTTTGGTTGGGAGCAAACTTTAGACCTTTGTTAAGGGCCTTTAAATCTGTATCACTGAGTTCTATGTCTGTTAGATTGTAAACACCGTATTGTTTTTCTAATACTTTTTTCTCAAGAAATCCTCTCTCCGAGGGTTCTCCTCTATTCTTTTTCTCTAGGGGGGAGTTAGAAGTGTATCTGGCGATGTTTCTTGACGGTTGTGGCGGGGTTTGAAAAATTGGGTAATCCTTCCGTCCTTGTGACGGGATTCCCTCTCTAAAAAAAGATTTTCCCTTTCATTATGATGTTCTGAATTCGTGCTTGCCACCTGTGCATATGATCTTTTGGGGGAGGGGCTGTTGTGATTTAGGGGAATAAATTCCTTTCTTTCTCTTTGCTTAAATTGATCATGTGGTGTACGTGAACTATTTTGAAATCTTTTGGGAGTGAAGGTTTTACGTCTAGTGATTGGTGGACTATATGTAGAATGTTTATATGTATCTCTTATAGGTGAATTGGAAGCATAGTTCCTTGAAGTGAAAATCCGTAGAGATAGAAAAATGTGGAGACATCATAGAGAGTGAGATGAGCGGGAGGAGTGCAAACAATTACACATGTAGAAATGGGTTCCACCTTATGCACTTAATTACCAATATATTGTAGAAGAGTGACGTGTTAATATTGGGCTGTATGTACCCTCATTTGTCTGTCCTATACACACTCCCAAAATGAGAAATCAGTATGTAAGAAAGATGTAAATATATGGAGTTTCACCTTAGATTTCCATTTTGAATGTAATAATTCAGATGTATATACTTGTTTTATTGTATCTTTATTTTTATATTTTTATATATTTTTTTATTTCTTATTTTCTTCATTTTATTATGATTTTCTACAATATAGTTTATAATATTCATGTATATTTTTGATACATATGAATTGTGCAGCTTCCAGTAGAAATATAATGGATATTTTTATCCATAAATGTGCTATCCAGAGTCTTCTTTTAACTTCCTTCCCCCTTATATGTTTTGATTTGCCCATATATCTCCGGGAGAACTGAAGATTCATAACTTCCATCCATTTCCGGGTATTTGGAACGCACGTCTGGAACGCAAGGGACGTGCGCACGTGATGACGTCATCGCGTCCAAGCAGGAAGTGCGGCCCGAACGGAGAGAAAAAACACCGGCCGGGAATAATTGAATAATGAACTCCGGGAGGGGATATATAAGAACGGGCGGGGGGGTATGTTTTTTATACACATTTTCTGTTGTGATTGATGCACCAAGTCCCTGAGGAAGTCCCATCTTAGGACGAAACGCGTAGGACGCCCAGTGGTGATATATTCAATGCTTTTAACTTACCGTATATACTCGAGTATAAGCCGAGTTTTTTAGCACATTTTTTGTGCTAAAAAACCCCAACTCGGCTTATACTCGAGTCAATAGTCTGTATTATGGCAATTTGCATTGCCATAATACAGACTGGGGCTGTGGGGGCTGTAAGAGAGTTTACTTACCTCTCCTGCAGCTCCTGTCAGCTTCCTCCTCCTCCGCGCAGTCCGTTCAGCACCTCAGTCAGCCCCCTAGTGTAAATCTTGCGAGAGCCACGGCTCTCGCGAGACTTACACTGGGAGCTGACAGAGGGAGCTGCACGGACGGCGCGGAGGAGGAGAGAGCTGACAGGAGCTGCAGGAGAGGTAAGTAAACTCTCTTACAGCCCCCACAGCCCCCCACTGAACTGCCAATGCTGGACCACCAGGGAAGGAGAGCCCCCCTCCCTGCCATGTATCAAGCAGGGAGGGGGGACGAAAAAAAAATAATTAGTAGTAATAAAAAAAAGAAAAATTAAATAATAATAAAAAATAATAAAAAAAATAATTACATAAATAAAAATAATAAATAATAATAAAAAAAATATTAAAATAATAATAAAAAAAAAATGCCCATCCCCCACCAATGCTCTGCAACACACACACACACACACACCACATTCATACACACACACACTGCACTCATACGCACACACGCTGCACTCATACGCTCACACGCTGCACTCATACGCTCACACGCTGCACTCATACGCTCACACGCTGCACTCATACGCTCACACGCTGCATTCATATACACACGCTGCATTCATACACACGCTGCACTCATACACACACGCTGCACTCATACACTCACACTGCACTCATATACTCACACTGCACTCATACACACACACACTGCACTCATACACTCACACTGCACTCATACACTCACACTGCATTCATACACACACACACACTGCACTCATACGCTCACACGCTGCACTCATACGCTCACACGCTGCATTCATACGCTCACACGCTGCATTCATATACACACGCTGCATTCATATACACACGCTGCATTCATATACACACGCTGCACTCATACACACACGCTGCACTCATACACACACGCTGCACTCATACACACACGCTGCACTCATACACACACGCTGCACTCATACACACACGCTGCACTCATACACTCACGCTGCACTCATACACTCACGCTGCACTCATACACTCACGCTGCACTCATACACTCACGCTGCACTCATACACACACGCTGCACTCATACACACACACTGCATTCATACACTCACACTGCATTCATACACTCACACTGCATTCATACACACACACTGCATTCATTATACACACACTGCATTCATTATACACACACTGTAAATAAATATTCAATTAATATTTTTTTTTAGGATCTAATTTTATTTAGAAATTTACCAGTAGCTGCTGCATTTCTCACCCTAGTCTTATACTCGAGTCAATAAGTTTTCCCCGTTTTTTGGGGTAAAATTAGGGGCCTCGGCTTATATTCGGGTCGGCTTATACTCGAGTATATACGGTATATGTAAGTTATTAAATTCTTTTTATACTTTACTCTGGAATTGCACTTTATTTTTCTCCATATACTCTCTCTTTTGAGAAAATACTCTGACTGATGGGAGTGTGAAGAATCAGAAGAAAAAGATTTCACTCAAGGCTGATTTACATCTGATAATTTGTGAGTGGCCAATTGAAGACTAGGGGAGAGTCTGATGGTGGTAGACAGACTATTCCATAGAAAGGGAGCTGCCCGCGAGAAGTCCTGCAAGCGTGAGTTGGCTATATGTGTGCAAACAGTGGACAGGAGAAGGTCATGGGCAGAGCGGAGAGACAGAGAAGGGGTATACCTATGGATCTGTGAAGATATATAAGAGGGGCTAGATTGGTGAATGCTTTATAGGTATGGGTTAGCACTTTGAATTGACTCCTATAAGATACAGGAAGCCAATGTAAGGACTGATAGAGGGGTGAGGTGTGAGAGGACCGACTAGAGAGGAAAATCAATCTGGCGGCAGCATTTATTACAGACTGTAGCGGGGCAATACGGCTTTTGGGAAGACCAATTAGGAGAGGGTTACAAAAATCCATGCAGGAAATTACTAGAGAATGGACCAAGTAGCATCCTTAGTAGCATCTTGCGTAAGGAAGAGGGGGGTGGGGGCTATGTTTTTAAGATGGAATCTACAGGTCTTGGTAACATGCTGGATGTGAGGCTCAAAGGTGAGGCCAGAATCAAGTATGAGACCAAGACAGCGCGCTTGCAAGGATGGACTAATGTGGATACCACTAACTTGAAGGGAGAGTGCAAGAGAAGGATCAGTATTAGAAGGAGGAAAGACAAGTAGCTCAGTTTTAGAGAGATTTAGTTTCAGAAAGCGGAGAACATCTAGTCAGAGATGAAAGAAAGGCAAGCAGTGACATGTTAAAGGATGGCAGGGTAGAGGCCTGGGGAGGTCCCTATTCCCACTTTTTCCACCAGGGAACAAAGTCAGGGCTTTGGGACAGCACCTGAAAATCATGACTTTCTCAAATAGATTGGGAGGCACGCAAAACTACAATGATCGTGATGTCATGCCATTTAATTATTCAGTGTAATGAACAGGTAATAATGAATGCATCATCTATGCACAGTTTAGGAGCCCCAATCTCTGCAGACCAGTACATGCTTGTCCTGTCTTGCCCTACTCTTCAGTAATACTTGTCCCATTGAAATGAAGGCAACTGCCATCGGGAACTGTAACTCCCAATAACCTCAGCCAGCACGGAGATATGTACAGTTGGATTTGTTTGATTAGGATTCTAGAGACATTTAGAAAATGAATGATCTCTATGATATTTTTCCCCATTATACCTGGTTTACCATTATGTTTTATACTTTTGATTATTTATTTAAAGTATAATTTCCCATTGTTAAGAAATATGATTTACCCAAAAATGTGAAAGGCCACTTTAGATAAATAATGACTTTACTTTAGAAAAGGACCCATGGGTAGTGTTTTCATAGTGCATCTATTTTGTGGTTACTGTGGGGCACATACAAAAACTTAAAGGATCACTATAGGGTCAGGAACACAAACATGTATTCTTGACCCTATATTGTTAAAACCACCATCTAGCCCCACTGGGCCCCTCATGCATTCCCTAAAAATAGCAAAATCTTACTTTTATTCAAGCCTGAAGCTGTAGCTCTACATGCTGTTTGACTCAGAATAGTCAACAGTCAAAACCTGTCTGCTGACATCATCAGAAGTGGTGGCCTGATCCAATCACAGTGCATTCCCATAGGATTGGCTAAGACTGACAAGGAGGCAGATCAGGGGCAGAGCCTGCATGATTCAAACACAGCCCTGGTCAATCAGCATCTCCTCATAGAGATGAATTGAATCAATGAATCTCTGAGGAAAGTTCAGTGTCTGCATGCAGAGGGAGGAGACACTGAATGTTTGGATGCATTTTAGGCAGTCATGACCCAGGAATGATCTCTAACAGCTATCTAAGGAGTGGCCAGTGAAGTTATCACTAGGCTGTAATGAAAACACTGCGTTTTCTCTGAAAAGACAGTGTTTACAGCAAAAAGCATGAAGGTAATGATTCTACTCACCAGAACAAATTCAATAAGCTGTAGTTGTTCTGGTGACTATAGTATCCCTTTAAGTTTTTAGTTATGCCTGAATCCTGATAATTTCAGTGCATTTCTTGTACCAGTCACTAAGGACATAAGGATTTGGAAATATAGGCAAAGTATTATTTATTTTTTTGGACAATCTTTATTTGGATTTTTAAAATGCAAACTTTACACAAGGGAAAATTAAGATATCGTTCAAGTGCCATTTACCAGTTTTACATGACATTTACAGTAAGTTTTAAACTAAAATGTTAACTATAACTTGAATTTCCCTGTTTGCTCTCAATCAGTGTTGGACAGTAACTATAATTAAGTGTTCTTGCATAGCAAGACCACTTAATGTTATCTCACATGTATTAAGGCCTTTTGGCCTGTAATTGTGGGGGTTGGGGCGTATGACACACCTCTTTCCTACTTAATGACACACCCCTTACCTGGCTCCATACCGTTCAAGGTCAGCGCTGCATGAGGATCCATTTCCGGTTTCTCGTACGGCGCCATCTTGGTTTTTCAGAAACCCACGATTTTCTTCACGTGTAGCTGTGTACAGGAATCCTCTTGAAGGTCTTTTCCACCCGTCCAGCTCCTCGTGACTCCGGTCTTCATCGAAGATAACGTCCCAGGGACTTCAAAATCGTAAGTCCGACGCCCGGTTTATTCCCACGGCATTCCTTTTTCAAACGGATCCTCACTTTACAGCTTTACGGCCAGGTCGCAAATCATACGTTATTTCTCATTTCGGTTTAAACTTTTGCCATAATCCTTTCGGTATGTTCTACCGTATGGTACTCATGTTTCCTAAACACCATTTCTTTTCATTTCATTTTCGCTTCATTGTACCGTAAGCTCTCATTCAAGCTGCTTTCCGTTCGGTTGTTACAAATATCTTTCATCTAGGTTGGTCAAACTTTTGACGAATGACACGGTTTCTTTCTATTCATTCTAATTATGCTTTCGTCAGTTTGCTCGGTTATTCACGCATTCGTTTCACATCTTTCATACGGCAAACTCTGTTTCTGTTTTATATTAAACCAAATTCGGTTCATCTACCTTTTTCTAGGTACTGTCATAAATTCGTTTAAATCAGTTATACTTTCTATACTTATTCATACGATACGAAGTTCTTGTTAAAAATGTTCTCATGTGTATTGGTTTAGATTATAGTGATTTTAAAATGACTAAATTATAGATATTTCATGAATATAACAGTAATGGTTAGCCTACGATTATGGCTTATTTCAAAGGTTTTTATGGTGATCATGCTTTTATTACAACCATGTAGATCACGATTACATGGCACTTACAAACTCTCAGGCCATTTCTTGGCATACTCAGACGTCGTAACACGAGTATACAAGAACACGGTCCTATCTTTCACAAGACTTTCTGGTTGAATCACACGTTTTTGGTTCAACCATTCATACGTCGCGTTACAACAACATTTATGTTTCTGCATATTGTCATTTCACATAACTTTTTAAACCTCATCCACAGCATTCCATTTTTGGTTCATGCCACGGCACATATATATTCTATACATGATCATTCCATCCCTCCCTGCACCATTGAATACTCCAAACCCTAGCATTTCCCAGATCAGTTAGTGACATGCATATCATCTGGTCACCCTCTATAGACACACAATACACGGCCAAGTCCCTGCTGCCAGGTATCAGACTCAGCTTAACGCTTATCACCAAGCATGGGCCAGTCATGTCACTATCATACTCATAGACTTTTTACACCTCCCACACATACTGGTAGAAGCCCAAACCCCAGCCTATACAGACTACACAGGTCTCACAGGATCCATTCTCACTCTATCACATTTTGTTTCTACCCTTTTAGGTTTATCCAGGTTTATCATACCTGTCGAATCTTAAAAACTTTATACATACTACCAGGTACGTAAGCCTGCTCACGTTTGTAGTTCACATACGTTTCATTCTCCCTAGGCCATAGAGTACTGGCAAGTTAGGGGTATAGGCCCAAATAGGTACCCCCTTCTTGGCATTCTGCCTATCGTTTAGTGGTCCGCGAGGCAAACACCCCGCCTCAACGTTTCGGAGGCAAACGCCCATAGGGCCACATGTGAGTTAGCAGCCTCACAATATTATAGAGAGGGCCTCACCTGTCATTACCTCCCCCTGTTTTCTTTTACTATCACCGAGAGGTCTACGTTTCCTGCCACTACGACGGGTGGCCTCAATAACCCCTCGTGCCAACGCATAGACAGAGCCTCTCATAGCCACTTGGCAACTAGCAGGGCCTCACCTGTCACCAAACAAGATACATTTTTCGCCTTTCAGGCCTAGTTAGCCTGCCAGTACCACCCCTGGGTTTCCATACACTAACCAAATATTTTTTCATTTAGCATGTCTCAAGAAGGGGTAGAGGATTTCTCCCTACCGGGCACTCCCATGGACAATCCCTCGCATAACCAACGAATTCAGGAGACGGCAAATCCCATTCCATGCAACAGCAAGGAAAGCGGAACTCTACAAGTTACTGCATACCTCAACCGATAACATGGACGCTGGGGAAGGGACTAGCCAGTCTAACCCGGGAGATGCTCTCATCCCTCATGGCGTCCATGAGCAAGGTCAATTCCAGGCTGGAGAAACTCGAATCGGTCATTTCTTCTTGGTGGGCCCTCTTTATTTACAGGCCTACCTCATCGTCGGTTCCGGCACACCACAACCGACTTGCTCTTTTAATACCATCCTACACTTATCAGTGTTTGTTTCTTCTGTACTATAATGAGCCCTTAACACAAATATATTATTAAGTGTTCTTGCATAGCAAGACCACTTAATGTTATCTCCCATATATATTATTATTCTTATTATAGCCAAATTTACCACCCTAACTCCTCCCACAGTTTTTACACTACATAGACCATAATATACCGAAACGTGCGGATTGTTCCCGATTGGTGTGCTATTACTTTGTGTAACGTTTCGTCAAATGGTTCACGGAATATCGTCGTTCTTGTGGCGAAATTTGTCCCACAGGAATGAATGGCAAAATGTTCAAAACTAGAGTGGGAGCTGGCAAAAGCGGAAAAATCAGGACATGATTTCTAAACTGCCACCACTCGCTCATTCTCAGGCCCACCTACAAAAATCTTATATCAAAACGTTCAGCTATCCCTGCTGCCACTAAAAATGTCCACAGCTAAGCCATAGTCCTGATAGTTTTCACAATATGACCATTTGTTTGCAGCTCACGCCGTCCATTGACATTCATTGAAACTCCACTCTGCAAAGCTCACATTTGAAGGGCAATTTCTAAACTGCGTCTGTGCCTTCATTGTTAATATTGCAGAGACATACTATGCAGGGAAATGTAGGTCTGGGTCTTGTGATTCTCACAATATAAAGCTCTTCACTGTAGGATTTATAGTTTTTAAAATACGACCGTTTGAAGATGGCAACCGCCAAAATACACTGACTTGTGCCATCCTGCAGCAGCAAGTTATGTCATAGACAAAGCCTTTTGTACACCTGCTAGTGTTTCTATAAATGTATGGTTTAATGTAACTGTGCAACAAAGTTGCAATTAAATGTGCTATATAAATGATAACAGTTACTCCGCCCACTCCAGTTGTAGACTACTGGTGGAGGCAAGAACACTTCACACAATTTCCCAGAAATTGTAGCTTTTCTAGTTATTAAGTGTTCTTGCATAGCAAGACCACTTAATGTTATCTCACATATATATTATTTTATTATTATAGCCAAATTTGCCACCCTAACTCCTCCCACAGTTTTTACACTACATAGACAGTAATATACAAAAACGTGCGGATTGTTCCCGATCGGATTGCTATTACTTTGTGGAACGTTTCGCCAAATGGTTCATGGAATATCGTCATTCTTGCGGCGAAATTGGTCCCATAGGAATGAATGGAAAAATGTTCAAAACTAGAGTGGGAGCTGGCAAAAGCTGAAAAATCAGGACAAGATTTCTAAACTGCCACCACTCCCTCATTTTCAAGCCCACCTACACAAATCTTATATCAAAACATTCAGCTATCCCTGCTGCCTTTAGAAAATGTCCACAGCTAAGCCATAGTCCTGATAGTTTTCGCAATATGACCATTTGTTTGCAACTCACGCAGTCCATTGACATTCATTGAAACTCCACTCTGCAAAGCTCACATTTGAAGGGCAATTTCTAAACTGCGACTGTGCCTTCATTGTTAATATCTCAGAGACATACTATACATCTAAATGTAGGTCTGGGTCTTGTGATTCTCACAATATAAAGCTCTTCGCTGTAGGATTTATAGTTTTAAAATACGGCCGTTTGAAGATGGCAACCGCCAAAATACTCTGACCTGTGCCAAGCTGCAGCAGCAAGTGATGTCATAGACAGGGCCTTTTGTACACCTGCTAATGTTTTTATAAATTTATGTTTTAATGTAACTGTGCAACAATGTTGAAATTAAATGTGCTATATAAATAATAACAGTTACTCCGCTCACTCCAGTTGTACACTACTGGTGGAGGCAAGAACACTTTACACAATTTCCCCAGAAATTGTAGCTTTTCTAGTTAGTATTCTTATTATAGCCAAATTTGCCACCCTAACTCCTCCCACAGTTTTTACACTACATAGACAGTAATATACCGAAACGTGCGGATTGTTCCCGATTGGGGAACAACGTTGCAATTAAATGTGCTATATAAATAAATAATAACAGTTACTCCGCCCACTCCAGTTGTAGACTACTGGTGGAGGCAAGAACACTTCCCCAGAAATTGTAGCTTTTGTAGTATAAACTGAAATCCGAAAATGGTAATCAAGGAAGCAGGGGAGGGAGTAAGGAGTAACTGTACTCTTTCCCGACTTTTAGTCATATGGTTACCCTTGACCTGTATAGCACCTCTTTATTTGTTGGATATAAAGTCCAGCCAAGGAGTATATGTCTCAGTAGCAACCTATTATGAGAGGGGGGAATAATAATGTAATCATTTTCTGCATGTTTCACTTCTGTTAGCTGAACTGGCTTTTATTTGAATATGGAAAAATTCACAAAACATGAGTACTAATATCTCCCTGCTTCTTGAGTCTTCAGAATTAATTTGAATTTCATTCTACTGTACTTTGTAACAGAGTTAGTGATTCACACCAATGTCAGTCACAAGAAACTTTTGTTTTGTGCTCTGAAGAATACATTATACAGGAAGATTTCACTTTCACTCATTGATTCTAGGAGTATATGATTGGATATTAACTTTTTCACTCTTTTTGGGTTTGATAAGCATTAATCAGCTTTGTTAAATAAACTCCTCTTGTGAGAGTCAATGGACAATTAAAGGACCACTCATTGTAAATGCTTTCCTATGCGACCGGCTGAATGCGCGCGCAGCTCTTGCCGCGCGTGTGCATTCAGCCGACGGGGCGGAACGGAGGAGGATCGGAGGCAGAGATCTCCCCGCCCAGCGCTGGAAAAAGGTAAGTTTTACCCCTTTTCCCCTTTCCAGAGCCGGGCGGGAGGGGGACCCTGAGGGTGGGGGCACCCTCAGGGCACTATAGTGCCAGGAAAACGAGTATGTTTTTCTGGCACTATAGTGGTCCTTTAATATTACAGGGAAATACATGGGCATCATTTAGGTTGTTAGAATGTGTCAGGATAGGAAAGGTAACAACAAGAGTAAGGTTCATTACTGGTTATTACAGTGAAGGCTAAATGGATCCAGGAAGAATAAAACAGAAAGTAACAAATAATGTTTTGTCAGGAGGTCTGGAAATCAGTATTGAATATGAGATTGTAACTTCCCCTACAAGTTTGCTAATACAACTAAATTGCCTTCATTAGTTTGATTGAATTCCACTTATACAGACAAGGTGAATAGCACCTTGATAATTTTGAAAATGGAAAAACAACCCCATCCAGTTCAATAAACTTTCAGTTCGGTACATAATAAACACAGTAAACCTTTAATTAAGTTTATCCTATTAAACATTTGACATTTAGTGGATAAACCCCATAGTCACTAATCAATCCATGGTCAGGAATCCAGAAAGACACATAAACAATAAAACCTTTCCAAGAATAGGGCTACCAGAAATATTTAAAAATTATAAATTAGACAAAGGTTAAAGGTAATATAGTTCAATGAGGTAATGAAACAAATTGGTCAAACATTGATTGAGAACGTAAAAAAAAATAAAAAAAAATTACATATGTAGTAAGGCCTTTTGGCCTGTGTTTGTGGGAGGGGCGTATGACACACCCCTTCCCTACTTAAGGGACACCCCTTACCTGACTCCTTACCTTCGAGGTCAGCGTTGCATGAGAATCCACTTCCGGTTCACGTGCGGCGCCATCTTGCTTTTCAAAAAACCCGCGATTTTCGTCTGGTGTAGCTGTGTCCAGGATTCCTTACAGGTTTTCCGCCCGTCCAGCTCCTCTCAAATCCGGTTTTCGTCACTGACTACGTCCTAGTGACTTCAAAATCGTAAGTTCAACGCCTGGATCATTCCCATGGCGTTGCGCTGTTAAACGGGCCTTACTTTACGGCCTAAACACTTTACGGTCAGCCGCACTTTGGCTAAAAATCCTTTCGGTAGTTTTTATACGATTGGTACTCATTTACAAAGTACCCACTTCGTTTTCTATGCACTTACTCATATCATATGTACTGATTTGAAATGACTGGCTTTCGGTTTTGTATTTCCAAACACATTTCTTTCGCCTATTTCTGTATCATACAGTTCAGGTCATTCAAACGATATATATGCTTTCGGCTGTTACTCATGCCATTCACATCGCTATTCCTTTCATATCTTCAAATACAGCATTATATAGATATATATATATATAGATATAGATATAGGTCGGTTAGTTACCTGTTTTAGGTACAATCTATGATATGTTACTTAGATCTCTTTATGTTTCATGTTATTTTGCCTTTGTATAATAGTTCAGGTTTCACATTAATCAGATAATAGGTATAGTACATAAATGTGATAAGCTTTCTCTAAGTTATTTCTGTATATTACGTTGTCACAACCATGTACACCCGATTACATGGCACGTACAATTTCTGACCTTTCTGCATGTACTCAAACGATAAATCGAGTATACAAGAACACGGTCCCAACATCACAAACTTTCGGGTTGAATCACACTTTTGGTTTAACGTCTCATACGTCAACTTTTTCTGCATATGGTCAATTTTCATATTTTATACCTCACCCAAACCATCTGTCGTTTTGCATCCAGACTTATATAATCCATACCGGATAAATCACGTAATACTCCCTGCACCATGATTACTACAGTAGCATGGCCATATATATTTTTTAATTGGTCACCATGTATACACATTATACGTAGCCACTACAAAGCAAATCCCTGCGTTACGGTTTTACTCCATAACAAATCAGGCTGGTTACTACCATGCTCTAAATTTTCCCCCTTCAACACATACGGTTAATAAAATCAACTACAGCATATCTAGTCTACGTTAGTATCACAGGATCCATTTATCATACTATCATATCTATTTCTACCCATTTAGGTTTATCCAGGTTTTCTATACCTGACGCATCATATACGTATACATACTATCAGGTACGTAAGCCTGCTCACGTATCACATACGTTCTCCCTAAATAGGACATAGAGTACTGGCAAGTTAGGGGTATAGGCCCAAATAGGTATCTCCCCTCTTGGCATACCGCCTATAGTTTAGAGGTCCGCGAGGCCAACACCCCGCCTCAACGTTTCGGAGGCAAACACCCCTCGAGCCACACGTAAGTTAGCCGCCTCGCCAAGTATAGAGAGGGCGTCACCTGTCACTCCCTTCCCCTGTTTTTCTTTTATTGTCATCGAGAGGCCTACGAATTCCTGCCACTACGATGGGTGGCCTAAATATCCCCTCGCGCCAACGCATAGATAGAGCCTCTCATAGCCACTTGGCAACTAGCAGGGCCTCACCTGTCACCAAAGAACAAGATTAATTTTTCGCCTTACACGGCATAATTAGCCCGCCAGTACATCCCCTGGGGTTTCAACACTAACGGTATATTTTCTCATCTAGTATGTCTCAAGAAGGGGTAGAGGATTTCTCCATCCCGAGCACTCCGGCTAGACCAAACACCCCATCACCGGAAGAAGACATGGCTAGTCCTGCATCATTCAGGTCCTGGACAATCCCTCGCATAACCAGCGAACTCAGGAGGCGACATATTCCTTTCCCCGCTACGGCCAGGAAAGCAGAACTGTACAAATTGTTGCACGCCTCAACCGATAACACTGATGCAGGGGAAGGGACTAGCCAATCTAACCCGACAGATATACACGGCATGCTAACATCCCTCATGTCATCCATGGGCAAGGTCAACTCCAGGCTGGAGAAACTGGAATCGGTCACCACAGCCCTTACCTTGGCTGGGTCAGCCACCGCGACCCCTCCGCCACTGGTCGACTTGCCACTAGTTTCTCCAGCCACCACCTCTGACGAGCAGGAGGTTAACCCTGCCCATATGATACCTGAGCACCTTAAGAAAGACATCCTGGAAGGTAAAGATGTCAACTTAGCTTCACTACTTATTGCCTCCCAGGATGTAGTGGAGCATAAAACTTATGCGTATGAGGATATTTCTGTGGTGGTCAAGTCCAGGGATGCACGCCTAAATAGGAAACTCACCATCGTGGAATTTGTGTTGGCCTTTGGCATCTACCGGGATGTCATATGTGCAGTTTACCCACACAGGCGTGAGGAATTTGACATGTATATGCACAGGCTGGTGGACCTGGGCAATAAATATGGTGGATCGGCATTCTATGATTACCATAGATCTTTTTCTGCGAAAGTGTCAGGCGCCTTCTCACAGTACGGGACAAGGTCCAACTGGAGCAAGATTGACACAGTGATTTTCTGCAAACACTTTGCAGGTCTAAGGACGCCGGCTTGTGCATACTGCTCCTCCATGTCTCATTCCGCAAATTTTTGTCCCACCACTACTAACGAGCATACCCACTTTCAAGTACCTAGCTCCGCTGGTCCTATGGAGAAAATATCTAAAGACAAACTGGGAAGGCCTATCAAGTTTCTGGGCAAATCCCAGATATGTAATAACTTTAATGTTGGAACATGTAATTACAGCGGTTGTCGTTTATTGCATATATGCTCAAAATGTTTTAGGGCACATGCTAAAATCATGTGTCCCAATAAAATGTATCCTAAACAATACCTAACGTCTATAAACATATCCCTACTTGCGACATTTCTGTCACAGCATCCATCTACACATTTAGTAGATTTCATAATCTCTGGTCTATCAGAAGGATTCCACACGGGTATCATACATATGCCTTCAGGAATCCTGGAATGTCCAAATCTACAATCCGCCCAACACAACCCTACAGCTGTCGACACACTCATAGCTAAAGAAGTCACAGAAGGTTTCTTATTAGGACCTTTTCTATCCCCTCCTTTCACTACATGGTGGACAAACCCTATCAGGGTTGTCACAGGGAAATCTTCCAACAAGCAGAAACTTATTATCGATTTATCGGCACCACACACCTCTACCACTCCTAGTCTTAACTCCCTAATACCATCGGAGGAATTCTCCCTGCAATATTCCACCATAGATCACGCCATTACGGCTATCATACAGGCAGGAGTTGGTGCATGGCTCAGCAAGACTGACATAACGAATGCTTTCAAACTACTACCAATCCACCCCACACTGTGGCACCTACATGGCATCAAATGGGCAGGGAACTACTACTTTTTCTCACGCCTAACTTTTGGTTCTAAAAGTAGTCCAGCCATATTTGCCGAAACCCTATGCTGGTTACTACTCAATATATCCAGATGCCCTACAGTCATACATTATCTGGACGATTTCCTACTGGTCGAGGAGAATTCTTCCCCTCCCAGTAGCCTCAAAGAAACCGTCAGCCTATTCAACCAGTTGGGGGTCCCAGTCTCCCCTACCAAGACCGAAGGCCCAGATACCATCATCACATTCCTGGGCATCATGCTAGACTCGGCCAACATGCAAGCTAGCCTGCCACGCACTAAGGTAGAAAACATCCTGACAAACATCAATCTTTATATACAACTACGCACTTGTAACCGCAAAGAATTACAATCTTTACTGGGGTCACTAAATTTTGCCATGCGTATTATACCTCAAGGCCGTGCTTTCATCTCACGTCTCCTCAGCTTGTTCCCACTGTTTCTACATGATGCACACAGCTTATCTCTAGATACCCAAGCCACGGCAGACCTACTCACGTGGAGAAACTTTTTAACCACCTGGAATGGTAAAAGCATGTTCCTCCCTCCATTGTCTGACACCTCTCCTACTGTTTGGTCAGACGCGGCGTCTACCACAGGTTTTGCAGAGATATTTGGGAACGAATGGCTTTGGGGCAGCTGGCCTTCAGAGGTTCAGGACCTGGAGCGTTTTTCCTCTACCTCAGCTCTGTTTGAGATATATCCCATCGTGACGGCTGCCGTGGCATGGGGCCATCTATGGACAGGTTCATCAGTAAGGTGTTACTCAGACAACCAAGCAACCTGTTACATTATTAACAAAGGTCGCTCCAAATCCCTTACTATCATGAGATTTCTGAGGAAACTCACTTGGTTGGCAGCATGTCATAATTTCTTCTTGCATTGTGTTCATATTCCAGGTATATGTAACGAGGCAGCTGATAATTTGTCTCATTTTAAATTCCAGGCCTTTCATCAACTTCTCCCGTCAGCCGCACTCACAGCCACGGCCACTCCACTGTTCCATCAGCTAGTAATGGACTAGACGCTATCATGCAACATTGCAGAACGTTGTCCCAACTAGCTCTATCTACAAATACCCGGAAAACCTACGACAGAGCTTTCATTTTATTTAAAAGATTCCTTTTGGAACACAACATATTACAACCGTTCATCATGACATCATTTTTAGGTTTTGCCTCTTTTTGCCACATCAAACTCAAACTTTCTTACAACACAATCAAACTATATCTAACAGGCATCCAACATCACATGCTAACATTACAACCCAACAACTCAAGTTTTATGTCATCATACCAAATTAAGAACATCCTTAGGGGTATACAAAGATCCGAACCCCTGCATACAGCACAGAGGCTTCCTATAGATTTTCATATCTTTAAAGAATTATCACAACTACTAGATCTAAAACCCTTTTCCATCAGCACAACTCTAGTCATCAAGACAGCAATTTACGTAGCTTTTTATGGGTTTTTGAGACCTAGAGAATTTACCGCCATCAATACAACACAATCCACTCACCTCCTGCTTCATTCGCACTTAACCAAACATATGGACTATTATATCCTGACACTACCTCATTCTAAAAACAATCAACATGCACCACCAGTAGAGATTAAGTACTATCCAACACACAACAGATGGTGCCCCGTCCAAATACTGGACTCGTATACAGAGAATAACAAGGCACCGCCATCACAACCACTTTTTGTGCTACGAGGTTCAGTACTCACTACTACCACCTTCATGACCCACGTCAGGTCATTACTGACACAGCTGGGACTCAAGCCAGCTAACTATTCAGGCCACTCCTTCCGCATAGGAGCAGCCTCCACAGCCTCCAGTGTAAACATACCGGTTCATGTTATCAAGACACTGGGGCGCTGGAAATCATCCGCTTACACACGATACATTCCTAACCCTGTACAAGAAGTAAGAAATGCTTTTCAGAACATGTCTTGTTAAAAGTATGTATCTTGGTGGTTTGTATTAAATATTGAAATTTCTATTTTTGCCCTCTTTATTTACAGGCCTATCTCATCGTCGGTTCCGGCACACTACAACCGACTTGCTACTTTTATACCATCCTACACTTATTAAGGTCTTATTACTCTATACCATCATGAGCCCTTCACACAAGTAGTAAGGCCTTTTGGCCTGTGTTTGTGGGAGGGGCGTATGACACACCCCTTCCCTACTTAAGGGACACCACTTACCTGGCTCCTTACCTTCGAGGTCAGCGTTGCATCACCCTCCCACCCACTCCTCTTCATCAAACTCCTTTTTATTACATTTCTTCTTGGTGGGCCCTCTTTATTTACAGGCCTACCTCATCGTCGGTTCCGGCACACCACAACCGACTTGCTACTTTTATACCATCCTACACTTATTAAGGTCTTATTACTCTATACCATCATGAGCCCTTCACACAAATATATATATATATATAAATACAAAACGTACTTAAGTGCCACAAGAACCACAAAAGGGCTATGGTCTTTAATGTTAAATTTGCTAACAATTCAAATGGGATACAGAGTCGCCTGTGCTGGAAGATGCAAGTTCTCATTTGGCTGAGATTTGGAGCAACAGAAGCAATGTAAGTCAGGTCAGCTAGAAGTCAAGGCAGTGAGGGATAAAGCAGCTTTGGACATACCAGTGGCAGTGTGCATATTGCAGATAATTAGAATTCCTGATATAATGAGAAAGTACTTTACAGCTGTAATGTGCACAATAGTCTATAGCAGTTGAGTTTCTGAGATAGCGCTTTTAACCCCTTAAGGACCAAACTTCTGGAATAAAAGGGAATCATGACATGTCACACATGTCATGTGTCCTTAAGGGGTTAAGACACCTACATCAGGGCCATCGTTCAATTCTAGGTCCCCGACTGTTCGATCTATACTGTCTCCCTTGGTAAACTCATCAGTTCCTTTGTCTTCCAATATCATTTCTATGTGGATGACACGCAAATCTATTTGTCCTCTCCTGATCTCTCCTCTTGACTCATGTCTATGACTGCCTCTCTGCTATTTCTAACTGGATGGCTGCCCACTTCCTTAAACTCAACCTGTCCAAAACAGAGCTTGAGATCTAAGCGGGGACCCACCGAAGGGCAAGCTATTTCAGCTGCTGTCCGTTCTCAGTACACTCTTGCGCCTTATTGTTTGCTCTCCATAAGTTTAAAGGGTAATCCAGAAGTGGACCCCTTGCTCACGGTGCCTAGAGAGATATCAGCTATGCTCACTGATGTCTAACAAGGTTGAAACGATCATCTGGGGTTGCTGCGTCTCTCGTGCAGATGGAACTTGCTTGCATTTCGAATCTACACTGCCCATACGGGTGGGACCAGTCTGATATGCTTCAGATATGTTCTCTCTGTAATGGCACAAGTTGAGCTAAAACCAGCTTGAGATCTGAGCGGGGACCCACCGAAGGGAAGGCTACTGTACGTTCTCAGTACACTCTTGCGCCTTATTGTTTTTTCTGGTCTTTCCTTCCTGAAGTGTTGCTATTCCCATTTCTGTTCCCCTCGATGTTAACAGTGCTACCATCAGCTACACCACACAGGCTCTCTGCCTAGGTCTTCTCTTTGACTCCCTTTCACCCCTCATGTCCAGTCAATTGCTAAATCCTGCTGCTTCCATCTCAAAAACATTGCACGCATCCGCCCCTACTTAAGGTGCTGGTCCCTGCCACTATCCTTTCTCGTCTTGACTACTGCAATACACTTCTCAGTGGTCTTACGTGCTCCCAACATGCCCTGTTAAGTCTATAATGAAAACGGTGGCGAGGCTCATCTTCCTGTCCACCCACACATCCCACGTCTCACCCCTCTATCAGTCCCTGCATTGGCTTCCCATAAGATATTGGGCTTAATTTAAAATTCTTGTTCTTGCTTTCAGATTTATTTTTTATGCTGCTTCTCGCTATCTATCATCCCTATCATCGCACTACCTCCTCTGATGCTCGGTTTCAAGACTTCTCTAGGGCTTCACCCTTGCAGTGGAATTCCCTTCCCTTCTCTGTTAGATCCTCACCCAGTCTTTATTCCTTCAATAAATCATTAAAAACTCACTTCTTCACAAAAGCATATCAATTAAACTGTTAAACAGCTCCCAGTTGATTCCTCTCCTGCAACTGCTATTAAAAAACACAAAGTCTCCAGTGAATACTATTCTACCAATCTACTTCTCTACTCCTACCATTACCTTTTGTGTCACATTACCCCACTCCTTCTAGCACGCAAGCTCAATAAACAGGCCCCTCAATACCTCTGTTCCTGTGGGTCCAACTTTTCTGGTACCATTAACATGTTTGCTAGTCCACCCATTGTACAGCGCTGCAGAATTTGTTGGCGCTATTTGAATAATAATACTTATTAAAGGGACACAATACCAGAACAACTACAGCTTATACAATTTGTTCTGGTGAGTAGAATCATTACCTTCAGGCTTTTTTGCTGTAAACACTGACTATTCAGAGATAACTTCACTGGCCACTCCTCAGATAGCTGTTAGAGATCCTTCCTGGGTCATGCATCCAAACATTCAGTGTCTCCACCCTCTGTATGCAGACACAGAACTTTCCTCATAGAGATGCATTAATTAAATTCATCTCTATGAGGAGATGCTGATTGGCTAGGGCTGTGTTTGAATCATGCTGGCTCTGCCCCTGATCTGCCTCTTTGTCAGTCTCAGCCAATCTTATGGGGAAGCATTGTGATTGGATCAGGCTACCACTTCTGATGATGTCAGCAGGCGTGGCAGGTCAAAGGGAAACAGTGACAAAGCCAGCAGCTCCATACTTGAATACTAGTAAGATTTTACTATATTTTGGGAGGCAAGAGGGGACCAGGGGGGCTAGATGGTGGATTTAACCCTATAGGGTCAGAATTACATGTTTTTGTTCCTGACCATACAGTGCTCCTTTAAGTAACCTTGGTATTCTGTTTCACATATTGTACAACCCTTCCCCACCCTGACCCTCCAAGATCACGCTCACCCCAACCGATCTGAGGATGTGTTGCAAACTATTGTTGTGCCACTTATCTCAAGCTGTAGCCACTATACTTGCATCCAATTGTTGCTGTTAAAAGTTAAAATGAAGACTAGTTGCAAATAAATAGATAATAAAATAATCCTAGACAGGACACAAACTATAACTCTTGTTTTTAATAACATCTAGTTCATGCCTTTTATTTTCAATGAAGGCACCATATTATAGGACAATGTACTGTGAAAACAAATCTGTTAATAAGTATAAACACACAACATAATGAAAGTTGCCTGAAGGTGTACAGAGTAAATTACTTGGGGAGTGAACTAGTATTAGTTGTACCCTGCAAAACCTTCTGTAAAAAATAACAAAAATAAGAGAATACAACAAAACTAACATTTTTATTTACTTTGTTTAATTATATTATCATTGAAGTTAGGTTTGCTTAATAAATGCTATGCGTACCTTTTTTTTAATCAAATTTGTATTTCTATAAATTCAAACAATGTGGAGGAAACTTGGATATTAAGAGGTAATGCAAAACAAGCAAAAATAAACATGGCTGCTCTTTGGCCAACAGTGTTGCCTTGCTTGAGGTGTGAAAAATTATAATGATTGTATAAAAACACTTTTTATAATATATATATTTCTCTTCTTTCTTCATATAATATCACAGCATATTTCTTCCGTGTATCAGTTATAAATATCAATACTAGAGATGTCGCGAAAATAAAATTTTCCGTTCGCGAACGGCAAACGCGAACTTCCGCAAATGTTCGCGAACGGGAGAACCGGGTGAACTGCCATAGACTTCCATAGGCAGGCAAATTTTAAAACCCACAGGGACTCTTTCTGGCCACAATAGTGATGGAAAAGTTGTTTCAAGGAGACTAACACCTGGACTGTGGCATGCCAGAGGGGGATCCATGGCAAAACTCCCATGGAAAATTACATAGTTGATGCAGAGTCTGGTTTTAATCCATAAAGGGCATAAATCACCTAACATTCCTAAATTGTTTGGAATAACGTGCTTTAAAACATCAGGTATGATGTTGTATCGATCAGGTAGTGCAAGGGTTACGCCCGCTTCACAGTGACAGACCAAACTCCCCATTTAACGCACCGCAAACAACCGCAAACAGTCCATTTGCACAACCGCAAACTCCCCATTTGCACAAGGTTGGATACCAAGCTAGCCATGTCCTGTTTCTTCTCCTCACTGATGTCATTGAAGGTCTCTTCCGCCACCCAGCCACGTACAACACCAAGGGTCCCCGAAAGGTGACAACAAGCCCCCTATATTTTATTTTTAAATGTACACTACTGTTACACCAGATATGAGTTGCACTGATGTGACACTGTGCCCTGGCAGGCCCTGAAACGCACACGTGTGAAGGAAACTGACTGCTATTATATTACAGTCAAAAAAGTTTTGTTTTTTTTTAAATGCAAGCTATTGTGACACCAGATATGAGTGGTGGCACTGGGCAAGTGGGCACAGTACATGCTGTGAGCCTGACACACACGCTGGCAGGCAGGCAGGCAACTGCAATTAGATTACACAGGAAAAAAAAAAAAAGCAGACTGATGTTCTAGCCCTAAAGGGCTTTTGGTGGTGCTGTCCTTACAGCAGAGATCAGATAAGTCCTTCAGGACTGTAGTGGACACTGAATACACTACCCTAGCTATCAATTTCCCTATTAAATCAGCAGCAGCTACACTGTCCTTCCTCTCACTAAGAATGCAGCTTCCGGGGGGCGGGGCCTAGCTGTCATGGAGGAAAGACGCACTTCGTGTGAGCTCCCTCAATATCTCACTTTAAGCAGCTATCAACAAGCGAATTTCACCCCAGAAAGGGATGACCCAGTATTGTTGCTCCTACCTGACTGACCCGACATGCTTAATAGCGGTCAGCAACTCGACAGAGTCTTACTTACCTCCGCGTGGCAAGTGTGGCCTGGTGCTCACCGGGCGGGAGAGGCGGCCGATCTCCTGATCCTGTGATGCCCAGAAGCAGCTACTTCCCGGCAGGAGCTCCGTTACCCCCCCCCCCTTCGGACCGGTGGGGGTTATCCCGGTAATGGACGCACAGAGCACAGCCTCCCAAGCTGACATACTCATCTGCGACTCTCCCAATATGGTGGCAGCCACGTGTCCTCCTGGTACCAGCAAAGCATGGCAGGATATTGAGTCTAAGCTGGACAGACTCTTTAATCCATTTTGGAAGCAAATAACAAGCAGGAAGCCCCAACAAGCTCCACCACAGCCCCAACAAGCTCCACCACAGCTAAGCGAAGCAGTCCCCATTAAAATCCACCAACGCAAAAGGCATCGAAGACGGGACCGGAGACACAAACAGAAATGCAGAGCCTGCCCCACGTCAAGCAGTCGCCTCCACCTTAAGCCACCACAATCCCGCACCGGACGTGAAGCACCACCGGGACAGATCCGACCACCCGACAAAACAAGCTTCCACCACCTCAAGCCGCGAACCCGGCACTCAGCCAGAGACTTGCCTTTGTTGTTCCAGGTATCAGGGACTCCCAGGGTCTGCACCTGGCGCCCAGAAGGGATTGGATGAGCACAAGCAGTAAACAGCAGCCTGCCAAGCATGTCCCACTATAGCCGATCCTTCACATCATGCCTTTGATCACATGAACTGCTCTCTGCACATTAACTAATCGTAAAGTAGCAAGCGTTTAAACATGTCATTATTTCACCTCCTAAAGAGTTTATTGCCGTAGTTCCTTACATGCCTTTACCTTAACCGTTCATGTATTATGTTATTCACTAGTCTCATTTCATGGGGCGACTCACACTTGATTTATAACTAGTGGTGGAGCTGCTGATATAAATACACAGTTGATAACGTGCAAGCTACACCCTAAACATGACAGCCATCTTTCACAACAATGTACTGCTATATACTCATACCCTCCGTGCAACTAGCCATGATATTCGCACGTTCAGCCTAGCATGCTCAAATATAACACACTTCTGTCTAAAAAAATAAAAAATAAATAATAATAAAAAAAAATAAATAAAAAAAAAATAATGCAGCTTCCGAATGAATCTAAAATGGATGCTGTTCAGGAGGTGGGAGGGTCTGGGAGGGTCTGCTGCTGATTGGCTGGAATGTGTCTGCTGACTGTGAGGTACAGGGTCAAAGTTTACTCAATTATGACGAATAGGGGGCAGACCGAACATTGCATATGTTCGCCATCCATGGTGAACGCGAACAAGCTATGTTCGCCAGGAACTATTCGCCAGCGAACTGTTCGGGACATCTCTAATCAATACGCATCAGACTTACATTTTTTTTAGGTTTATGCTGCTTACAATTATTGATATATACTAAAATAATAAATAATGTTCCAAGATGATGAATATTCTACAGCAGATGTTAACTGCTGAAGTCAGGAAGGGAGAGTCTTTTGTCTACAAAGTCAGAGAACATACAGACAATAGCACTCGTGGTCCTTTGTCAACTATTCTATACAGTTATGACTATAATAAGATTAAAAAATTAAGCTAAACTTATGGCAATATTAGAAGACCCTATTTCCTCTTCATATTTATGCACATTCCAGATTCCTCAAAGAAAGCCATGTGACTTATTGATACCATCTGTCCTACACTCACCCACATAACCATATAATAACTGCCTAGCGCAGGGATAGGCATCCCTCGGCACTCCAGATATTGTGGACTACATCCCCCGTAATGCTCCTACACACATAATGTTGGGAAAGCATCATGGGAGGTGTAGTCCAAAACATCTGCAGTGCCGAAGGCTTGCTTAATGAGCTCCAAACCTTTGTAAAGGTCAACTTATAGCTACAGATATAAGAGCGAATATTCAGGGCACCTGAGATTGCATTGCTCATTTGGAACATAAGGTTGAAGCGCTAATAGAGTCTTACAATGCCCTTGCAGATTCCTGTATTACCATGGAAAATAAATTACAGGCGCTAGAAGACAAAATAGCGTACCATAAATGAAAGGTTTCAGCATAATAATATACAAATTTGGGTTGTACCGGAAGAGATAAGGCCGCAGGATCTTGCTGACTTTGTCAGGCAAATGTTTCACACTCTGGTACCGGACCTGCCAGAACATGCATTGTTGCAGGATCGCACCCATCACTTACCCAAGCCAAGCCAGCTCTATTACATCATTACAAAGATATATTATTTCCCAACCACAGACTGGGTAATGCAGGCCTCTATGTTGATATTTATCTCTTCACTGACCCCTACTCCCATACAATGCTTAAACAGGAGGCATTTGCTCTTGTTACCAGAGCAATGAGATGAGCAGGCATCATGTATAAATGAGTATTCCCTTTTAAACTTTGAGCGGAAGGCCACAAATTGCTTCTTTACTGGAATGTGACCATTGACAAGGCCCTTTCACGAGAATTTTCTCCACATCGTTCACCTCCCCAAGTCACAAATGACTGGCAGAGAGTGGCGGCCATCAATTGAATGTAGTCGTGACTGAAACTAGGGTTCAGATATATTGAAGTAAGGAACATAATGGCATGTCTCTCCGGGGCCAGCTATGGCCAGAAAGATTTATCTTAAAGGTTCTGGGTTTTTATGGCCTGCTTAGGCCTTAACTAGTTGACCTAAGGCTGGCCTAAAATTTCCCACAGGGTTTAGTCACTGTACTGTCTCAAGGCTGCAGCTTCTCAGTGTGTATTTTTTCACCCCAATAGGTGACTTTACACTACCATGTTTCTCCCGTCACATGGTGGTCCCAAACGGTTTAAGATATATACTTTTTCTTTAGTTTTTTTTGTTCATTCTACTTTTATATTTTATTTTTTTAATTCTTTATTTTGGCAGTGCATAGCAAGGATATGATCAGTACAGTACAAGTATGCCAGACATTGGCAGTATAAGTATATATCAGTACAGCAATAACATAGCACCTTTTTTTTATATGCAATAACAGGATTTAATGATTTGAGCGCATCTGAGAGGAGTTGTAGGTGTTAAGTATTAAACGAGGGTAAGCTCTCAGGTACTCCCATGTGGTGGGTAAGAGATATGTTTGCGCGTCTGTGTTGAAGGTAATAGTGGCATGGCGTGTGTATGCCTGTGGCGAGATGCGTGAGTTCTCCCGGTGTATGGGGTATCGATTGCCTGGGGGCTTAGAAAGTGGATTGTGGATTCGCTAGGCACAATACCGTAAAGCCTATGGGGAGATATGCCTCCTTATCGTTATATGATACCCCTAGCCAAGGGGGCAGCGGGGGGAGGGGGGGGGAGAAATTATTATGCATCGAGAATCAAATATACAAATGAAACTTAAAACAAAACAAATATAACAGCTTCTCAGTGAGTTTGCCCCAAGGACTTCTTCTCAAGTGCCATGGCCGTGTGTATTGGCCCAGTCCCCAAGTATTGTCAGGTGTCAGCTGCCTGTGAGCCTTCGGCTCTCGGGACGAAGGGGGTGACGCGGGCATGGTCCCAGGTGTCTATAGGGGTGGTCGACCATTGCTCCTTATGACTTTCTGCCAGTCCCAGTGCTTTTAGGAAGACCGGTGCCCCTTTGATCGACGTGAGTGTATGATTTGTTCCATTGGGGGTTACCACAAGAGTTCCTGGAGTTCCCCAGCAGTAGGGTATGGCTGCAGATCTTAGTTAGTGGGGGGTTGACTGACCCCAGTGATTTCCTCCACACCAGGGTTGATAAAAGGTTAGTGACGAGCCTTCGAAAGTCAGAGGTGCTCTATTCCTCAGTGCCATCATGATCTGGTTCTTGTCTTGCGAGGTTAAGCAGTGAAGAATGACATCTCGTGCTACTCCAGTTGATGTTTTAAGTGCATCATTTTTTTGGCGGCTGTGTGGTGTAATATGGATGCAAGTAATCTGCGGGTATAATGCGGGAGTTCGTCTGCAGTCATGGCAGCAGGGATGCCAGGTATTTTTGTGTGGTTCCTGCGCTGTCTATCTTCCAGGGCCGAGATTTGGTGTGCCAGGGTGACTTGGTTTGTCTGGAGTTGTTGCACTGTCTCTTTAAGGGCTGAGATGTCGGTTCTGGCATCGAGTATGTCCTCTTCAGAGGCTTGTACTCTGTCAGTTATGGCCTGTATATCATTTCTCAGCAGCGTGAAGTCAGCAGCCCACAGTTGATGAATATCATTAAGCAGGATTTTCAAGTCCTGTTTGGTTGTGGGAGCTGTCCCATCTGAGATTTCAAGTGTGTGTAGCGGCCTTCTGACTTTCTGCGGCTCAGAGGTGTGCAGTAGGCCGCAGATTTGCGCCGCGGTTTGGAGTGTTTCGGCATGAGAAAGAAAGGCATCTATTGATGCGTTGTGGCTCAGGGAGACAAGCTGGAAGGGTAAGGAAGTTGAATGGGTCATAGTTTTCGTGATATTCAGTTTGATTTTGTAGATTGTTTGGGAGCTCTAAGAGATGGCGTGAGTGAATTCAAACTTACATGAAGATGGAACGGATATGCTTTCCACTGCAGAATAGAAAGACGTCTGCCACCTTGGATGTGTTGATTTGATGGACGTTTTGAAACCAGAAGGATTCACAATGAGGCATGACCCGCAGATGAGGATTATCGACATAAGGTGGACCAGCTCCGTACCGACTGGCCGCAAGGCAATTTGGGAGGAGCAAACCAGGGTTTTTAAACCCAGGACATGGTAGAATTTCCAGACACACGCTGAATACCCCTGAGAGTCTATTTCTAGACAAAATGTGTAGGATGAAAGAACACTGTTTTTCCTGTGTTTTACTGATTGTCTTCACAACAGATTTCTGGGTCCTAGAGGTTGTATACAGAATTTCTCCTGAGAGTCAAGAAACTGTGATGGGCTTTTACTTTTTAATTATCTTGTGAGTGCATAAAATAAAGTGTTCTTTTTGGTGTTATACAGTATTGTGTTTTGTTTCTTCTCTCCTAACAAGTACAAAAGTTGAGAAGTAGAGAAGAAAGAAGTTCTACCAATAGTTTCATATTCTGCCTGTTTTAAATTTATGCTTGTAAGTGCATTTTTACACTAGCTATTATCTGGTGTTTTTTGGTCTGCATCATTTGTGGTCCTTTTTGATTTTATTTTGTAAGTTGTTCATTTCTCTATGTATATGTATATTCAGAAGATCCGAGGAATTTTTTAAACATCTAATATTTTATAGGGCAACTTATTTTTTATAATTACCTCCTTTTTAACCACTGGTGTTTTATATTGCATAAGGGGGTTTTATGTTTTTTGCTTAGGCTTGGTGCTCTGTAATAGTGATGTACCGAACTGTTCGCTGGCGAATAGTTCCCGGCGAACATAGCGTGTTCGCGTTCGCCACGGCGGGCGAACACATGCGCGGTTCGATCCGCCCCCTATTCATCATCATTGAGTAAACTTTGACCCTGTGCCTCATGGTCAGCAGACGCATTCCAGCAAATTAGCAGCAGACCCTCCCTTCCAGACCCTCCCACCTCCTGTACAGCATCCATTTTAGATTCATTCTGAAGCTGCATTCTTAGATGGAGGAGGGAAAGTGTAGCTGCTGCTCATTTGATAGGGAAATTGATAGCTAGGCTAGGGTATTCAATGTCCACTACAGTCCTGAAGGACTTATCTGATCTCTGCTGTAAGCAGGGCCGGATTAAGAGCACACTGGGCCTGGTGCTGACAATTACGATGGGCCTAATTACGGAATCTTATCGACCAAAAACATTAAAACAATCATACCTCCCAAGCGTCATGTATCTGATGGAGATGGTGCTGGAGGGAAACTCATAGGATGCAGCTATAAGAAAACACATACTCCATGCTAATCTCTCTCTAATTTATATCTTTCATCTTTCAATTAAATCCATAACCCTTAACAGCAGTGTCCAGTGAAGCAGGCAGTCAATGGGCGGGGTAAAAGGGTGGCCACTGGTGCGAATCACGTGACCAGACCTGCCAAAAGGGGAGAACATGCCCAAAAAGGGGGCATGTCTGTCCAAAGAATTTGAAGGACAGCCTGGCATGAATGCATGTCAGGCTGCCCGCCAATCATGCAGGCTGTCCAACTAAGGGCATACTATGCAGGCAGCACCCTGAGCTTGACATAAATGCGTCTAATGATGCGCTCACTCCATGCTTTCTAAGGACTGTCCCCTAGCACTCGCTGGTCCACTTGTCTCCTTACCTTCTTACTAGCAGGCAGAAGTTCCTGGTATATAATCTGAGACCGATAAAAGGTGTATGTAGTGAGTGTAGATGAATGGGGACATGCCACAGTGTTAGAGAGACAAACGTCTGCATTACCTAAACTAATTTTATTGTCAGCCAGTCCACACAAGTTTTGTTCCCATACATCCCTCTTAAGCTTCCAAACTTAAAGGGACACTATAGTCACCAGAACAACTACAGCTTATTGTATTTGTTCTGGTTAGTAGAATCATTCCATTCAGGCCTTTTGCAGTAAACACTGTCTTTTCAGAGAAAATAACTCCACTGGCCACTCCTTAGATGGCTGCTAGAGGTGCTTCCTGGGGAAGTACTGCCTAGTGTGCAGCACTGCCATTCAGTGTCTCCACCCTCGGCATGCAGACACTGAACTTTCCTCAGAGACGCATTGATTCAATTTATCTTTATGTGGAGATGCTGATTGGCCAGGGCTATGACTTGTGCTGGCTCTGCCCCTGCTCTGCCTAGTTGACAGTCTCAGACAATCCTATGGGGAAGTATTGTAATTTGCTCAGACCACCACTTCTGATGATGTCAGCAGACAGTCAGTTTAGAGGCAGAGCCAGCAGCTGCAGACTTGAATACAAGTTATATTTTACTATACTTAGGGAGGCAAGAAGGGGGCAGGGTGGTGGTTTTAACAAAATAGGGTCAGAAATACATGATTGTGTTCCTGACCCTATAGTGCTACTTTAAGCAAGAGTATGTGAAGAGTAGGTTGCCACCTTTCTTGGAACAAAATACCAGCCTTAATCCTTTGTATAATCACAAGGAGTGACATGAGAGAAAATTCTGTAAAATCACCAACAAACTACTCACAGTTTGATTCTGCTGTATAGATGGATTGCTCCCAGTGTCTCAGTCTCGCAAGTCACCTAGTGTCTCAGTGTCCCTATGTATCACAGTGTCAGTGTCCCCATGTCGCCCAGTCCCCTAGTCTCCCAGTGTCTCAGTGTCCCCATTTCTCCCAGTGTCTCAGTGTGTCCCCATGTCACTAGGACACTGAGAGACCTGGGGACACTGAGAGACCTGGGGACACTGAGAGACCCGGGGACACAGAGAGACATGGGGACACAGACATTTAGGGAAACTGGGAGAAATGGGGACACAGACACTAGGGACACAGACACTGGGAGACATGGAGACATTGAAACATTTGGGGACACTAAGACACTAGGGACACAGAGACATGGGAACACAGACACTGGGAGACTATGGGACACTGGGAGACTAGGGGGACACTGGCTGGGAGACAGACACTTGGGGACACTGGGAGACATGAGGACAGTTGTGGACATAGACATGGTGACACTAGGCACACAGAGACATGGGACACAGACACTGGGAGACTTGGGGACACTGAGACACTAGCGACACTGGATGGGGGACACTGGGAGAAACAGCGTCCCCATGTCTCAGCATCCCCATGTGTCTCAGTGTCCCCAAGTGTCTCAGTGTTACCAGGTCTCCCAGTGTCTGTGTCCCCATGTGTCCTAGTGTCTGTGTCCCCATGTGTCCTAGTGTCTCAGTGTCCCCTAGTGTCTCAGTGTCCCTGGTGCCTTTCCCCCCATCCCTCACTTACCTGAGCTGTAGAGCTGCTGTCTGGACTCTGTGCTGTGTTGCTGCTCCCCACGGATCAGTTAGTAGTAGAGAGAGGCAGGGATATGCATAGACATATAATACCTAGACGCTGCATTGGCCGCTACTTCGCGGGGCAGCCATCTTGGATCGGTCACAGTGTGATCTGCAGCATAGACATATATAGAATATATATGTCTATGATCTGCAGAGCAAGGTCCTCAAAGTAAACCTGGTTAGTCTTAAAATCCACCTGGAGGGTGTATAGATCCAGTAGCATGATGTTTAATCCTGGGATATTAAATAAAATTAACTGACATTTGCTGCTTTAAGACCTCTGTGCTTATTTACGTTATCGACTAAGTTTACTCAATACATTGAAATTATTTGAATTTCCAGATTGAAACTATGCGTTGCATTTGGATTTAGGTTTGCTAAAATTAAAAGTTTAGTGAACTAACCCCACAATCTATCATCTTAATATACATGTTTTAAAGTGGGACTGGATTTTTGCCTGATTTGTAATGTATTTACTTTTCACCTATTTTTAACTAATATGAATTTTGGAACTGTGCAAAATAAAATGTAGATATTTACAACTCTTTATTATTGTGAGCTCTGTCTTTTGCACTTTGGGGTCCGCATGGAGATAGCATAAAGAGAATAGGAGAACTCAAACAATCACATCACTATTTACTAAAGTGAGATTTGTCACTAAGGCAAAGTAAATTAAAAGAAATTAGGGACAGAAGTCCTAATATATAGACATATAATACCACACCGGGTGACCGGCCCAAAATGGCGCCGGCATTTCATGCCCCCCCCCCCGAGGTCAATGCAGCGTCTAGGTATTATATGTCTATGGGGATATGCTGTAACTTCCTATCCCTGCCTCTCTCCACACACAGTGACTCCTACTGGCCGGTGCTGGTATTGCAGAGTAATCTCCACTTATTCTGAGAAAAATACCTGCATTTGTATTGCTAGTATTACTGCAATACCGGCACGGCCAGGCAGTCTCAAATACCGGCTGTGCCAGTAAAATACCAGTCAGGTGGCAAACCTAAGAGTAGTGTGTGTGTGTAAAAAAAAAAAAAAAAATGTAAAAAATAAAAATAAAAAAATTACATTTTTTTTTTTTCAATGGGCCTATTCCATGGGCCTGGGCCTGGAGTTGCAGCTCCATCAGCCCCTATGTTAATCCGGCCCTGGCTGTAAGGAGAGCACCCCAAAAAGCCCTTTTTAGGGCTAGAACATCAGTCTGCTTTTTCTTTTTTTTGTGTGTGTAATGTAATTGCAGTTGCCTGCCTGCCAGCTTCTGTGTCAGGCTAACAGTGGATACTGTGCGCACTTGCCCAGTGCCACCACTCATATCTGGTGTCACAATAGCTTAACCCCTTAAGGACACATGACATGTGTGACATTTCATGATTCCCTTTTTTTCCAGAAGTTTAGTCCTTAAGGGGTTAAGCTTGCATTTAAAAACAAAAACATTGTTTTCACTGTAATAGATTGAATAGCAGTTAGTTGTCTGCCAGCTTCTGTGTCAGGCTCACAGTGGATACTGTGCCCACTTGCCCAGTGCCACCACTCATATCTGGTGTCACAATAGCTTAACCCCTTAAGGACACATGACGTGTCTGACACGTCATGATTCCCTTTTATTCCAGAAGTTTGGTCCTTAAGGGGTTAAGCTTGCATTTAAAAACAAAAAATTTTTTTTCACTGTAATAGATTGAATAGCAGTTAGTTGTCTGCCAGCTTCTGTGTCAGGCACACAGTGGATACTGTGTCCACTTGCCCAGTGCCACCACTCATATCTGGTGTCACAATAGCTTAAGCTTCCATTTAAAAACAAAAAAAATGTTTTTCACTGTAATAGATTGAATAGCAGTTAGTTGTCTGCCAGCTTCTGTGTCAGGCACACAGTGGATACTGTGTCCACTTGCCCAGTGCCACCACTCATATCTGGTGTCACAATAGCTTAAGCTTGCATTTAAAAACAAAATTTGTTTTCACTGTAATTGAATAGCAGTTAGTTGTCTGCCAGCTTCTGTGTCAGGCTCACAGTGGATACTGTGCCCACTTGCCTAGTGCCATCACTCATATCTGGTGTCAAAATAGCTTAAGCTTGAATTTAAAAACAAAAAATGTTTTTTCACTGTAATAGATTGAATAGCAGTTAGTTGTCTGCCAGCTTCTGTGTCATGATCACAGTGGATACTGTGCCCACTTGCCTAGTGCCACCACTCATATCTGGTGTCACAATAGCTTAAGCTTGCATTTAAAAACAATTTTTTTTCACTGTAATAGATTGAATAGCAGTTAGTTGTCTGCCAGCTTCTGTGTCAGGCTCACAGTGGATACTGTGCCCACTTGCCCAGTGCCACCACTCATATCTGGTGTCACAATAGTTTAAGCTTGCATTTAAAAACAATTTTTTTTCACTGTAATAGATTGAATAGCAGTTAGTTGTCTGCCAGCTTCTGTGTAAGGCTCACAGTGGATACTGTGCCCACTTGCCCAGTGCCACCACTCATATCTGGTGTCACAATAGCTTAATCTTGCATTTAAAAAAAAAATCACTGTAATAGATTGAATAGCAGTTAGTTGTCTGCCAGTTTCTGTGCCAGGCTCACAGTGGATACTGTGCCCACTTGCCCAGTGCCACCACTTATATCTGGTGTCACAATAGCTTAAGCTTGCATTTAAAAACATTTTTTTCACTGTAATAGATTGAATAGCAGTTAGTTGTCTGCCAGCTTCTGTGTCAGGCTCACAGTGGATACTGTGCCCACTTGCCTAGTGCCACCACTCATATCTGGTGTCACAATAGCTTAAGCTTGAATTTAAAAACAAAAAATGTTTTTTCACTGTAATAGATTGAATAGCAGTTAGTTGTCTGCCAGCTTCTGTGTCAGGCTCACAGTGGATACTGTGCCCACTTGCCCAGTGCCACCACTCATATCTGGTGTCACAATAGCTTAAGCTTGCATTTAAAAACAAAAAAAAATGTTCACTGTAATAGATTAAATAGCAATTAGTTGTCTGTCAGCTTCTGTGTCAGGCTCACAGTGGATACTGTGCCCACTTGCCCAGTGCCACCACTCATATCTGGTGTCACAATAACTTAAGCTCGCATTTAAAAACAAAAAAATTTTTTTCACTGTAATAGATTGAATAGCAGTTAGTTGTCTGCCAGCTTCTGTGTCAGGCTCACAGTGGATACTGTGCCCACTTGCCCAGCGCCACCACTAATATCTGGTGTCACAATAGCTTAAGCTTGCATTTAAAAACAAAAAATGTTTTTCACTGTAATAGATCGAATAGCAGTTAGTTGTCTGCCAGCTTCTGTGTCAGGCTCACAGTAGATACTGTGCCCACTTGCCCAGTGCCACCACTCATATTTGGTGTCACAATAGCTTAAGCTTGCATTTAAAAACAAAAAATCGTTTTTACTGTAATAGATTGAATAGCAGTTAGTTGTCTGCCAGCTTCTGTGTCAGGCTCACAGTGGATACTGTGCCCACTTACCCAGTGCCACCACTCATATCTGGTGTCACAATAGCTTAAGCTTGAATTTAAAAACAAAACATGTTTTTTCACTGTAATAGATTGAATAACAGTTAGTTGTCTGCCAGCTTCTGTGTCAGGTTCACAGTGGATACTGTGCCCACTTGCCCAGTGTCACCACTCATATCTGGTGTCACAATAGCTTAAGCTTGCATTTAAAAACAAAAAAAATATTTTCACTGTAATAGATTGAATAGCAGTTAGTTGTCTGCAAGCATCTGGGTCAGGCTCACAGTGGATACTGTGCCCACTTGCCCAGTGCCACCACTCATATCTGGTGTCACAATAGCTTAAGCTTGAATTTAAAAACAAAAAATGTTTTTTTCACTGTAATAGATTGAATAGCAGTTAGTTGTCTGCCAGCTTCTGTGTCAGGCTCACAGTGGATACTGTGCCCACTTGCCCAGTGCCACCACTCATATCTGGTGTCACAATAGCTTAAGCTTGCATTTAAAAACAAAAAAATGTTTTTCACTGTAATAGATTGAATAGCAGTTAGTTGTCTGCCAGCTTCTGTGTCAGGCTCACAGTGGATAGCAGTCAGTGTCCTTCAAGCGGGTGTCAGGCCTTCAGCGTGCACTTTGCCACTCATATCTGGTGTCACAATAGCGTGCCTTTAAAAAGCAAAAAGTTTTTCACTGTAAGCTAATAGCAGTCAGTGTACTTCAAGTGTGTGTCAGGCCTCCAGCGTGTACTCTGCCAACCTCTGCAAGTGCACTTTGCCACTCATATCTGCTGTCACAATAGCGTGCCTTTAAAAAGCAAAAAAGTTTTTCACTGTAAGCTAATAGCAGTCAGTGTCCTTCAAGCAGGTGTCAGGCCTTCAGCATGCACTTTGCCACTCATATCTAGTGTCACAAAAGCGTGCCTTTAAAAAGCAAAAAAGTTTTTCACTGTAACCTAATAGCAGTCAGTGTACTTCAAGTGGGTGTCAGGCCTTCAGCGTGTACTCTGCCAACCTCTGCAAGTGCACTTTGCCACTCATATCTGGTGTCACAATAGCGTGCCTTTAAAAAGCAAAAACGTTTTTCACTGTAAGCTAATAGTCAGTGTACTTCAAGTGGGTGTCAGGCCTTCAGCGTGTACTCTGCCAACCTCTGCAACTGCACTTTGCCACTCATATCTGGTGTCACAATAGCGTGCCTTTAAAAAGCAAAAAAGTTTTTCACTGTAAGCTAATAGCAGTCAGTGTCCTTCAAGTGGGTGTCAGGCCTTCAGCGTGTACTCTGCCAACCTCTGCAAGTGCACTTTGCCACTCATATCTGCTGTCACAATAGCGTGCCTTTAAAAATCAAAAAGGTTTTTCACTGTTTTAGATTAAATAGCACTTAGTTGTCTTCCAGCGGGTGTCAGGCCTACAGCGTGTACTCTGCCAACCTCTGCCAGTGCACATTGCCACTCATATCTGGTCTCACAGTAGCTTGCACGCATAGTACCACTAATCCAAAAAAAAATGACAGGCACAGGCAAGCCACCCCGCAGGGGCCATCGTGGTCGTGGTGCTGTGATTCCCTTTGGCCCTAAAATAATGCAGAGTTTTCAGAGGCCACGTACCCTGAAAAGTTCTGAGGACATAGTTGACTGGCTAACACAGGACACCCAATCTTCTACAGCTTCTGCTCGGAACCTTGACGCACCATCCTCCTCCAGCTTAGCTTCGGGCACCTCTCAAGGTACAACTCATCCGCCTGCCGCCACCACCGACACTAGCACCACAACCGCTTCACTTGGTATGTCAGAGGAGTTATTTACACATCCGTTTGAAGAAATGAGTGATGCGCAACAATTATTGCCAGAGGATGTAGATAACAGGGATATGTCTCAGGCAGGCAGCATTACACACATGGACTGTAACGGACCGTTTCAGCAGACAAGGGGTTAAAATCTGTTTAGACGATAATCCCCTTTCTGAGACAGGCACAGCTACTGCAGAACGCCAAAACTCACAAATTGAATATAAGTGAATGCACCAAACTCCCGAACTGCATACAAGGGAATAAGGTAGCACTCCAAACTCCCGAACTGGAACCTCACGAATAGCTGCTAGCAGACGAACAGGAAAAGCATACATCAGCTTACACTCCTGGCAATCAGTCTCCAACAGCATACAGTGAATCCCCCCAATAACGAGACAAGGCTCCGTGTTGAGGGTCAAGCAGTGGTCTGTTTATTGAGGGCTACCTGCTACCTATTTATGCAGGTCTCCCACCTGGTGGACACTCCCCTAGGGGACCAGATGGAAGACTGTAACAACGGACAGACAAGTAGCATTTCAGGACATACAGCAGTAAAACATCCCCACAATGCATCCTGGCTTCCTCCCCTCTGCCCTGGAGATAATTGAGAAGTATTGCAGAGCTCAGCAGTGTGGCATTTTTTTTGTGTGTCTGCCTCTGACAACAGCGATGCCATTTGCAACCTGTGCCAAAAGAAACTGAGTCGTGGGAAGTCCAACACCCACCTAGGTACAACTGCTTTGCGTAGGCACATGATCGCACATCACAAATGCCTATGGGATCAACACATGAGTACAAGCAGCACGCCTACTCTAAGCCGCCATCCTCCTCCTGGTCCAGCATCTTCAGCCACGTCAACCACTGCTGTCCTCCTTGCCCCCTCTCAACCATCCGCCACTCCATCTTTCGCCTTGAGCAGTTCCCGCTCATCTGCCCACAGTCAGGTGTCTGTCAAGGACATGTTTGAGCGTAAGAAGCCAATGTCAGAAAGTCACCCCCTTGCCCAGCGTCTGACAGCTGGCTTGTCTGAACTATTAGCCCGCCAGCGTTTACCATACAAGCTGGTGGAGTCTGAGGCGTTCAAAAAATGAGTGGCTATTGGGATACCGCAGTGAAAGGTACCCGGACGAAATTTCTTTGCACAAAAGGCAATCCCCAACCTGTACTCGATTGTGCAAAAGGAAGTAATGGCATGTCTGGCAAACAGTGTTGGGGCAAGGGTCCATCTGACCACTGATACCTGGTCTGCAAAGCATGGTCAGGGCAGGTATATCACCTACACTGCGCATTGGGTAAACCTGCTGACGGCTGCCAAGCATAGAGTGCGTGGCTCTGCAGAGGAGTTGGTGACACCGCCACGACTTGCAGGCAGGCCTGCTGCCACCTCCTCTACTCCTCCTACTCCATCCTCTTCCATAACCTCCTTGGCTGAGTCCTCTTCTGCTGCTGTGTCTTACTCCACATCAACGGCACCACCCCAGCTCCCCAGGTACTATTCCACATCCCGGATACGGCAGTGTCATGCCGTCTTGGGTTTGACTTGCTTGAAAGCAGAGAGTCACACCGGACAAGCACTCCTGTCCACCCTGAATGCACAGGTGGAAAAGTGGGTGACTCCGCAGCAACTGGATATCGTCAAAGTGGTTTGTGACAACGGAACAAATTTGTTGGCGGCATTGAAGTTGGGCAAGTTGACACATGTGCCGTGCATGGCACATGTGTGTAATCTGATCGTACAACGCTTTGTGCATAAGTACACAGGCTTACATGAGGTCCTGAAGCAGGCCAGGAAGGTGTGTGGCCATTTCAGGCGTTCCTACACGGCCATGGTGCACTTTGCAGATATCCAGCGGCGAAACAACATGCCAGTGAGGCGCTTGATTTGCGACAGCCCGACACGTTGGAATTCAACACTCCTAATGTTCGACCGCCTGCTCCAACAAGAAAAAGCCGTTAATGAATATTTGTATGACTGGGGTGCTAGGACAGCCTCTGGGGAGCTGGGAAATTTTTTGCCACATTACTGGACGCTCATGCGCAATGCCTGTAGGCTCATGCGTCCTTTTGAGGAGATGACAAACCTAGTCAGTCGCACCGAAGGCACCATCAGCGACATCATACCATTTGTTTTCTTCCTGGAGCGTGCCCTGCGAAGAGTGCTGGATCAGGCCGTAGATGAGCGTGAAGAGGAAGAGGAAGAGTTGTGGTCACCATCACCACCAGAAACAGCCTTATCAGCATCGCTTGCTGGACCTGCGGCAACGCTGGAAGAGGATTGTGAGGAAGAGGAGTCAGAGGAGGAATGTGGCTTTGAGGAGGAGGAGGAAGACAAACCACAACAGGCATCCCAGGGTACTCGTTGTCACCTATCTGGTACCCGTGGTGTTGTACGTGGCTGGGGGGAAGAACATACCTTCATTGAGATCACTGAGGAGGAGGAACGGGAAATGAGTAGCTCGGCATCCAACCTTGTGCAAATGGGGTCTTTCATGCTGTCGTGCCTGTTGAGGGACCCTCGTATAAAAAGGCTGAAGGAGAACGTCCTGTACTGGGTGTCCACGCCACTCCCGATATAAGCAGACAGTGGCGGAAATGTTACCGAATTACAAGTCGGAAAGGATGCAGCATTTGCAAAATAAATTAAAAAGTATGCTTTACACAGCGTATAAGGGTGATGTCACAGCACAATGGGAATCTAACAGGGGAAGAGGTGAAAGTCATCCTCCTCCTCCCACGACCACGCCGGCAAGGACAGGATGCTTTAACCCCTTAAGGACCAAACTTCTTGAATAAAAGGGAATCATGACGTGTCACACACGTCATGTGTCCTTAAGGGGTTAAAGACGTGTTGTTGATGTAGGACATGCGGAGCTTTTTAAGTCCTATGCATCGCCACAGCCCTTTGGGATCCACCCTCAGAGAACGACTCGACCGACAGGTAGCAGACTACCTCGCCTTAACAGCAGATATCGACACTCTGAGGAGCGATGAACCCCTTGACTACTGGGTGTGCAGGCTTGACCTGTGGCCTGAGCTATCCCAATTTGCGATAGAACTTCTGGCCTGTCCCGCTTCAAGTGTCCTGTCAGAAAGGACCTTCAGTGCAGCAGGAGGTATTGTCACTGAAAAGAGTAGTCGCCTAGGTCAAAAAAGTCTAGATTACCTCCCCTTTATTAAGATGAATGAGGGATGGATCCCGAAGGGACTGACAGTGGGCGATACATTCAACTAAAAAAGGCCTGATGAGATGAGCTGCCTTGGGCTAAAAATGGTCCACACACTGCTGTATTTTACCTCTGATGCCGGTTGACTTGCGTGACTTATCCGCCACCAACTAGGGTTCAAGCCGCAATATTTTAGGGCACTTTCTGCCTGGGAAACAAACATCAATTTGTATGGCCGCTGCTACAGCAGCGGCTGCAACAATACCTAATTTTTCAGGCATGTGTACATGCCTAATTTTTCGGCCCTCTGGTGCTGCACTGTGGCTTTAAAAACCAAACCAAAAAAAAGGCACATAACAGGGATTAAACTGATAGGAGTGGTGTGTTAAGTAGTACTATTCCTATCTGGTGGCACATTAAATTGCACGCGCAGTGCCTCAAATTTGAAGTAGGAGGACCGACCAAGCATCCTTTTCCATCTCCTGGTTCCTAAAATCGATGCCATATATACGTCCCCTGATAGGGCCAGCTCGTTATTCTCTTGGGCGCCAGCTCGTTATTCCCTTTTTCACTTCACTAGGGACACTTTACTGCACTATGGGCACTTAGACCCACTCTTTGTCTTGCACAGTGTTATTCCTAGCCAGCATCTGTGATGGGAAATCAGGCAGATTGAGCTTTAGCTTAGAACACCCTTGAAGGAGATTAGGGCTAGTTTAGAGGATTCTTCTTAGACCTCTCTGAGTCTTTATAGCCCTTCTACCTATCCAGCATTTCTGGAAACCAGCTAAGAGAAAGGGTGGCTGTGTGTCTGTGATACATTTAACTTTATATCACCTTACTGACACTTTATCACTCCGGTCTCCATACTCTCTGCCTATACCCATCTATTTAGAGGGAATGTCCTTGCCCCTGCCAATATTATATAATAGGTAATAGTATTACCATTATTACACAATTAGGTCTCTGAGGACAGGTGTCAATCCATATCTGCCAAGTGAACCTATGTAGGGGGAACAGTCTCTATTCTGCTTTGTGTCAGTGTGTATCGTGGTCTCTGAGGACAGGTGTCAATCCATATCTGCCAAGTGACCCTATGTAGGGGGAACAGTCCCTATTCTGCTCTGTGTCAGTGTTTATCAGGGATCCTTAGGACAGGTGTCAATCCATATCTGCCAAGTGACCCTATGTAGGGGGAACAGTCTCTATTCTGCTTTGTGTCAGTGTGTATCATGGTCTCTGTGGACAGGTGTCAATCCATATCTGCAAAGTGACCCTATGTAGGGGGAAAAGTATCTATTATGCTCTGTGTCAGTGTGTATCAGGGGCTCTGATGACAGGTGTCAATCCATATCTGCCAAGTGACCCTATGTAGGGGGAATAGTCTCTATTCTGCTCTGTGTCAGTGTGTATCATGGTCTCTGAGGACAGGTGTCAATCCATACCTGCCAAGTGACTCTATGTAGAAACATAGAATGTGACGGCAGATAAGAACCATTCGGCCCATCTAGTCTGCCCAGTTTTCTAAATACTTTCATTAGTCCCTGGCCTTATCTTATAGTTAGGATAGCCTTATGCCTATCCCACGCATGCTTAAACTCCTTTACTGTGTTAACCTCTACCACTTCAGCTTGAAGGCTATTCCATGCATCCACTACCCTCTCAGTAAAGTAATACTTCCTGATATTATTTTTAAACCTTTGTCCCTCTAATTTAAGACTATGTCCTCTTGTTGTGGTAGTTTTTCTTATTTTAAATATAGTCTCCTACTTTACTGTGTTGATTCCCTTTATGTATTTAAATGCTTCTATCATATCCCCCCTGTCTCGTCTTTCCTCCAAGCTATACATGTTAAGATCCTTTAACCTTTCCTGGTAAGTTTTATCCTGCAATCCATGAACCAGTTTAGTAGCCATTCTTTGAACTCTCTCTAAGGTATCAATATCCTTCTAAAGATAGGGTCTCCAGTACTGTGTACAGTACTCCAAGTGAGGTCCCACCAGTATTCTGTACAATGGCATGAGCACTTCCCTCTTTCTACTGCTAATACCTCTCCCTATACAACCAAGCATTCTGCTAGCATTTCCTGCTGCTCTATTACATTGTCTGCCTACCTTGAAGTCATCAGAAATAATCACTCCTAAATCCCTTTCCTCAGATGTTGAGGTTAGGACTCTATCAAATATTCTGTACTCTGCCCTTGGGTTTTTACATCCAAGATGCATTATCTTGCACTTATCCACATTAAATGTCAGTTGCCACAACTCTGACCATTTTTCTAGTTTACCTAAATCATTAGCCATTTGGCTTATCCCTCCTGGAACATCAACCCTGTTACATATCTTAGTATCATCCGCAAAAAGACACACCTTACCATCAAGACCTTCTGCAATATCACTAATAAAAATATTAAAGAGAATGGGTCCAAGTACAGATCCCTGAGGTACCCCACTGGTGACAAGCCCAAGCTTCGAATATACTCCATTGACTACAACCCTCTGTTGCCTGTCACTCAGCCACTGCCTTACCCATTCAACAATATTGGAATCCAAACTCAAAGATTGTAGTTTATTGATAAGCCTTCTATGTGCAACAGTGTCAAAAGCCTTACTGAAATCTAGGTAAGCAATGTCTACTGCACCACCCTGATCTATAATTTTAGTTACCCAATCAAAAAAATCAATAAGATTAGTTTGGCATGATCTCCCTGAAGTAAACCCATGTTGTCTCTGATCTTGAAATCCATGTGTTTTTAGATGTTCAACAATCCTATCCTTTAACATGGTTTCCATCACTTTCCCCACTACTGAAGTAAGGCTTACTGGCCTATAGTTGCCTGACTCCTCCCTATTACCTTTCTTGTGAATGGGCACAACATTCGCTAACTTCCAATCTTCTGGGACTACTCCTGTTATCAATGATTGGTTAAATAAATCTGTTAATGGTTTTGCTAGTACACCACTAAGCTCTTTTATTAGCTTTGGGTGTATTCCATCAGGTCCCATTGACTTATTTGTCTTTACTTTTGACAGTTGAAATAGAACATCTTCCTCTGTAAACTCACGTGTAATAAATGACTCATTTATCCTTTTTCTTAACTGAGGTCCCTTTCCTTTATTTTCATCTGTAAATACCGAACAAAAATATTCATTGAGGCAGTCAGCTAGAACTTTATCCTCATCTACATACCTTCCTTCTTTTGTTTTTAATCTAACTAATCCTTGTTTTACTTTTCTTTTATCATTTATGTATCTAAAAAAAGTTTTGTCCCCCTTTTTTACTGACTGTGCTATTTTCTCTTCTGTGTGTGATTTGGAAGCTCTTATAACTTGCTTAGCCTCTTTCTGCCTAATCTTATAGGTCATTCTGTCTTCCTGACTCTGGTTTTTTTTATAATTACTAAATGCTAACTTTTTGTTTTTTACTATTTTGGCCACATCTGCGGAGTACCACAGTGGTTTCTTGAATTTTTTGCTTTTACTGACAAGCCTAATGCAATTTTCTGTTGCCTTAAGTAGTGCAACTTTTAAATAATCCAATTTCTTTCGGACTCCATTTAAATTGCTCCAGTCTGATAATGACTCCTTTACACATATTCTAATTTTGGAAAAGTCTGATTTTCTAAAGTCTAAAACTTTTGTTTTTGTGTGGTGTGACTCAGTCACTGTTCTTATATTAAACCACACTGACTGATGATCACTGGATCCTAAACTTTCACCTACAGTAATATCTGATACCAAATCTCCATTTGTTAACACTAAATCTAGTATGGCCTCTTTACGAGTTGGCTCCTCAACGACTTGTTTTAGAGACAATCCCAGTAGGGAGTTTAGAATATGTGTGCTCCTGGCACAAGTAGCTATTTTTGTTTTCCAATTCACATCAGGAAGATTAAAGTCACCCATGATGATAACTTCCCCCTTCATTGTCATTTTAGCTATTTCCTCAACTAGTAGATTATCTAACTCTTCAATTTGTCCTGGGGGCCTATAAATCACACCTACACGAGTTACTGTGTGATTACCAAATTCTAACGTAACCCAAACTGACTCTATGTTCACCTCACTAACCTTTATTAGGCTAGATTTTATGCTATCCTTTACATACAGGGCCACCCTCCCCCTTTCTTGCCTTCCCTGTCTTTTCTATATAAAGAGTACCCTGGTATTGCTATGTCCCAGTCATTTCTCTCATTATACCATGTCTCAGTAACAGCGACTAAATCTACACTATCAGTTGCCATTATTGCCACAAGTTCATGGATCTTATTCCCTAAACTGCGAGCATTTGTAGACATGACTCTAAGCTTATCATTTTTTAACACACTTGCTACAGGCACCTTCTGTCCTTGTTTTGGGGGACAATTGGATTGATGTTTTATCACCCTTTTGCCCCCCCCCCCTCCTAGTTTAAATACATCTTAGCAAAACCTCTGAACTGCTCACTGAGAACATTTGTTCCCTTTTGAGAAAGATGCAAACCATCTTTTTTGTACAGTTTATTTCCATTCCAAACAGAGCTACCATGAGCAATAAAGCCAAATCCTTGCTCCCGACACCATTCACCAAGCCACAAGTTAAAGTCCCTAATACGCATCCGCCTGTCGTTCTGAGTGTTATGCACAGGCAGAACTTCAGAGAATGACAGTGTGGAAGCAACCTGCCGTATATCATTGGCAAAAACACTAAAAACTTCCTTAACCTCTGAAACCTCATTGCAAGCCAAGTCATTTGTCCCTAAATGGACAAGTACATCCAATTCCCCTTCCTGCTTTGCTTGCTTAACAATATTACAGATACGTCTCCTGTATCTGTGAGCAGACACCTCACAAGACCACCATTGTCCATCTCCACACCTCTTATGATGGAATCCCCCAACAACAACTGCTTTCTATTAGGCCTCACCATAGTCTTCAAGCCTCTCTGCACAACACCACTAACCTCAGTGCCTCTCTGCACAACACCACTAGCCGCAGTGCCTCTCTGCACAACACCACTAGCCTCAGTGCCTCTCTGCACAACACCACTAGCCTCAGTGCCTCTCTGCACAACACCACTAGCCTCAGTGCCTCTCTGCACAACACCACTAGCCTCAGTGCCTCTCTGCACAACACCACTAGCCTCAGTGCCTCTCTGCACAACACCACTAGCCTCAGTGCCTCTCTGCACAACACCACTAGCCTCAGTGCCTCTCTCCACAATACCACTAACCTCAGTGCCTCTCTCCACAATACCACTAACCTCAGTGCCTCTCTCCACAACACCACTAGCCTCAGTGCCTCTCTCCACAACACCACTAGCCTCAATGCCTCTCTCCACAACATCACTAGCCTCAATGCCTCTCTCCACAACACCACTAGCCTCAATGCCTCTCTGCACAACACCACTAGCCTCAGTGCCTCTCTGCACAACACCACTAGCCTCATTGCCTCTCTGCACAACACCACTAGCCTCAGTGCCTCTCTCCACGACACCACTACACTCTGAAAGTGCAGAAAATGAATTATGTAGAGCAACAGACTGTGCAATATGCCTTTTATCCACAACTCCAAGTCTACCAGATCCTACAGTAATCCATCTGCCATTCCTAGTATGTCTCTGCGGCAGTGGCTTTGCAGCAGTTCCAGCCTGAGTTTGTTTACCAGATAATTTACAAATCTCAAACTTCAAAAATACAATCTCCTGCCGCAAGATAGACAACTGTCTACAGATTAGACAGCAACCAAACCTCCAAAAAGTGGAACAGTCCCTATTCTGCTCTGTGTCAGTGTGTATCAGGGATCCTTAGGACAGGTGTCAATCCATATCTGCCAAGTGACCCTATGTAGGGGGAACAGTCTCTATTCTGCTCTGTGTCAGTGTGTATCATGATCTCTGAGGACAGGTGTCAATCCATATCTGCCAAGTGACCCTATGTAGGGGGAACAGTCCCTATTCTGCTCTGCGTCAGTGTGTATCAGGGATCCTTAGGACAGGTGTCAATCCATATCTGTCAAGTGACCCTATGTAGGGGAAAAGTCTCTATTCTGCTCCGTGTCAGTGTGTATCATGGTCTCTGAGGACAGGTGTCAATCCATATCTGTCAAGTGACCCTATGTAGGGGAAAAGTCTCTATTCTGCTCCGTGTCAGTGTGTATCATGGTCTCTGAGGACAGGTGTCAATCCATATCTGCCAAGTGACCCTATGTATGGGGAACAGTCTCTATTCTGCTCTGTGTCAGTGTGTATCAGGGGCTTTGAGGACAGGTGTCAATCCATATCTGCCAAGTGACCCTATGTAGGGTGAACAGTCCCTATTATGCTCTGTGTCAGTGTATCAGGGTCTCTGAGGACAGGTGTCAATCCATATGTCAAGGTGTCCATATGTCATATGTCAGGTGTCAATCCATATCCATTGTGATTTAGGAATGTTAGGTGATTTCTGCCCTTTATGGATTAAAACCAGACTGCATCAACTGTGTAATTTTCCATGGGAGTTTTGCCATGGATCCCCCTCCGGCATGCCACAGTCCAGGAGTTTGTTTACCAGATAATTTACAAATCTCAAACTTCAAAAATACAATCTCCTGCCGCAAGATAGACAACTGTCTACAGATTAGACAGCAACCAAACCTCCAAAAAGTGGAACAGTCCCTATTCTGCTCTGTGTCAGTGTGTATCAGGGATCCTTAGGACAGGTGTCAATCCATATCTGCCAAGTGACCCTATGTAGGGGGAACAGTCTCTATTCTGCTCTGTGTCAGTGTGTATCATGATCTCTGAGGACAGGTGTCAATCCATATCTGCCAAGTGACCCTATGTAGGGGGAACAGTCCCTATTCTGCTCTGCGTCAGTGTGTATCAGGGATCCTTAGGACAGGTGTCAATCCATATCTGTCAAGTGACCCTATGTAGGGGAAAAGTCTCTATTCTGCTCCGTGTCAGTGTGTATCATGGTCTCTGAGGACAGGTGTCAATCCATATCTGTCAAGTGACCCTATGTAGGGGAAAAGTCTCTATTCTGCTCCGTGTCAGTGTGTATCATGGTCTCTGAGGACAGGTGTCAATCCATATCTGCCAAGTGACCCTATGTATGGGGAACAGTCTCTATTCTGCTCTGTGTCAGTGTGTATCAGGGGCTTTGAGGACAGGTGTCAATCCATATCTGCCAAGTGACCCTATGTAGGGTGAACAGTCCCTATTATGCTCTGTGTCAGTGTATCAGGGTCTCTGAGGACAGGTGTCAATCCATATGTCAAGGTGTCCATATGTCATATGTCAGGTGTCAATCCATATCCATTGTGATTTAGGAATGTTAGGTGATTTCTGCCCTTTATGGATTAAAACCAGACTGCATCAACTGTGTAATTTTCCATGGGAGTTTTGCCATGGATCCCCCTCCGGCATGCCACAGTCCAGGTGTTAGTCCCCTTGAAACAACTTTTCCATCACTTTTGTGGCCAGAAAGAGTCCCTGTGGGTTTTAAAATTTGCCTGCCCATTGAAGTCAATGGCGGTTCGCCCAGTTCGCGAATGTTTGCGGAAGTCCCCATCTTTGCGGAAGACATCACTACTCTGTAACACGTTTTTTAACTCTTACTTTTTATGTTCGGTATACTTCTCTATTTAAGTCAAATTGATAGGGTATGCCTCACAAAATATGATTATGCTACAAATACGGTATATTGTTACTTGCTACCTAAGGTTCTTGATGTGTGCACGTAATGTAGAGCTGATAATTGTGGCTCCCCCTGAGTACTTAGATTTTTCGCAGACAGCTACTGCAACCAAGGAATTAACTCCCCAGGGACCAATCTCATTAGCATACCCAGAAACCATAAATGATGGGTCTTAATATTTAATCTATGAATTTGAAGGGGCTCAACCCAGACAGCTACTGGAACCAAGGAAATAACCCCCCCAGGGACCAAACTCTTTAGAATACTCATGTATGCAAATGCTGTGTCTTAACATTTTATCTATGAATGGAAAGGGGCTCAACTCCTTACATAAGCAGAGATTAGCTCTGACGGATGCAAAAAAGCATCAAGCACATGTAGTCTTTTACCAAGAGACTCATGTTAATTCTGCTTCATAACTCATAGATATCCACTCTTGCTTCAAAAAAAGGGGGGTGTCCATCCTGGTTAGAAAGAAGTTAATTGGTGCACAAAACAGGAGACAAGGAAGGTCCCTATGTACTCTTACAGTGATATATAAGTAACATGCCATATACCCTAACTAATGTTTATGGTCCACACGATACACATCTTACCACATGCGTTGGTTGGAAGACTTAAGTTTAGAGAAGTAATTCTCGGAGGCAACACATATTTTTTGCTAGACTATAAAACAGATTCCTCATCCTCACATACAATGGGCCAAAAGACAACCTCTACTGTAGACAAAATTGCAAACCAAAATTCTAATATCATTTGTAAACATAATTTTGTAGACCGAACAATTACGTTACGAGGCGTGTCCGCTGCCAATCATTGTGGTCGTGGTAGTCGGTGCGGCAAGGTAATGAGGCAGTTCTTCCAGAGTGATAGAGTCCGCTATGCCTCTAAACCGGACGTTATTCCTCCGTGACCTGTCCTCCATGTCCGCTATTTTATTCTTCATGGCTAGGTGTTCTTTAGTTAGGTGTTGTACCTTCTCTAACACTTCATTGTGGGCCTGGCAGAGTTCCTCCGCCCAGTTCTCCAGATGGTTTGTTCGTTCTCCCAACTTAGCAACCTCTTTTGACATGGTCACAGCAATTTGCTTAATATCTTTCTGTAGTGTGGTACGAACGTTTTGCAGCATGGCGTGCAGGGTTTTTTCTGTAACCAAGTCATCAGAATAGGTAGCATGAGATGGTTCCTGGTCCGACATCCTTTCCGAGGCCGGGAAGTGCGCCATAAACTCAGCGCCATCTTGTTGTGCTTTGTGCCGCTCTTTCTTGCTTGTCCGGATTTGATCCGTTAGTTTCATCTGCTTGGACGGTGACATGTTATGGTTCCCCAGACGTGGAGCTTTATTCTCCGGTGTTTGTCACCAGTATCACTATTTTTTGTGGCTATTAGGCTAAAAAGGGCTCGGAGTTCTTACTCCATGCATCTTCTCTCACCAGACGTTGGCCACGCCCCCCTCTTACCTGGATTGTTAATGTTATGTTTACATATCCCTATATTGGAAATAATATGTATTTGTTAGATTACGAAAAATAAGATTAAAGGTAGAAATTCACATATTTCTCCTACAACTGTGTGCCTCCATTTTAGCTCATTCATTCAAGTTCTGCCCTCTGCACTTGGCAGTCAGCATAGAGACAGGGAAGAAATAAAACAAAGTTTATGTTCCTTGTGGTCATTTACATTCTATGCCCTGAATGATGTCGTTTTTTAAAATCTTTAAGATAAATTTAACCCCTTAAGGACACATGACATGTGTGACATGTCATGATTCCCTTTTATTCCAGAAGTTTGGTCCTTAAGGGGTTAAAGGAAACTGATCATTTTATGAAAGTTTTTTTTAACTCAAGTTAGACATGATTCTCATTGTTTCATTCAACAGTATACACTCCAGCTTAGTGACAGTTTACCTTTAAATATGTTAGTATTAATATACCAGATAACAATTTGCCTAAATGTATGTTTATGTCTTATGCCCCTGTTTCGTGTTTAAATGATATTAAATTGGAAAACACTTTCAATCTTACTTACTAGGTGACATAGTATTGTGTGGGTTAAATGTGCAGTTCGTGTTTCACTCTTTATATACAGCTTGTACAAGAACTTTCCTTATCACTCAACTGCCTAATCAAAGCCCAAAGCAACACAGTCTGTGTCGTGTTATCTATGGCTGTCGAATTTCTCAACAGCATATTGTTGCCTTGTGGTACTATCATAATGTATGACACTCTGATTATTGCATTTAAAATGCACAACCAAAAAGCTGGCAATCTAAACACAGTAGTCAAGACCTAGGTCTGGAATAACTCTGCAAAATGATGTATATGTGCTAATTGAAACCTAACTTTACAAAGTAAATATAAGATGGAACTAATCTCTGTGACAATTGTTGAAATTATGAATTCCAGTTCACATTTAATTAGTGTAAAGTAGCTTAATAAAATGTTTTGATTTAAGTATAGTCTTATATGAAATTTTGGGCCTTTGTATTTTTACATTACCTGCTTCCAGCATTCCTTAAAGTGGCACTGTCATGCCGAATCCCGTTTTTTTTTTTTTAACCTGCCTCCACTACATCCAATCGACCCCCTAGTCACCCCCAAATGCCCCTAAGCCCCCCACATTACCTATGTTTTATTCTTTATCTTCTGCCCAGATCTATATTCAGGGCGCCGCCATCTTTGTGTGGGTAGGTGAAGCCCCTGTGGGACACGTCATCTACCCACACTACACAGACTGTAAGATTCCCGCACATGCCCAGTGAAACACCTGGACATGCAAACGGGAATTTCATCTATTCATTCATTCATCAGACAGACGAATGAATGAATAGAAAAAATCAGACGAACAAACTAACACTGTGTATCAGTGTTCGTTTGTTCGTTCAGTTTATTACAAGGAGGGAGCTACCGGCGTGCAGCTCCCTCCTTGTAATATGTAACTATAGAAGCGGCAGGGAGCAGAGCTCCCCACCACTTCATAAGCCCCCCAGGTCCCCCCTCACTCTATGGGGGTCAATATGACCCCCATAATAGCACAAGGGAGATTAAAATCTCCCCAATGCCCCTACTCGCTATACCGCTATACTCGCTATAAGGTGGGGGGACCTACTGTCCTCCCCCCCGGCCCCCACCCCTGAGCGGTGGGTGGGGGCCCTAATAAAATAATAAGGGGGGGGGACCTACTGTCCTCCCCCCCTGGCCCCCACCCCTGCGCGGTGGGTGGGGGCCCTAAATGACCCCCCCCCATCAAGGTGACTAGGGGTCCCAAGCCCCTAGTCACCCCCCCCCACCCAAAACATTCTATCCCCTACCTACCCCCCTCACCCTAAAAATAGTGAGGGGGGAATAAAATAACTAACCTGTAAAAAAGAAAATTAAACTTACCATTTGACGTCTTCTTTTTTCTAAATTCTTCTTTCTTCAGCCCCCCAAAAGGCCAAATAAAAATCCATCATACCCGTCGCACTTAAAAAAAAAAAAAACGAGCGCAAACAAAAATTAATCCATGTTCACCCATGGAGGGCACGCCGCGTACTGAGCTCCGCAGGGCGGGTCAAGGCTTATAACAATTAGGCTTAGAACACACTGATTGGTTGGTTTAAGCCAATCAGAGTGCTCTGTCATTTTACACAGCGTGGGAAAATTCAAAAGAACTTTCCCACGCTGTGTAAAATGACAGATCACTGTGATTGGATGGTTTTCAAGCCATCCAATCACAGTGCTTTGTGTTATTTTACAAGCGTGGGAAAATTCCAAAGAACTTTCCCACGCTTGTAAAATGACACAGAGCAGTGTGATTGGATGGATTTCAAGCCATCCAATCACAGTGCTCTGTGTCATTTTACACAGCGTGGGAAAATTGAACTTTCCCACGCTGTGTAAAACGACACAGAGCACTGTGATTGGATGGGTATGATGGATTTTTATTTGGCCTTTTGGGGGGCTGAAGAAAGAAGAATTTAGAAAAAAGAAGACGTCAAATGGTAAGTTGAATTTTTTTTTTTACAGGTTAGTTATTTTATTCCCCCTCACTATTTTTAGGGTGAGGGGGGTAGGTAGGGGATAGAATGTTTTGGGTGGGGGGGGTGACTAGGGGCTTGGGACCCCTAGTCACCTTGATGGGGGGGGTTCATTTAGGGCCACCCACTGCGCAGGGGTGGGGGACGGGGGGAGGACAATAGGTCCCCCCCCTTATTGATTTATTAGGGCCCCCACCCACCGCTCAGGGGTGGGGGCCAGGGGGGGAGGACAGTAGGTCCCCCCCCCTTATTGTTTTATTAGGGCCCCCACCGTGCAGGGGTGGGGGCCGGGGGGGAGGACAGTAGGTCCCCCCCTTATTGTTTTATTAGGGCCCCCACCCACCGCTCAGGGGTGGGGGCCGGGGGGGAGGACAGTAGGTCCCCCCAATTGTTTTATTAAGGCCCCCACCCACCGCGCAGGGGGTTTATTCGTTTTTTTTTTTTTTACTGCATACTAGACATGCCCCTACTCGCGGTATAGCGAGTAGGGGCATATTATTTACTAATCTTTACTTAGTATTATTAAAGTTGGCTGAAAGACCAATTTAGGTCTTTCAGCTTTTAGTAGATAGCTCCCTGATACCGTGGGAATTAGGGAGTTATCTACTAAGCGGCTGCAAGATACAGCCGCGGCAATGAAAAGGATCGGAGTTTCATTCATTAGAATGAAATTCCGATACGATCAAAGTACCGAATTGCATCCTAACACCAATGGAGAAACAGTGCTCATTCTGTTAGGATGCAATTCGGCAGTTTTGCCGGCGTTCTGTCTAAGTGACAGGACGTTCGGCAATACTGACAGGAAGCATTGTGGGAACAGGGAGGAAAGCTAGGGATCATGGGAAAATTGCTCTGACCAGCGGAAATGAAGCACAATTTGCTCCTCCGCTGGTCTGAGCTGGTCAAGCGGAGAAATCCTCCATAAGTCAAAGAGTCCCTACTTTGTCTTATGATTTTAAAGAAAACTAAAGAAGACAGGAAGAAAAGAAGAACAGATCCTGAGAGAGGGGGAGAAGAGGAAGAGATTGAGGAAAGGTAAGTTCGGCATGACAGTGCCGCTTTAATTCTGTAAACTATTTCCTGAAAGGGATACCAAACTTTCCTTACCTAAAATCTTCCCATGGAATTTGCTTCCAGTGCCTTATCGGAACATCTCTCTGAGGCAGCAAAATATGTGTGCTTGTTAATATATTCATCCTGCTTGCGTAGATGAACAGTAGGCTGATGGTCCTGTTTGCAGTCCCAAGCATCATTGAAGAGGCAATATCTGTCCTTTTAAATTATCTTGGCAGATTCCCCCACTGGCAGAAAAGCAGCCGCAGGCATTTCAGAGCATGGCCTGACCTAGTTACAGCTGAGGAAGCAGAGTAGGAAACTCCAAAGGGCTGAGGGATTATGGAAGAGGGAGACCCATGCTGAAATGTCGCAAAGGAGAGATTTAACCATTTCCACTCAAAAAACAACATTTCTAAATAGATACACACTACTGTAAATCCTTGTGTGTGAAACATGCAGACAGGATGGCTTACTAGGCCATATGAGGCTAAATATATCAAAACGGATTGAAAATATTTCAAGGACAACTTAAAATCACGTTTGGCCAAAGAAATGCTTTACATGTGTATATAAAGGAACCTTGTTTTTTAAAAGTTTGTTAATGTGAATTTGCGTGCAAAATGCCTCCCCAACTGTGCAAATCCATTGGTTTCGCTGCCATGTTTATCCATCTTCCACCAGCCGTTTATTGTCTATGATATGTACTAGACTTATGCATTTGGATTCAGGCAAATTGAACTGATCTACATTTTGGACGATATCTATATCTTTGAAGTGTGATATGGTAGTATGACCAAATAAATTACTAGTGCGATGGCCAAACATGTTCGTTTGATTCGGTATTTAGAGTTCCACCTGTGGTAGCACAAAAAAGAGATGAATGATGGGGGGAAAAAAGATGATAGAAAAATCAATATTATGTATATTTTAGGTACAGATTGGCCCATTTTTGCTTCCTTCTTGGTTTGTCCTAAAGTTTTTCAAAATATTGTTCATGGATTATATTCGGCCAATCAAACGTCACATTAACAAGCATTAGATTACCTAAACAAAATGTAATTTCTGGAAAATGATTCAGTGGAACCAAACTTTTCCACCATAACCATACTTAAGTTTAATTTGTACTGCTTCACAAAGAGCATAGAACAGTGATTTCATCACTCATATCCTTGTGTTCACCACAAAGGAAGTTAACCGATGCCATGCATTCGGCTCCCTCACGGTCCTCCTGGTAAGACTGCATTGCCTGACACGACCACCTCATGCAGTCTGTGAAGCAGAACACACCAGAGAGAATACATTTTCTGTGGAGGACACCATCCAACCAAATGTTGATAGATAGAGCAGTGAAAATGGAATTGAATAAGCAGTAAGGTATTGTGTGTGGAAATCCATAGTGAAACTAAAGCATCCTTAACCCATTAAGGACACATGACATGTGTGACATGTCATGATTCCCTTTTATTCCAGAAGTTTGGTCCTTAAGGGGTTAAAGCGACACTATAGGGTCAGGAGTACAAACATATATTCCTGACCATATAGTGTTGAAAAAACACTATATTGGTGGTCGGCCCCCCCTGTCTCCCTTATACAGGGTTACATTTTTCCTTTATTCCAGCGCTGCGTGGGTCCGCTGGTGCCTGCTCTGACCCTAATCCTCGTCCTTGGGTGAGATCATCAAAAATGTTGATCTCAGTCAATCTAATGTTTTCCTATGGGAAAGCATTGGATTGGCTGAGATTGTCAATTCTGACGATCTCAGCTGAGGAGGCAGGGCAGGGGCGGGCCAAACTCCGCACTTGCCAATCAGCATCTCCTCATAGAGATGAATTGACTCAATGCATCTCTATGAGGAAAGTTACACAACTCCATGTAGAGATACGTGGAGACGCTGACTGGAGGCACCTCTTGTAGCCATCTGAGGAGTGGCCACTGGAGGTGTCCATAAGCACTTTTGAAGGTCCTCAGATTGCTCTTGGGTTTTTGTCACCCTGTGCTCAGCATAAGTGCAGGATGTGTATAATGTAGTGATTGTCCAGGTTGTATGTGCCTCCCCCCCCCCCCCCCCCTTTCTCCTATGGTCTCCTATTTTATTGTTTTCCCAGCAGGGCATTGTCCAATTGTTCCAGGGACACTACCAGTCCAGTTCAAACTGGCTGCCCTGCCACTCCTTTAAATCTACTATCTGTTCCTCAGCCATTGTTAGTCCCCACCCTTCCTGGTAATTACAGGCCTCTATTCACACTGGTTGTAAGCTTTGTAGTGTAATTGGTTGCTATCCAAAGTCCATATTGTTATTGGTTGGCGTAGGATATGTTGAGTGATTGGTAACTATCCCAAGTCCATATTGACATTGTTACCACTGTAACCCTATTGTATGTTAATGAGGCTGTTGGGGTTTAAATATATGTTCTGTTTTTAATAAAGGTGGTTCTTGTCCTCTTCACTAAGTGTTGTCTAGTGTTTGGGGAGGTGAACTATAATCCTTACAGCAGCATTTCTTCCAACCTGAGAGGACATCGGTTTGAGATCTCTGTCTTATTGGCTAATGATTGACCAAACAAAGGACCAACCAAAATATAAACATATTTTTAATAGATTGTGCCCACGAGATGACTAATGAGTACTTACTGCTTATTTAATGTGTGGGCACAATATAGTTGGCCCATGGGCATGATTTAGTAAACTCATTGGTATGAGCTACTACATCATGTGCACAAGAGCAACAATATCCTGGGGCAGCAGGGCTGGTGGTTTCTATTAGCACCTACCCTCATGCTACCTTGGCTGGCTCTGGTGATGTGTATCCTCCCCCAAGTGCAATTTGCCACCTGTGCCTGCCCCTTTTCCTTCTCCCCTACTTGTTGTAATTCACTGGAATGGCAGAATTAGAAAATGGGCAGGAGCAGAGAGGGGCAGGTGCTGGCAGCTCAGGAGAGTCAGAAATCTGAAAACTGCAGAGCACCCCCGGGGGGAGGGGATACAACATCTCAATGTAATCTGGAGACCGCTGAAGCAGCAGGTTGCTAGTGCTTATGGGAAGCACTGGCCCTGCTGCCTATGATATAGTTATCGTGATTTACCAGATCGGGCCGACAAGTTAACTATATCATGCCCACACATTAGTTAAACTGTGAGCATGCATTAACAATCTTGTGAGTTTAGGCAAGTCTTTTGCATAAACTCTCTTTACTAACTCCACAGCAGGAAAAAAAATATAAAGAAGAGCCAATCAAAATGTAATAGGAAGTGAATAGGCTCCTTCTCCTCTTTCAGAATGCGACAAAGACGGATAAAGTTCAAAACCATAACAGGAAAATCAGATATCTATCGCCAACAGCAACAATGGCAACAATCCAACTAGATGAGAGCGATCCTGTAACGAACGAGAATCCAACAGGGCCAAGTCTGAAACGAGAACGTGAAAAAGGTTTGGCACATTGTCGAAACGAAGGAAGCAAAGGAAGTAATCTGTTAACTAATTGCATACAATTTACTCTTAAGAAATAAAATATAAATACTGAATTACATAAATTCTAGGAAACAACCTAAGTGAAACCAGTACTAATATGGTAGACTTAGTATAACAAGGAGGAACGGACAGGTAGTAGAAAGCTATACCCAAGAAGAAGGAAAGTCCCAGGAAGGAAAAGCATACCCCCGAGAGGTCCCAAGCATCCCAACCAAGGGAGGGAGTAGCGTGGGAAAATACTCACCTGCTATCATTACTAAAATTAAGATCATAAGTACACTAAAGCTAGCATAACCTTAAATTTTACCACATGACAGGAGGCTTCCTATTTTGCATTTTTAACGTTGATGCAGAAGAGACAGGGCCGCAGAAGAACCCGGGTGAAAGCAAAACGTCCGAAAAGTGGATTCCTGAGACCAGTCCGCAGAACGGAGGATATGCGATAGCGACACCACCGCCGAGAAAGTAGACAACCCTCGGATGGAGTGAGCCCCAAATTAAGTCTCTATGCCCGCCAGGGACAAAACCCATTGTATCAATCTATGGATGCGGACAGGAGACCCACTATTCGAGCGAGTCCATGGAGTGGAATGGTTTGGCAACGGATGACTCTGTGGAGCTCCTTGCAAATAGCCGAGATCTTTGACGCTGGTAGTCGTAGCGTGCTGGACGTGGAGTTGATCTCCAAGCCCAAGAATTGTACTGTTTGGGATGGGGACATTGCCGACTTTTAGTGGTTCACCACAAATCCCAGTTATTCCAGGAGCAGAATAGCAGAAGATCATCCAGGTAGATAATGCATCAAATTCCTCTTGCTCAAAGATGAGCAACCACCAGCTTCAGCAGTTTGGTGAAGCACCATAGGGGCGAGCTGAGGCTGAAAGGAAGACACATGAACTGCCAGGGGAGGCCTCACCACTTTAATTGGAGGAGCTGATGACAGGAGTGGTGGACGGGTACCGATAGGTATGTGTCCTTGAGATCTAACCTTGTGAACCAGTCGCAGTCCTGAAGAAGGTCCCAAGAGGTGGATGCCCTCCATTTTGAACATATTCTTTACCAGGAACATATTGCTGAAGAAACCCCCGGGTTCCGGAAAGGGGGTTTGATTGTGCCCTTCGCTCGCAGTTCCTGTAATTCGATGTCGATGAGTCTGGAATAGTCTGCGGGAGAGTTGATAGGTTGTGGCGGCTCCAATTGAAGTGGAAATTCAAGTAGTATCCATGCATCTGCTGAGATGGTCGTCCAGGCCTAAAAGAATAGAGCGATATGGCCTGCAGTACAATGTTTTAAGGGAAATTTAGTGAAATGGTGGTTTACCTGTGGAGAAGAGTGCTCTGCCACGACCACATGGTCTCTGACCTCTAACCACTCCTCTGGAATAGGAGAACGGTTGTCTGTAGCCCACCTCCAGGTAGAAAGGTTGGGGCTTCGATGAACGGGGGCCTGATGTCAAAAATTGGCGGCCAGCCCTTCCAAAAAAAAAAAAAAAACTTGTGGTGTTGACCCTGAAGACGTTCCTCATGGAAGTCTGCACCTTATTTAGTGACATGAAGACATTCACGTGTCTGTTCCATTCTTTGAGGAATGCGTCCGAGCTCTTTGGTGCCCAATTCCAACAACTTTCCGTCTATGCGGAGTAGTGCTGCTTTGCGCCTCTCAGAAAAGAGGGCAACATTTGTGTTCCCCACAAAACAGAAGCACCTTTGTGCCCATTCCCGTATGTCATGTGCCCATTCCCGAACTGTGGTGGCATCTAATTGATCGGCTCTCAGGAAAGGGTTGTCCGCCAGATACATGATTCTAGAGAGGGGGCCGATGGAATCCAGTAGTTATTCCTGCACCCCTCGGAATCCCTTTTCCACGTCTGGTTGAATTCTGGTGTCTGGACAACGTGATCAGGTAGGGAAGGATGTGGGCATTCCGACCGCAGTCCATTACGCACCACCTTATCTAATGGTTTGCGTAGCCATAGGTGCATACATTTGGCCAAATGCTCTGGGGGTGTTCAATCCCCTGACCATGGGTGCCTTATATTCCGTAGGTGGAATAGTTTTTGACCCGTCTGGTCAAGGATGGTTTCCCCCTCCTCCTGTGGGGGTTCAATGCTCTTGGACATCTGGAGTTCACCCATGAAAGTTTCTCGCAGAAAACCGGAATGCGATCCAGTATCTGACCCCCATGCATCTTGTGAGTCCGATGCTACCGCCTGCCATTCATCCAGTATGGCCATAGAACAGGTCAGGTCCACCTCCTCCTCCAAGGAGTAGTCATGTGATGGGACAGGGGTAGTGGATGGTGCCGACTTGTGTCGTTTGGTGGGCATCTTGGCCTTGCCTGGGTTGTGTTGCCTCTTCTCTCCCTTCCAATGGCATTTGCCAGGGTGAGTCTCCTTCTTACTGTGGATCTGGACTGCCCATATGGGTTGGATATGATATGTTTCAGAGATGTTCCCTCTGTAATGGAACAAGATGAGCTAAAGCCAGCTTGAGAACTGAGCGGGGACCCACCTAAGGGCAGGCTATTTCAGTTGCTGCCCATTCTCAATATTCTCTTGCAACCTGTTTTTTGCTCTCCATAGGTTTAAAGGGTAATCCAGATGTGGACCCCTTGCTCACGGTGCCTAGAGAGATATCAGCTATGCCTCACTGATGATGCCTAACAAGGCTGAAACGATCGTCTGGGGTTGCTGTGTCTCTCGTGCAGAGGGAACTTGCTGGCATTTCGGATCTGGACTGCCCGTATGGGTGGGACCAGTCTGATATGTTTCAGAGATGTTCCCTCTGTAATGGCACAAGATGAGCTAAAGCCAGCTTGAGAACTGAGCGGGGACCTACCGAAGGGCAGGCTATTTCAGGCCCTGGGGAGATAGCGCAGCTAAGCAGACAAGGGCACATGTAGGAGTGTGGGGATAGATGCATGGGATTGGTTGGGAAAGAGTGTGTGGGATTATGTTCTGTGTAAGTTAGTGTGGGGGAGGTCTTACCTCAGTGCCACTTGGGATTCGGGCCAGCAAACAGCTTCCTGTCCTCCTGCTCCTGTTTACCTGGGCCTGCAGATTTACACAGCTTGAGGGATGAGGCTTTCTGGCTTCCCTCAGAGCTGCTGCAGCATGGATGGTGGCTGGCAACTCCTGATTCAGGTGCTCTCCTCTCCTGGATCCTCTCCCCTGGGTGGCTGCTGGTGTGGGTGCTCCCCCCCCCCCCCGCGGCCTCTCTCCATCTGGGGCCTTCCCTGTGGCCCATGCTCCCCTCTCCCCTGGGTGGCTGCCTGACTCCTCTCCCCTGGGGATGGCTGCTGGTGTGGGTGCTCCCCCCCCCGCAGCTTGTGTCCCTCTGAGGCCTTCCCTGTGGTCCCTGCCACCCTCTCCTATGGTGGCTGCCAGTGTGGGTGCTTCCCCCCCCCACGGCCTGGGTCCCTCTGGGGCCTTCCCTGTGGCCCCTGCTCCCTCCCTCCCCTGGCTGGCTGCCGGTGTGGGTTTTCTGCGGATGGAGCAGCAAAGAAAGAGGAGGGGGAGCCCAGAGGCGGCTCTAGACTTTATGAGGCCTTAGGCGAAACTGAAACATGAGGCCCCACTAACAAAAAAGTGTCACACATACACATTGATGCACAGTTTACCTGTGTATGTGCCTGAGAGTGTGTCTGACATAGTATCCTTGTGTGTGAATGTATGTCTCTGTGAGCATGTTTGCATTTTTGTCTGAGACCCTATGTGTATGGGGTAGCTGCTTGAAGTGTGTTGTGTGTATGGGGGGTGATGGTGAGAAGGAGAGGCCGGTGATGGTGAGAGGGGGTGAGTGTGAGAGGGGGTGATGGTGTGGGAGGTGATGTGAGAGGGGTGATGGTAATGTGAGAAGGAGGGGGGTAATGTGAGAAGGAGGGGGGTTGATGTGAGAAGGGGGATGCGAGAGGGAGGGGGTGATGTGAGAAGGAGGGGGTGATGTGAGGAGGGGGTGATGTGAGAAGGAGGGGGGGTGATGTGAGGGGGTTTATGCTGAGGGTGGTAAAGGGTGGTGGGGGGTGAGGCTGAGGGTGGTGGGGGGTGTGAGGCTGAGGGTGGTGGGAGAGTGGTGAGGCTGAGGGTGGTGATGCTGAGGGTGGTGGGGTGGTGGTGAGGCTGAGGGTGGTAGGGGGCTGAGGGGTGATGCTGAGGGTGGTAGGGGGCTGAGGGGTGATGCTGAGGGTGGTGGGGATGATGCTGAGGGTGGTGGTGAGGCTGAGGGTGGTGGGGGGCGATGCTGAGGGTGGTGGGGGTGGTGAGGCTGAGGGAGGTGATGAGGTTGAGGGTGGTGGGGGGTGAGGCTGAGGGTGGTGTGGGGGTAGTGAGGCTGAAGGTGGTGTGGGGGTGGTGAGGCTGAGGGTGGTGGAGGGATGAGGGTGAGGGTAGTTGGGGGTGATGATGCTGAGGGTGGTTGGGGGTGGTGATGCTGAGGGTGGTGTGGGGGGTAGTGAGGCTGAGGGTGGTGGGGGGTAGTGAGGCTGAGGGTGGTGGGGGGGTGAGGCTGAGGGTGGTGGGGGGGTAGTGAGGCCGAGGGTGGTGTGGGGGTGGTGAGGCTGAGGGTGGTGTGGGGGGGGGGTGAGGCTGAGAATGGTGTGGGGGGGTGAGGCTGGGTGGTGTGGGGGTAGTGAGGCTGAGGGTGGTGTGGGGGTAGTGAGGCTGAAGGTGGTTGGGGTGGTGATGCTGAGGGTGGTGTGGGGGGTAGTGAGGCTGAGGGTGGTGTGGGGGTGAGGCTTATGGGGGTGGTGAGGCTGAGGGTGATGGGGGTGATGTTGAGGGTGGTGGGGGGTGATGCTGAGGGTGGTGTGGGGGGGTAGTGAGGCTGAGGGTGGTGTGGGGGGTGGTGAGGCTGAGGGTGGTGTGGGGGGTGGTGAGGCTGAGGGTGGTGTGGGGGTAGTGAGGCTGAGGGTGGTGGGAGGGTGAGGTTGAGGGGGGTGAAACAGAGCCTACCTTAATTTCCCTGGTGGTCCAGTGGGCTCCCTGGTGGTCCGGTGGCCATTGCTTCCGGTCTGCAGCTCCACAGAGCTGCAGACCATGTAATCTTGCGAGATGTCAGAGTGTTGCTGTGGTAACCCACGGCAACGCTCTGATTGGCCCGTTCTCACGAGACACATGGTCTGCAGCTCTGCTCACTGCGGAGCTGCAGACCGGTGTCTGCGGTGACTGGCCGGGCAGACAAGAGGGGCCTCATACCGGGCAAGCTGCAGGGTCCCCTCTTGGTGTCGGGTCCTCGGTCACTGACCGAGGACCTGACACAGTCTGCCCACAGGCTGTTTAGGCGGCAGCGAGGGCCCAGCCAGCGCGAGGCCTTAGGCGGCAACCTAAACCGCCTAATTAGAGAGCCGCCTCTGGGGGAGCCTATTCACTGTGGATACTATACTTCCTATTGCATTTTGATTGGTTCTTGTCATACTTTTCTTTGCTGCTGTGGAGTTTATGCAAAATAGGAAGCCTCCTGTCCTGTGGTAAAATTACATGTTATCTCCCAAGTTCCATGCAAAATAGCTGAAATGGAAATATCTCCAACAATGCTATAGTCTCAACAATAAGAACTACTAGAATGCCTGGGCCCCGAAACATCCCAGTTTCATTGGGACAGTGACATTTGTATTTATAATTGTCTGAGAGCAATATGATGCAAAACAAAATGGCCACCTCCACTGTAAAATTTCTGTATATTTAAATGGTAATTACAGCTACATTTACTGTAGATTGATTAGATGAAAGTAATATTAATCTGCTGGGAGAGTTATTTTAATCTGATTTATGTAAAGATACTTTCAGATGACAGAGCCATTTTAATATCTCCAATACTATTACACTGGTTAATGATGCATGCATCTCCAAGGTAACAGTTCGACTTAAAGTAATGTAAATAGTCAGCACTTCACCCTTTAAGTGCCAAAGATGAGCCCACTACACCTCAGTGCTTTGGGCTTTTAAATAGGAGTAAGTGTGGACTTGTTTTCCTGGCCTTGAATCTTTAGGACCTTGCTCTAAAATTCCCCCCTTTCCTCTTTAACTCAACTAAACTGTAAATGTAGGATTGCAGGACGTACACCAGGCACAGTTACCCTCACTCATTTATTTCTTTAATCTATTCAGTGTGTTGGGAAAATCACCAGTAAATATATACATATTAAAATATACACTCACTGGAAATGAGTGTAAACAACCAGGGGACGGAGTGTGAGTTAATGAGGTCTTATTGTCATATTAGTGACCTAATCCAATTAACAATGTAGCTGAAGCTGGTGTCAATCAAACTCCCTCACACCACACATAGAAATAGCAACTAAATCAGCCCAAATGACCCAGTGGAGGATACCCATGCTGGACCTCACCTGCTGGACCTCAAGAACCTCATAACAGTCATTACATCACTGGTACTGAGGCTGCTTGATCAGTTTTCTCGACCTAGCTGCCACAGAAGGTAGCACACGGCATACACATGCAATATGAACTGGCATTGTGGTTTGTACGTTTTCTTTTTTACTTCTACTCGTCTTATGGAGCACTTATTAATGGACGCACAGCTCAGAAAATATTCCACAGCAAAGGTTTACTCTGTATACATATCATTAAGATGGAAGGGGGTTTGATAATTAACATTAATTTTATATGATTTACAATAAATTAAATGTATAAAATAAGATATTAATATATTAAAAGGTATTCATCTAAACTGTGAACTGAGAGCCAAACTGCAAAATGTTATCTAAAATAAGGTATCTGGAAACAATTAAAAAAACTTTTACAATCTATCCAAGCAGATGTTGTTTAAGATATCACTATCACTAATATATATAGGATATTCAGTATTTTTTAAACTAATCTTAGACTTAGCAAACCCATGATTGCTGTACAGATATGCAAGCTGAAAAGATTTACTAATCATAACAGATAACTTCTACTTCTTGTATTCCAGATGATCCCATATCAGACTTTTCCCTAAGACTAGTATTTTGCTAATCAGAATTAGCAGGAGGAAACTTCAGTTTTTAAGATACAAATCTTTTACATATCCGAAAAAACAAAGTAACCATACATATGTATAATATCACTGCCTGGAATAACAGAGCATTCTGTCTCATTATTTAAAAAAATAAAAAAAAAAAAATCTCAGCAGTTTGGAACCAACCAATCTATTAATAAGAATTCTGTCTGGAACAGATTTTGGATAGCCTCAAGGAAACAAGAATAACTGGCTAACTGCCTATTTATTTAATTGCCATAGTTGGCTCTGAGACTACGCTTTCTAGATGCGTTTGTATAAATCTTGATAGATACACAATCATTTTAACTACAAAAAATACCATCATCTAATATCTTGTTTATAAGTAAATAATTCTGGATTGCAGATATAAATTGCTGGAACATCAGCCCCAATTCTAGATGAATGAGAGAAACCAATTGAATGAGGTGTGCCTTCTGAGACTATAGTAATGTAGGGCAGTATAAAGAGGTCAGGTACCCATTTGAGCTTGTTTATTAAACTGGAATTTGTGGCTAAAATAACCGAGTTATAGCATATACATATAGAATATCTGGGTTGGAGTTATTTTGTGTCAATCTTTGTAACTAAACCCAAGAGTAGATGAATTTCAGAGGGGTAGAAGATTGGTGATTAGTAATGCCTACATTAATCTATGGATCCTCATTTCATAGTCTAACTAAGTGAGCCTGCTGCAGAAAATTCACAAACTGTTTAATCTCTAGTCAAAATTTTGCACTCTATGTGTTGTAGACTACATCTCCCCTGATGCTTTGCCATCATTATGGCTGTAAGAGAATTATGGGAGATGAAGTCAACAACATCTGGAGTGCCAACGTTTGCCTATCCCTGCTAGTGATATAGAAAATAAACAACAATGGAGTTATTCACTAAAGTCTAGATGGCACTGTATTGAATGGGTCAAAACATTTGCTGCTGTAAAGGGCCGCCTCCATAGCCTTCATATGCCCCACCTACGGCATGTTTCCACAGCATTTAAAACTAGTGACTGGGCAGCCAGTTGCTAGAAAAGCCACCGCTTATTTTATAATTAATTAGGGCACCCACATGCTGCCCATGGGTGGGGGTCAGGTATGTGCATTAGGCATTCCCCCTTTATTTTTAATATTAGGAGACATTCGATCCTCCCCAAATATATTAGAATAGCACTTACCGGTACTCATGGTTGGGGGCCTGGGGCAGACTTTAGAATGGGAACTTTTCTAGTGACTGGGCAGCAATGGATGTTTAAAACCTCCATTATAGCAATAGCATCCCTCATCCCATAGAATTTGTTTATTTAATATATTTATTTTTTTCTTAACTTTTTTCATGTGGTGAATGCAGGGCCGGCGCATCCATAAGGCAAACTTCTCGTGACCGGCAGGAGGGAAGCGCTCCCTCCTACCAGGTCATGTTATGGTCCCCCTGGCGTGCGGCTGTGGTAATATCAAAGGCGGCGAGGGAGTTGTGATTTCCCTGCTCTGCTCCCTCGCTGTTTGCTGATGCCGTGGGGAGCCAGAATATGAGCCCGCGAGGCGCGAGGGAGCCGAGCAGGGAAATCACAGCTCCCTCGCCGCCTCTGATTTTAACACATCCACACGCCTCCCAGCATCCCAATGTGTGGTTGTGACTGTCAGTGCGTAACTGCCAGTGTGTGTCAAATAAGTGAGTCTGTGTCTGTCAGTGACATCTGTGTGTTTTGTCATTGACTGTGTGTGACTGTCAATGTGTGTACACCCACCACTGAGTGTAGCGTGGCGGAGCAGAGCACGGTACAGGAGCTTCTGTTTCCTGTACCTGGCCGGACTGACAGGAGGTGCTCACTAAAAGAGCATTTTGGGCAGGCCACCCGGGTACAGAAAACTGAAGCTCCTGTACAGGGATCCGCTCCACTCGGCCACGTCACAAAAATGGTAGGAGGCACACCAGGAAGGGGAGGGGACCACTAAAGGGGTGGGGGTGCACCAAGGGACAGGGAGGGGAAAGAAACATTAAGGGACAGGGAAAGGAGGGTGGGAGGGGAGAGGAACCCTAGGGGACAGGAAGGGAGAGGGTCTGGATGTGAAGGAAACACATAGCAAAGCTTGAGAAGAGGAAAAAGAGACACACAGAGGGGCTGTGGGGAGGCAAATGGGTTGGGGTGAAAGAGACACACACAAAAGGTTTTTGGAAGAGCAAAAGACACAAAGGGGCTGGGAGTCACACAAAGTGGCTGGGATGAGTAAGACACACAAAATGTGGGAGGATATAAGAATGATACAAAGGGGGGAATAGAGACACACAAGGGGGGTTGTAAGAGATACACAATGGGAGTTGTAAGACACACAATGGGGATAAAATAGTAGATAAGATACACTAAATGGGGGTAAAACATTTAAAAGAGGAGGTTAAGAAGCACACAGATGAAGATGTATTTTTTTGGGGGGGGGGAATGCATCTTCGCCCATGTACCCAAAAATCCTTGCACCAGCCCTGGGTGACTGGCTAGCAAGCACTAGCCAGCTGCCAAGGTTTTTTTCCCCCACTGACTGCTAGCGCATCCAGCTGGCAAATAATACTTGAAATTATCATTCAGTTGCAAAAAGCAAGTAAATGATAATTTGCGAATGTGCAAATTGCCTTTGTTTTATCTTTAATCCCCTATGGTCACTGATAAATGTGTTTTATTGACAAATCCATGTATCTTATTTAATTTGGCTTTGGTAAATCTAACACGGTTTAGTAAATAACTCTGCTCTGTGTACCTACTTATGAGGAAAAAAAATCCCTTTTTTGGGCCCAAATCCATCTATCCCTCTTTTCTATCCTAATGTCTCACTTTCCAAGGAGCTTCATATTGTTTGTTTGTCTGAGTGTATTACAGAGTTTCAAAGTAATAATACTCATAATAAGGTGTCTTTAACCCCTTAAGGACACATGACATGTGTGACATGTCATGATTCTCTTTTATTCCAGAAGTTTGGTCCTTAAGGGGTTAAACTACAATAAATGTGTTTAGAAATAGCCTGTGTAAATAAGATACATTGATCTTGTTCTGAATTACATTTTAGTGGCATGAGATGTCCCTCTTTGTCCATTTGAAATGTTGCAGAACATTCAGGGATTTCAGCGATAAGGTTGGCCATTGAAAACAGCACAGAGAAGCTACGTCCGCCGAAAGCTTATCCACACTTCAGGTGCTAAGAGAGAGGTGGGCATATACATTGTGTGTGTGTGTGTGCGCATGGGAGTGTGTAGTTGTATGTGTTTGCTTGAGAGTATGGTCTGTGTGTGAGCATCTGGAATTATTGATCTATGGGTAAGTTGACTTTGACAGCCCGACTATAAACAGTGGTGAGCTTAAACACAATGTGGCTGTAATGTGTGACAAAAAAAACATACCTTGTATATGAGATACAAGTTATTAAATTATCTAGAAAGATTGTAGAAAAATGCTTAAAGGAAGAAAGTGATTGATACATCTCAGCCATTCACAGTTCTTATGCTGAAACCAATGGCAGAAATACCATACAAGCTTTTCCTCAAAATCGATGAAGCCAAATTGTTTATATATGAGAATGAATGTGTGTATGAATAGAAGTGAATGTATTATGCATCAGAATAATATGTGTATAGCTGTAGCTTCACTATAGCCATACTGAGAAAATGAATATCGTGGCAGTAAGGAGAGGGGGAGTAAGAGCAGCAGAAGATCTTTTATTTCATACATGTTACACGTTTTCTAGCATGCCAACAATCATGGTTACTCATGCCAATATCTCCATATTTTACATGCTAGCAAATATAGTGTCTGAAATACCTTTACTTTATAAATATATGTAAACTTTCAAAGGGGGTTCTTACATACAGTTTTAAAAACAAATACTTGCTGTGTTTTGCAACCAAATAAGAAAAGTTAAAATAAATAAAAAAAATTGTAACATGTCCTGAATATGCTCATTGGCTGCTAAAATCTACGTATCTCATTACTGTTCAAATGTGTGTGTTTAAGCTATATGCTGGAAGATTGTATGTGCATTATCTGCAATGACATAACCACTGGACATATTACATCTACAGTTACATTAGAGACAGTGTGATCATAACTATACACTTTGGAATCTCTAACTGTTGTGTTTTACGCATATTCAATAAAAAGGATTATTCACATTTTCAAGGTTCAGTTAACAACATCATCTAATTTGGGATCCCAGGCAACGCATACTTGCATGGCCTTATCCTTACAGAGCCTTTCACTCATCAGACTGGTGTGCACAGACAGGCACACACCCATACATGCCAAAACACACACAGATGCCCAAACACAAATGCAATACACACTAGCACTTGCACACGGGGGCTTGCATGCACACATACATTCACATCATGTGATACACAAACACACACATGCATACACACTCATAAACATGTACACAAAAACACGTGTACATACATATACATAAAAAACATTTTTGTACACATATAGACTCACTTACATGTATACTTTGGAAATTATATTATCTATTTCCTCTGCTCAAAGAGAACATTTCCTTGATATTCCCTGTGTTTAGTTGTGGGAGAGCAGGGCAGCTGTGTCTTCCATACATTTCCTGTTTATATGACTTTACATCCTGAGAATGGATGCCTATATCAGTGTTGCTATGTGGCAGCCATGTTACTGACAGTAGATCACAAAATTGTGTCTATGTGTTGAGCAGCAAACATGACATCACTTTCATCTATGAACCCACTTCACCCATCCTAAAAACAGGCCTTGCTGTTAGTGGACCACGTCCCACTGGAGTCTTTGATAGTCATTTTCTCTTTTTTGTTTTCTGTGGGTATTTGTTTTCATAGGAGAACTCCCAACATTGTGTTAATGTTCTACAAAGGAATGCAAAAATAATATATGCTGCTGACTGCTGTCTTCTCCAGCACCAAATAAGCACAGCAGAGAAGCACATTTCCCTACAAGGTCCTTTTAGTTGACTGCACTCCAGAGAGGAAATGTAAAACTAGTCCAACCTCAACTATAATACAAAAACTAATCTAACCCTAAATATAATACAAAAACTAGTAAAACTCCAACTATGATACAAAAACTAATCTAACCCCAACAATACAATGTATTGCTTGTTACGTCAGCAAAAAGACAAAAATAGATGAATTAATATGGTATTTATAAGGAACAGAAAAGGCAAGCAATAACGAGAGGGCCCAGCTGTAGGTATCCTATAGCAAGCAGAGGTGTCCAACTGAGGTCAATGGTTAAGGGTTAGGGGTTAAGATTAGTGTTTAGGGTTAAGGTTAGGGGTTAGGTTTAGGGTTAGGGTCTGATTCAACAAAGTTTCGAATTGCTGAAGTTCCGAATTGTCAAAGTGCCGAGCCAAAACGAATGCCATTGGTCTGAATAGCCGAAGCAGACAAATTATTTTACTTACCCGAATTTCCAAACTGAACCAAATTCTTTGCCCATGCACATCCCTATCTGTTATCTTCAGCTCCTGAATTTGTATCTGCCAGAAGCCCATGTCAAGGCTGTACTCTCTAACATGCACAAGAGTACAACACTGATGTCCATGGAGAATTGTACAAAACTGCAATATACTGCATAGATATTGTCTTGCGATTGTCAAAAAAGGGGGGCCGGCAAACCTTAAGATAGGGGGTTCTCTCAGAAACCCCTGATGGCTAGATCAAAAAGTACAAAACAGATATACATGGGATAAGTAATACTCAGAATGGAGCAAGACACAATGAAGGTCCCAATATGGAAAAGTTCTATTTCTATATATATTAATTCTGTATTATTTGGCGCAAACCTGTTTTGTACTTTTTACTTTTTTATAATGCCATCGCTAGTTATGGCCGAGGGAAGTGATAAAACATTATGGAGGTATCTTTGCGTTTTGTCAAGTTAGTGATTTCTCATGCCTAACTTGACAAAGATTCTACTTTGTCTTATTATGTCTTTTGGCTATGTTATAATTTAAATGAAAGGTGTATGTAAGCATTTCAAAACGATTTTATCTTTATCTTTAACAGAACGCCAGACCAGAGGGATACATTCTTTGTTCATTGATCTATTTCTCAACGAAGCAGTCTTTTATTTTTTCCCATTATTCTTAAATTTTCCAATTATTTTGATCCTATATATCTCTATAATTTCATTAGCACTTGCATTTTTCTTTACTTCGTTGTTTACTATTTTAATGTTCACAGTGCTGTCAATGTACTCTCAATTGTCTCAAAAATCTTTACTATAATTTTAAACGTTTATGTATCCAGTTGAACAGTCATCTGAGCAGAATAACTTTCATTCCAGGCTTTAGACTCGTGTTGCTTAAATTTTACTTGCAAAGTGATTATTTCTAAAATACTTGATAACCTCAGCTATCTGCTCTTTCACATTTGGAAATTGCAAATCATGTGCTGGCAAATTTAACGAGTAAGCTTAACAACCATATGTAGCAAGATCAAATTCCCTCTGTAACTGAGCTTGCATTTTCTACACATTTCCAGTTCTGTCTGTTACAATACTGTCAGTATAGCACTTACATTATTCACCTTCACTCTTTGTAACGAAGGCATTGACAACTTCAACATGTGTTTTTAAATTTAAATTGGCAAATTTTGCAATACATTATATAATCATTTCAGATATCGGTTGTTTCCTGCATAAAAGCTTTTCAGAATAGTTAAGAGAACATACAAAAACATTTGATTTTGTATTCAATTTATGAAACATTAGTAATAAAATAGATACTCCAGGCACTAACTAAATTGCTGACGCATATAATCCAATTAAAATCCTTTTGCAAAAACTATATATATTGATACTCTACACAGATCAAGCACAATAAAACCACCTGCCTAATAATGTATAGGTCCCCCTTATGTTGCCAAAACAGCTCTGATATGGACTCCACAAGACCTGCAAAGGTGGCCTGTGGTATCTGGCACCAAGACATTAGCAGCAGATCCTTTAAGTCCTGTAAGTTTCAAGCTGGAGCCTCCATGGATCGGGTTTGTTGTTCCAGCACATTGCACAGATGCTCTATCAGATTGAGTACAGGGGCGCTTGGAGGCCAAGGAAACACCTTGAACTCTTTGTCATGTTCCTCTAAATAGTCCTGAACAATTTTGCAAGTGCTGAAAGAGGCCACAGCCATCATGGCACACCATTGCCACGAAAGAGTGTACGCGATCTGCAACAATCTCTATGTAGACGGTACGTGTCAAAATAACAGGACCCAAGATTTCCTAGCAGAACATTGCCCAGAAGATAACACTGCCTCTGCCAGCCTTCCAATAGTGCATCCTGCTGCCATCTCTTGCCCAGGCAAACGATGCACATGCAACCAGCCATCCACCTTATTTAAAACAAAATGTTATTTATCAGATCAGGCAACTTTATTCCATTACTCCATGGTCCAGTTCTAAAGCAAACTTCTCTTTCAGTGGTGAATAGGGGTCATCATGGGCACTCTGACTGGTCACTGTGTGTTCTGACACCTTTCTATCATGACCAGCATTCTTTTTTTTTAGCAATCTGAACTACAGTAGGTTCTGTATGATGGCACAAGACGGGCTAGCTTTCACTTACTACATGCATCAATGGGCCTTGGGCATCCATGTCCATAATGCTGGTTCACCAGTTGTCTTTCCTTGCAACACTTTTGGTAGGTACTAACCACTGCATACCGGGATGCTCTGACCCAGTCGTCTAACCATCACTATTTAACCATTATCAAAGTCACTCAGATTATTTTGCTTATCCATATTTCCTGCTTTCAACACATGAAATGCACACACTGACTGTTGACTTATATAATAGAATCAATGTTATTCACTTCACCTGACAGTGCTTTTAATATTGTGGCTGATCAGTGTACCTTATCTGTTCCTTCATGAACATTCTGATTCTATATTAACCCCTTAAGGACCAAACTTCTGGAATAAAAGGGAATCATCACATATCACACATGTGATGTGTCCTTAAGGGGTTAAACCCTTTGTGCTGCTTCTTTTATTTGTGTACAACTCACTTTTCCCCCTTACTTCTAAACTGCAGTGGTAGAAATCTGATAACTAAAATACAAGTCTCAGAAATGTCTGCTTTGAGCAGAACTGAGGCTGTGCACACAGGGCTTTAAAATCTGCTAGTCATACATTACATCCTAAGCCTAGCAGTGTTAGGTATAATATGTCCAATAGTCCAGACCAGGGGCGGATCCAGAACCAAATCTCGGGAGGGGTACTGGTGGTGGGGCTAGAGCGGGGTGAAAAGGGCTGCAGCAGAGGAATAGGGGACTCTTGTTTAGGGGATAGGAGGCTGTACACATATGCGGCCACACACAGTGATATGGAAACACAATAACACACTGACACATACACACAGATACAAACATATACCTTCAGATACATACACTGGCACACCCACAGATACAAACCTATACCTGCACAGGCAAACACAGATCCACACACACATACCTACACAAACTGGCAAACCCACAGATCCACATACCTACACATAAATACACACACTGGCACACAAATACACACACATACCTGCACATACACACACACTGGCACATAGATACACACATCCCTACACATGCACACTGGCACACACACACACCCCTACACATACACAAAATGACACACATACCGTCACATACACACACAGTAAAAGAATATACAGGCAAAACTCCAGGTACTGAAGGTGTATTTATTGGAGGGTAGAACACTTTAAAAGTGCAAACGTGCGATGTTTCAGCCCTAGAGGGCCTTAATCATGTTTAAGTCCCTCTAGGGCTGAAAAGTTGCACTTCTGCACTCTTCAATAAATACATTCAGTACCCGGAGTGTTACCTGTATATTCTATTACCTTGTATTGTTGGACAGATTAGCAGTGTCTATCTAATGCAGAGCACCTCTGAGGCTTTGGGCCGGAGTGAAAAGCGTAACCTGAGTGCAGTGGACTACGTTGTCTGTGATATCAACAGATATACACAAACATACATACTCACAGATGCACACACTGACACACAAACATACTCACAGATACATACACACACACAGATACTCACAGGTGCACACACAAACTCACAGATACACACACAGATGTACACATACCTAAACATACACACTGACACACACACAAATTGCAGCTTCCATAATGTTAAGCACCCCTCTGCTTCCATACCTTTTGGTTGCAGGGAGGTGACTTCCTGGGGCTGGCTGATCCTGATGGGAGTCTGAATCTGCAGAGCTCTCTCTCCTCCCTCTTCCTTCTCTCTCAGCTGCATCCTGTGTCTTCTCAGCCCCGCGGACTGTAAGCTGGGAGAAAGAACAGTCACTTCCTCCCAGCACTCCCTGCAACTTTAAAGGGGCCCAGTCTGCCAAACACCGACCTCCACTGGCTGTTAACCACAAATTGGTGATTAACTTGAGTGCTTTCCCTGGGTAGCCACCATTCTTATAACTGAGCTCACGTGGTCCAATGCATGGTGGCTATTTTGTCTCCCAAATACAAGCAGCGGTACCTGGTCGTCGAACGTCTGGAACAATTTTCGGCCTTGCGTCTCCGAAAACCCGGGCAAAGATGGCACTGCTGCCTATCCCACTTCCATCTGCCTATCCCACTGCCTATCCCACGACCAACTAGATGAACGGCATTCGGGAGATAGCATCTACCAATTGGGGGGAGCGTTCACAGAGGCATAACTAGAATCTCCAGCGCCCTCGGCGAGGGACCATATCGGCACCCCCTCCCCACCCCCCTCCCCCAATATCAAGAAAAAACAAAAACGTAATTTTTTTAGATCAAAGTTTTCCACCATGTAAAGGGGAGCTAAAGAAATACATCTAGCATTATATTTTGTTTCCTCATCTTCCATGTCCCATAAACAGTGAATAAAGAGGAATTGAAAGTTCCTGAGGTCTCTTAGGAACAGAGTCCTGCCAGTCAGCCAAAGCCACCCTCTCTATATGAAACCACTACAAGGTTCCAGAACTCCATCGGCTAGTGCACTTGAAATCGCAAATCTTCTTATATAATGCTTTCCCAATAATGCCAATGACAGGGTTTGCTCTAATGCAGCGTTTCCCAAGCCAGTCCTCAAGACCCACCAACAGTCCAGGTTTTGTTAGTATCTCCATTGGAATAAAACAGGGAAATACATAAATCCTGGACTGTTGGTGGGCCATGAGGACTGGTTTGGGAACCACTGCTCTAATGAATCTGTTATCAGCTTTAAATCATAAATATGCATTTACACTTTGGTAGTGATGTGCCAGTGGAATGCTTGTCACCATATTGCAAGCTTAACACATGCACATCACACCTTTTTACAAGCATAACGCAGGGGACATCACACCATATTAGTTCCAAAACCAGGGGGCTGGCTGCACTCACCTTAACATGCATAAAGAAGGTGCTGCTGGGAGCCAATTTATACAATAAAAAAGAGAAAATCCAGAGCACTCTCTTATCCACTAAACAGCAACTTCAGTGCTGACAGATTTTTTTCAGTTTTTGAAAAACACATAATCTAGGCAAAAAATAATGCCTAGATTAGGTGTTTTTTTAAAAAAAAGAAACGAAACCCATTATTTTTTGCCTAGATTAGGTGTTTTTAAAAAACTAAAAATATCTGTTAGCACCAAAGTTGCTGTTTAGTGGATAAAAGAGTGCGCTGGATTTTCTCTTTTTTATTGTATAAATTGGCCCCCAGCAGCACCCTATTTATGCATGTTCAGGTGAGTGCAGCCACCTCCCTGTCACAGGTGACTCATCCCAGGGCCCTATTTAGCCTTGTACTGGAGAGAACTCCAGATGGAATTTATGAAGCAGACATTAGGGTAGGAACTGCTAAAGATGGGGTACATTGACGTTGTGGCAGGCTTATGCAATGTATGATCATTTAATGTAACTAAACCCCCATCCATTATTTTTTGCCTAGATTAGTTTTTGTTTTGTTTTTTAAACTAAAAAAATCTGTTTGCACCGAAGTTGCTGTTTAGTGGATAAGGGAGTGCGCTGGATTTTCTCTTTTTTACTATATTAGTGCCGGACTGGGGATAAAGACCAGCCCTGGAAATAAAAGCAGGCCCATAGCATTGTGTCATTATACCAGCCCCATCTTATAACATTCTTGGTACATTTGAAGAGTGTATTATTATTTATAGATACGACTGATATAATACCCCTTCCCAGAGAAATATATATCACCAATATTTACACAATGTTATACCGCACACATTGCCCTGATATATACCCCTTACACAGGGCAATATATAGGCCCCAGTATGTACTCAAGGTTATTTAAATTGCCCTGTGCATGGGTATATATCAGGGCTGTGTGTGAGACATAACCCTTTGTATATAGTGGGGCATATATTAATTTACCTGAGCACACAGATTGCACTCCCAGGACTTGCTACAGCAACCAGGACTTATCCAAGCACTGATATTGCACTCACAGGACTTGCCCTAGGCTAAATTCTTAAAGGCCGCATCACACAGCTGAATCCTAGAACAAAACAAACTTCTCATTATCATACAATATGTAATCTGGGGACATACATTTAATCTATCTAAAAGCTTCACTTCAGGTTACTAACTGTCTCAGTAGTAATGCCACTGTCCAGAGAGTCCGCTCGCTCCCTCAGTCCCTCTGCAAACTGCAGTCTCAGCTAGATAGGTAAGGTGTCACACCTTAGGTGTAGCCGCACTATCTGCTCCACTCGCTCTCTAGTCCCTCTGCAATCTCCAGACAGGGTAAGGTGTTGCTGCACTCTCAGCTTCGCTCACTTCTATCCTCTTCCTTCCATGTCTCTTCCTTCACTTCCATGTCTCTCCCCCACTTCCATCTCTCTGTTCCCCTTCCATCCATATCTCGCTCCACCCTTCATCCATATCTCGTTCCACCCTTCATCCATATCTTGTTCCCTCCTTCATCCATGTCTCTCCCCAAATTCCATCTCTCTGTTCCTCTTCCATGTCCTTCCCCATTTCATTCATATCTTGCTCCCATGTCCCCCTCTCATCCAAGTCTCCCTCCCATGTCCCTTACCTCCTATCCATGTCCCTTACCTCCTATCCATGTCCCTCTCCCATGTCCCCCACCCATCCGTGCCTCTCTCCCCCTCATGTCCCCCACCCATCCGTGTCTCCCTCCCCTTTATGTCCCCCACCCATCCGTGTCTCTCTCCCCCTCATGTCCCTCACCCATCCGTGTCTCTCTCCCCCTCATGTCCCCCACCCATCTGTGTCTCTCTCCCCCATGCCTCATCCCATGTCTCTCTCCCAAATGTCTCTCTCTCTCCCCTATGCTCCCTCCCATGTCTCTCTCCCCATGTCTCTCTCTCACCCATGTCTCTCTCTCTTTCCATGTCCCCATCCCATGTATCTCTCTCCCCCATGCCTCCCTCCAATGTCTCTCTCTCCCCCCCTTGTTCCCATCCCATGTCACTGTCTCTCCCCATGCCCCATCCCATGTCACTTTCTCTCCCCATGTCCCCTTCCATGTCACACTCTCCCCCCCTTGTCCCCACCATATGTCAGTCTCTCTCCCCATGTCCCCTCCCATGTCATTCTCTCTCCCCATGCCTCCCTCCCATGTCATTCTCTCTCCCCATGCCTCCCTCCCATGTCATTCTCTCTCCCCATGCCTCCCTCCCATGTCATTCTCTCTCCCCATGCCTCCCTCCCATGTCATTCTCTCTCCCCATGCCTCCCTCCCATGTCACTCTCACTCTCCATGTCCCCTCCCATGGCACTCTCACTCCCCATGTCCCCTCCCATGTCACTCTCACTAGTCACGTAACACCCGGTGCTACTACGCAGAATGGGGGAAGGAGCTCCTCCTCCTAGTGTGTGTACTGTGCATGCGGTTCCCTTATGGAGCCACACGCTTCACCAGGGGAGCCGGGGGGAGCAGGCCGAGCGGGGGACGCAAAAATCACCTGTCACACTGACACTTGGTTTTTGCGCCCCACCTCGGCCTGTGCCCCTTGTGGGCGCCGGTTTCGCTAACCTCACGGTACGCCCCTGAGCATTCACTCCCTATAAGCCAGGGGGAACTATCACATTTCAGCGCCTTGTTTCTGAATTCCTGATCCTAGCAGAGTGAAAGTTCTTATCAGGACTAGGGCTCTGCTACAATCACAGTTCCTCATAGGACGCATACTATATTCATGTGTAAAGAAAAAAGAAAATAAACATAACAGTACAAACTACTATATGTTTAAATAAGTTCAATTGTGATATTAAAGTGTATATATCACTGTAAAATTCTTACACATTTTACATCCCATGCTTTTTCAAATCGTCAGGAAATTACAGTTTTAGAGCTAAACCTTTGCAAAATTTAATCTACTGTTACTATAACTTTAATAATGGTCAAATAAATCAAAACGGCTACACAAAAGTATACAAATTAGACCACCGCAGTCTAAAAGCAATTTTGTTTAATTTAATCATTTTATCACCAAACAAATCTGCTGTTTATATGTATGTTTCATTTTTCCCACACTTTCTATTTTTGGGGAAATTTCATAGATCATATTTGTTCTACTACCCTAAAGATTGCATATTTATATCCTATAGCTCAGTGGTTCCCAAATGTTTTAGTTTCAAGGCACACTTAATATTTTAATATTTTTTCTAGGTTGTAAATCTATACAGTGCTGCTTCATACTATAGCATAATGGGGTGCTTGTATGTAATTCTAGTGTTTTAATACAGGGGTGCTTGTTTGTAATTCTGTAAAACAGGAGTGTGTTTGTATGTAATATTTGAGTTTGATTGTAGGAGTGTGTTTGGATGTAATGTTCGCTTTTAAATGCGGATGTACATTTATTTGTTGTGTTGGTGTTTGAGTGAAGGGGTGTGTTTGTATATAATTTGTTATATATTTTTTTTATTTTCAGCCACCCTCCTATTACTTTACCTTAGTTTTCCCAGGAGGGTGGCTTGTTAGGGGTTCTGGCTGAGACTGATGGGAGGGAGTGTGCGGCAGCTCACTCCAGCCTCACCTCTGCCTACTTGCAGCTTGACCGCTGGCATTAGCCTTCTCCTCCCTCCTCTAGCCTTTTGCTCCCTCCCATGTGATGCTCTGTGAAGCTAGGAGGAAATGACATGCTGCTATTTCCTCCCAGCCTGCTGATATCACAGGGGCCAGTTCAGGCTCTAAAAGGGCCGCGGTGCCCCACCAGGCCCCTGATTAGCAGTAAAACAGTGATACCCATCGAGTGGCCCTAAGTGAATGGGCCAACTGATGGGTAATTTTGCGGCACCCCTGTATACCTGTCATGGTGCCCCAGGGCATAGCAGCACACAGTTTGCACTATAGCAGTACCCCACATATAGACCTTTGTCAGATTTTGCGAAGTTTTAGGGTCAAATTACAAACATATCAATTTCAGTTTTTTAAATTACAATTTTCACCAACTCATTTACTGAGCACATGTCACTTTTGGAACAAAATAGTGATGACCCCTAACTACACTTTACCCCTTCCATCACATATCATTTGTAAAAGAAGTCAACCAATAATTTTGATATGGGGTATTTGAGTATTTTCACTTTTCCGTTTTATTACCTGTGTCATACATATTGAATGTTAATGGTGAAATGCACAGGGCTTCTCTTTCCTGAAACGCCCTAGAATTGTACTCTTCTGAATCTCCTGAGTACAGGGACATGCCCTCATTTCATCATTCCTCTTTGTTTGCTTAACATTCCCACAATCTGTGAACCATACAGATAGAATCAAACTCAGATGCTATTTCCAACTTAACCCTATCTAGCCCTAACGAACCCTGAACCTATCTACCTCAACAATAAGCTGTTTAGTAGATTATTCTATCATTCGCTCAGTGATCACTGTAAGGGGCAATCACAGTGAACCCATTGGTTTAAATACAGTGATTAGCCCCTAAGGACGGCAGCCTGGTGGCCAATCAATTTTTATTATTGGAATGCTTAAAATGTCCCAGTGTTGCAGTGATATAAGAGCTTCCAAATCACACACAGAAGAGAAAATAGCACAGTCAGTAAAAAAGGGGGACAAAACTTTTTTTAGATACATAAATGAGAAAAGAAAAGTAAAACAAGGATTAGTTAGATTAAAAACAAAAGAAGGAAGGTATGTAGATGAGGATAAAGGTCTAGCTGACTGCCTCAATGAATATTTTTGTTCGGTATTTACAGCTGAAAATGAAGGAAAGGGACCTCTGTTAAAAAAAAGGATAAATGAGTCATTTATTACACGTGAGTTTACAGAGGAAGAGGTTCTATTTCAACTGTCAAAAGTAAAGACAAATAAGTCAATGGGACCTGATGGAATACACCCAAAGCTATTAAAAGAGCTTAGTGGTGTACTAGCAAAACCATTAACAGATTTATTTAACCAATCATTGTTAACAGGAGTAGTCCCAGAAGATTGGAAGTTAGCGAATGTTGTGCCCATTCACAAGAAAGGTAATAGGGAGGAGTCGGGCAACTATAGGCCAGTAAGCCTTACTTCAGTAGTGGGGAAAGTGATGGAAACCATGTTAAAGGATAGGATTGTTGAACATCTAAAAACACATGGATTTCAAGATCAGAGACAACATGGGTTTACTTCAGGGAGATCATGCCAAACTAATCTTATTGATTTTTTTGATTGGGTAACTAAAATTATAGATCAGGGTGGTGCAGTAGACATTGCTTACCTAGATTTCAGTAAGGCTTTTGACACTGTTGCACATAGAAGGCTTATCAATAAACTGCAATCTTTGAGTTTGGATTCCAATATTGTTGAATGGGTAAGGCAGTGGCTGAGTGACAGGCAACAGAGGGTTGTAGTCAATGGAGTATATTCGAAGCTTGGGCTTGTCACCAGTGGGGTACCTCAGGGATCTGTACTTGGACCCATTCTCTTTAATATTTTTATTAGTGATATTGCAGAAGGTCTTGATGGTAAGGTGTGTCTTTTTGCGGATGATAGTAAGATATGTAACAGGGTTGATGTTCCAGGAGGGATAAACCAAATGGCAAATGATTTAGGTAAACTAGAAAAATGGTCAGAGTTGTGGCAACTGACATTTAATGTGGATAAGTGCAAGATAATGCATCTTGGACGTAAAAACCCAAGGGCAGAGTACAGAATATTTGATAGAGTCCTAACCTCAACATCTGAGGAAAGGGATTTAGGAGTGATTATTTCTGAGGACTTAAAGGTAGGCAGACAATGTAATAGAGCAGCAGGAAATGCTAGCAGAATGCTTGGTTTTATAGGGAGAGGTATTAGCAGTAGAAAGAGGGAAGTGCTCATGCCATTGTACAGAACACTGGTGAGACCTCACTTGGAGTACTGTACACAGTACTGGAGACCATATCTTCAGAAGGATATTGATACCTTAGAGAGAGTTCAAAGAAGGGCTACTAAACTGGTTCATGGATTGCAGGATAAAACTTACCAGGAAAGGTTAAAGGATCTTAACATGTATAGCTTGGTGGAAAGACGAGACAGGGGGGATATGATAGAAACATTTAAATACATAAAGGGAATCAACACAGTAAAGGAGGAGACTATATTTAAAAGAAGAAAAACTACCACAACCAGAGGACATAGTCTAAAATTAGAAGGACAAAGGTTTAAAAATAATATCAGGAAGTATTACTTTACTGAGAGGGTAATGGATGCATGGAATAGCCTTCCAGCTGAAGTGGTAGAGGTTAACACAGTAAAGGAGTTGAAGCATGCGTGGGATAGGCATAAGGCTATCCTAACTATAAGATAATGCCAGGGACTAATGAAAGTATTTAGAAAACTGGGCAGACTAGATGGGCCGAATGGTTCTTATCTGCCGTCACATTCTATGTTTCTATGTTTCTATGTGATAACACTTTCCAATACTTATTAAGCACTGATTTCAAATTGCATTCTTCTATTCTTTTTTTGTTTTATCTTCTGAGTAATCGTTAAAAATATTTTTTCAAATGCTTAAAGCGGCACTGTCACTGTCTGGGGACTTTGCAGAATTCTCAAAGACACCCGACAGTGTCATTGCTGCTGGGGACACCATTGGCCGGGGGAGAAGGTAAAAGTGAGTTCTGCTTACCGGAACCTGTTCCTCGTAGTTGCGGCCATCTTAATCTGGCGGGTCTTCTTCAGCTTCTTCTTCAGCGCCAGGAGCTGACATCATAGCTGTACTCTAGCACATGCACGAGAGTACAGCACTGTACAGCATTAAGTTCTATGGAGGATCCTGCGAGACTGCAGGATCCTCCATAAATAAAGCAAATTTCCTACAGCCATCTAGTATCTAGAAGTGTCAGGTATAGGAAATATACAGAGACAACGTAGTCACTACTCAGTATGTAGGTTGAGTGATGTTGAACACAGGCAAAATGAGTATTTTATATAGGTTTGATCCTTATGAAATACTCCATGTTCATATGGAGAGGGGGTGTCTGTGCCGTTCAATAGATATAATTCCATTTACCTGCCTCCTTCTGTTTTCACCTGCATTTAATTGCACTGATTGTATGCATTATATAAAGTGTGTCGTGAATTATGGCTTAACAAAGACATTGTTAATACAGGACAAAATATTGCTTGTTTTATCATGGTAAATAAACATAATGGAATTGAATGAGCAGTCAGGATGTATTTTTGTTTGCTTGAATATGCCTTAGTCAAGTGACAGCTAAAGCTAAAATAGAACATGCTCATATCCATGTGATATTATATCCAAGTCAGCATAAATGTTTCTGCAGTTTTGCTTTTTTTCAGTTAGAATTGCAGTGCCAACTTCCCCATCAATTCATTTCTCCAACACAGATTTAGAGAATAACATCCATAATCTGTAGTTGTCTTGCTAAATCAAACAGAATCAACAAGGCCACATGAATCAAAGTGTATTCCATGTGAATAGCATTTAATTATGCGTTTTTCATTTTTTTTTTTGTCTAAAGTATATTCAGAAAAACAGTTATCGGAGCTATATTTCATGTTCCTAACTCACGGAACAGATGAAGGGGATTACCTATCCCTAGAGCTTAAAGGAACACTATATTGTTAGGAATACAGAGTTATATTCCTAACGCTATAGTGTCCCTGCCAACAAGTAGAAAAACACAACATGAATATGAGGCAAAAAAATGGTTACCTTCACAAGAGGACAAAACTCAAACACAAGAAATGTTATGCTATTTCTATGGTCTTTTGGAAATGAGTACACTAATATTTTAGTTATGACAAATATTGTTTTTAAAGCCATGTTGCCATGTAGTAGTTTTGTAAAAGTGATGGTAGGAGCCGCACTCAAACACCTTGAGTGCCTGGAGAATTTCTTGGGATGTAGTAGTTTTGTGGCGTAAAATATTAGATTTGTTTAATCACATTGATAGCCAATCTTTATGTTGATTGCCTTCTTGAATATATTAAGACAATGCTCATCCTCATATAGCATATTCACTCTAAGAAATTAATGACTGATAGTGGACAGAAGGATACTTTTATGTCTGTATCATCAACATATGTAAAAAAAGAGATAGGGTCGCACTCAGTCACAACAGTTAAACACAGGGTGCTACTGAGCATGGGTCAGCAAAGAACCCCAAGAGACATATACAAAATAGAAAAAATCTCAGGCACTCACTGTGATTGTTCTTCAAGCAGGTTTATTGCAACGTTTCAACCCCAATGAGGTCTTTTTCAAGCTTGAAAAAGACCTCATTGGGGTCGAAACGTTGCAATAAACCTGCTTGAAGAACAATCACAGTGAGTGCCTGAGATTTTTTCTATTTTGTATCATCAACATAATCATCAACATAATCGAATTAAGTAAATACAAACTAATGAATCCAAAAAGGCCAAAGTGGGGGGCGGGGCCTAACCGCCAAGCAGACTGGTCGCACCACACCGGAGCTCCAGGCAAGAACCGTTAAACAAGCGACTTATTCTTCGAAGATCACACCTAAATTGCTGAAACACCAAGCCACAATAGCGGTGTGACCCAGAGGATCATTTAGCCGGTACAACGGACCCTGAGTAGCAATCTGGGGCGGAGATAGGGTTGCGGCCTACCAGCGGGTGCAGGCGCGGGAGAGGCGGCCGACCTCCACGCCGGCGGCTCCGCTGGAAACTGCTGCTACACCCAAGACCCCATTTACCCCCCCCTGGCCGGTGAGGGGTATCCCGGCGCAACCAAGCGACAAGCACCGATGAATCGAAACGTACCTGAGTCAAGCACACTACCCCGCAACACAGTCAGGGCCAACATGGCGACCGCCACGCCGACAACGCGAAGCCTGCTGGACAACTATGAACAGCGGCTGGACGCATTATTCAAAGAGCTCTGGCAGAAACTGTGGAGCGGACGGCCACAAGCTGAGGAGACGACCGACATGAAGGAACACTCACCTACCGATGGCAGGAAACGCAGAACGGGTAAACCACGTGAAACCCGACAAGCTCCTGAACCGCGGAAACAAGTGAAACAAATAGACAGCCAGAAAGCCACAACCCACTCAGTGCCGTCCACTGCCCACCGCGGTCCTCCAAGAATGAGACAACGTCCCAAGGGAGGATTGCGCCCTAAGAAACCGGCCAACGCCGTCAAGTGACTGCAACCCAAGTGCAGGCCCCCCTATGACACTCTCAACGGAGCCACGGAGACCTCGGGGCACCTTACAGCTCGGAGAATCCAGTCAAGCCACCCTGTGGGACAAAAAGGACTGTCCACGGACCTCCACCGCTTAAAGACTGCCCGACTCTCACCCTGCCGGGACTTTGTAGATCCGACACTAAAACTGCTGCCAACGACCAGCTACTCAGCGCAAGGAAAAGCCACAAGGGAGACTAAACGGGACGGGGACATCCTTCGGTCAGGTATTGGCTAAACGGGACACTTGCCACTATAGATGAGTCCATAGCCCAATCTCTCATACTGACCACAACAAGGACTGTTGGCGACCGTTTGTTAATGTTTTAAGCTTGAATCCACGCTCTTTTCAAATAACAATGTGTAGTGCTGGCTAAAGTGTGCATAACCTGCAGTTTATCTTGTTTTGATTTACCATAAGAAAGGGTAACGTTCTGCCCTACACTGTAGTGAGAATAACCATTTGAATAACCATGGAGAGGCGGTGCAACCCTTCCAGCTATTGTTTAACAATCCATGATTCTACCTTGGTCCAGCCTGCACTACTTACCCCTTCTGCTTGTAGTTCCTAAGAACATGTAATGATATCACCACACCAAAGTAAAACTATACTTTTTACCTCGTTAGTTATAGTTGAAGTTAATCTTAATCTATGTTTAAAAAGCAATGTTTTTGAAAGGGCGTCAGTAACAAGCTACCGTAACTGTTACACTCACCCCATAATTTACCTAGCCTGTACTAAAAGTTGGGTTTCACATTAATTCGTGATTCCATTAAGCGACTCCCCAAACGGAATCAACCACAATAGCTTACTCGCATAGTTCCCATAACGCTGGATACAGCATTTTACTCACTTATCCCACGAGCAGAAAAGTTAAGCGTTGTTAATTTAGCTTATTTTAATTTATTTTATGTTATGACTATTCTTAAGTAATGCCAATCGATACCGGATATCGCATAACTTTACTTTATAAAAAATGTGCAAGTTCAATCCTGTACCTCTGTGTCTAAATGTTTTATGATGCGCTGGAGGACTGCCTTCGGGGTACCTCCCAAGCGACTGTATGAAGCTTCTGCACTACAAAAATAAAGAATTAAAAAAAAAAAAGGCCAAAGTGTACACACAGTCGCCCAAATGTTTTGTCCGGTGTTTTGGTTCTGTTATGCAATTGAGGGAATCTCAAGGGCTGCACCAAGCTAATAAACTATGTTCTGGTAATCCTCATAGTTTTTTAATTGTTGCATCATCAGTCAGAGATTTGTCAGTTGAAAAATGTGGTGTGTATGCGTATATATTCTGCAATACACTGACAGGAGCATTTCTGTGCCATTTGGTTCACAGATAAAGTAAGAAAAATATTTTTTCCATCTATGATTTCTTTTTTTTGGAACTCCATAACACAAAGCAAATGAACATGCTTGTCCATCGTGCTAGTCGTCTGCTTGGTTATATGTCCGTATGGCACTTCGGAGATATGGAATTTGGCTGATTCTCTGATTGCCCTAAATTCTAACAAATTGCAATTGCAGCCAAATCTGAATGCACAAGTCTATTCATCAGAATTCGCTATATTTTGAGTGATTGACAGAGATTTGACATATGGAAGAATCATTTTTTTTTTTCCGCTTGGAACAGACCCTATGAACATCATTCTCCATCAAGAAAAAGAAACTTAAACAAAATACAGCAGTGATAATGCTTCAACTTAAGTTCCATTTGAATAAAGTTGAAAATGTATAAATCATTACAAAATATGTCTATTCACATTATTTTTGTTCATTTATTTTATAACAGTTGGAGGCTGCCGTTGGTTTATCTTGGACTCAAGCCCTTCTTCCATGTGCAATAATTTTTTGTGCTTTTTCTCAGTCAGATTAGGCAGCATTTCGACAGGGTATGGTTTAGAGACTTCTGTCTTGTACAAAGGTGTTTCAAAGACATTTTAGTCGATACAGAAATTCATATTTAGCTATAGCTAGCTACAGATTACGGCTTTTTCTCTATCTATTTATACATCTACCCATACATACACATCGTCACTCTAATTGCGATTGTTAGATCACAATTTTAATAAGCAACGTTTATGAAATACTGCAGTTCTTTCAGTGTATGTTCTTTAGTAGTCTTCCTTATTAAAAGGAAGATATTGCAGATCTTCTTCTAATTAACACATTTATCTGACACTGCCGCATTCGAACACGCATTCTGTTGGTCCGATCTATACATGTAAATGGTACATCTTTTAGTACTTACGGACCGTAGAGCTGTAGACTATTGAAAAAGAACAAAGTAGAGCCCATTAGTAGCAAGCAAGCACTTCCAATACATCACACTTGGGTCAATGTGTCTATTCCATTATGGTTTTATTTTCCATTTTATGTTGATATAAAGGAATATGAAACGTGAAGTTGTTCTTTTTTTTTTTTTTTTTTTATTTGTCTATTGTGTCAATTTAGATTCCTTACTTGAAGCATCTTGAAAGCAAAATTCAGGCCTGGATGAAATTTGAAAGTAAGTGTTTATGGCACTCCAGATCCTCTATGGTTGATTGTGAAGACATTTATAATGACAGACCAATGAGCAGCACTTCAGAAAGTTCACACAGCAATTCATAAATACACATCTCCTTTCTTCTTCCATATGTACTTACTCCAAATACTTACATAAAATACTAAGCCGAATGATAGTCTGGTCACTAAGTGGTCTGGTAGGATTTAGCACCGTTCTTAGGTAAAAGGATTCTTAAAATGCTGAAAGAAACGATTCCCTATTTGTATCTACTTGTATACTTGCTTTATAGTTTAGCTTTTAACGCACAAATTTAGATTTTTGTTGCTAGCAAACAATATTTTTACTGTAAATATTCTATTTACTTTTTATTATTTCAGCTTTCACGTACTTCACTAAAACCTCCCAGGGTGTTGCAATAGAAAACCATATTTTTCCACCTTATATTTTACTTTATCAACCTTTTAACATCATGTATTTTTGTAAGCCTCTCTCATCTCCTAAAATCTAAAAATGAACTGGAAAACTCTACTGTCATAAATGCCTAAATGTATTTATTACATTAGAATGCTTCTTTAAGGTAGAGTTCTGGCCATCATCACAAACTGGTTTCTGAAGATCTTATGTCTAGCGAGACTTGCCCTGCTAATTTACCATGGACAGTACAACACAGCCATGTGTTTGCTTATTGAATGGCACATACAATTTCGAAAAAAAAATAGTATTAATACAAGATTGTGTTGGCAACAATAGGCCATCGCGGGTGCGTTGTTAAATCTCGACAGGTGATTTGGGGTAGAAATATTTAAAGTGCTATGTTCCAGTATTCCTGTTCTGAGTCTTGCTAGTTGTGGCTGTTTGTTTTTAATTTAATTTAATTTAAATGGATGGAATATAAGATAATTAATTTATTTTTTTAAATCCATGGCTTGATGTGGTGAGGCGGTAAGGGTCTGTTTTTACTGTGGATAGTATGTTTTACACCCAGATTTAGTTCTGAGGAAAAGAGCCAGGTGCACACATATAGAAATCAATTAATTATGCGAATTGAGGTTACGCAGCAGTAGATTATCTGTCTGTTTTTTATTTTTAGTTTTTTCATTACACATTGTTATTTCCTGGAGCTAAATTCTACATATTAAGGTGTATAAAACAATAAAAAAAAAATACTGAGAGTTTTTTTTAAAGTGCTATATATAATTTTATTTTCCCCCAAAAGTCTAACTTTGGCTCACCTTAAAAAAGGTGATTAATATCCAACGCTGGTAACCATTCAATAATATCTTACAACTTTCATTTAGAATTGTACACCACCAGTTATCAGAGCAATCACAATACAAATTCCACAAGCCATTTTTCTATTGGTAAAACTGTCAATGTTAGAAAATTGTATTGTCTTAAAAATGGATCTAACTAGTAATTTTATAATTAGTCTTGTGATATTGGCATCCACAGGGTGATATCAAGAGGCTAACAACAAAATATTTTATTTTACACTTTTATGGGGTTTCCAGTTATATCACATGTTAAAAGTTATAGATTTTCGGGGAGGCGGAGCCTGACTGCTGAACTGGCTAATCGCATGCTGTACAAGCTCTGGGCCTGAGACCAGTAATCTGCCTGCTTTACATGCAAAAAAACACCGCAAACCGTTTCATGCAGCAACAAGACACTTGTGAACAGTCTGGGGACACGGCCCTTTCAGCTACACAGCCAACGGTCAGTACCTCCATGACTGAGCAAAACTGCAGCCTGCGGGAGGCTGGGGCGCTCTCCTTGCCCCCAGATCGACTACAGAGCCCGAACATAGTCTCACCATAGACCCCATATAGACCCCATGGAACGGCGGGGGTCCAAACCCAAGGGGTCCTGCAGAGCCAGAATACAGAACATCGAGAGCCAAGATGGCCACCAACACGATGCACAGACCACTCCAAACTCCCATGACTTGGACCACAGAGAAAGACAGCATCGCAAAGGCCTTCAAAAAATTCTGGGCAAAATACTGGGAGAAAACCCTACAGAGCAAGACAAGGTCTGTCACTGCAGCTACGACCCGAACCAACTTCTTACAGAGTGAATGGAAACCAAGCTGGGCAGGGCTCAAGCATACCACAGCGCGGCGGGGGAGGAACCAGAGGCATCAAAACCAGTCCCGACGTAGACGGCTCGGACCTACAGAAACCTGCAATCCACAAGGATCACTGCTCATTTTGAGAAGAACCCCTCTACGCAACTCGACAGGGTGAACAACCCTCCTGTACCGCATACAGTGGACTCCTCCTGAAAGATTCCAAAAGCGAGTCTCGTCTGTTCCAACACATGGGACTTGTGGGTTCGGAGAAGGGGACAGTCACCAGGCATGGTGCTGGTCAGGAAGCGCGAAGCAGGACTCTGGTACACTGTTTCACACAGCCATTAGGCACTCAGTGGAGGGCATAGGCTGAGCTATGCAATAAGCATAGGTGGCACACAGTCTGAGATAGGGCTTCATTGTCTGCATCTTAAGCATTTGTCTACCCAGGGATAATTACCCACTCATTCTGAAGCGTCTGTTAATTTTCATATATTTCTAATAAAATAGTCAGTTGTTAAGCATATTTAGCCTCTTACGAATACGCTATGACTTGCACCACACTACTATTCACTCTGTATTACTTAAAAAATGTGCACAGTTCTTCATGCCATACAATTGTCTTTATATGTATGTTAAAACTCTGGCAACAGCTGTTGTGGCATTAAGTGGATTAAGTGAGTGAGTGTTTTATGAAAACATCTATAAGACCCATTGTATCCATTGTTAACCAACCCAAGCATACTATAAACTGTGTGAAACATAGGTACTATGATTGTAAGGTAGAGGTTTAAAAATAGACTTTCTTGGCAAGCTGGCAGGAGTGGACTCCTGGTAAAAAATAAATAAGTTAAAGGAGCACTATAGGGTCAGGAACACAAACATGTATTCTTGACCCTATAGGGTTAAAACCACCATCTACCAACCCTTACCTCCTCTTGCCTCCCTAAATATAGTAAAATATTACTTCTATTCAAGTCTGAAGCTGCATGCTGTTTCCTTTGGACCTGCCAACTGCCTGCTGACATCAACAGAAGTGGTAGCCTGATCCAATCACAATGCTTCCTCATAGGAGGAAGAGGCAGATCAGGGGCAAAACCAACACAATTCAAACACAGCCCTGGCCAATCAGCATCTCCTCGTAGAGATGAATTGAATCAATGAATCTCTATGAGGAAAGTTTAGTGTCTGCATGCAGAGGGTGGAGACACTGAATGTTTGGATGCATTTTAGACAGCCATGACACAGGAAGGATCTCTAACAGCTATCTGAGGAGTGGCCAGTGAAGTTATCACTAGGCTGTAATGTAAACACTGCATTTTCTCTGAAAAGACAGTGTTTACAGCAAAAAGCCTGAAGGTAATGATTCTACTCACCAGAACAAATTCAATAAGCTGTAGTTTTTCTGGTGACTATAGTGTCCCTTTAAATCATTTACAGGAGAAGATCAGACGCAGCATATCCAAAGAGTGACTAGACTGGCATGTGGCATAGACACTTGTAATACAGTAATGTTGACAGTATAAACTGAACTATTCACATCTCATTTTAAAAGTAAAGGAAAAACACCTACAGTCAGCTTATAGCTAATATTATCGAATGCATGTCTTAACTAGACTTGGAGATTTTATTTGGTCTGAACTGCAATTCATCTGAATTTGGGCCAATTGGGTGATTGGTGTAATTCCCAAATTACGAGCCAAAATGTAGCCAAATCACAAATCAAACGAGCCATGATATGGCCAAACATGTTTGTTTTAATGTGTGATTCTGAATTCTGCCTGTGGTGCCAAAAAAAGAGGAAAAAACATGATTGATGACAGGGACTAAATGTTAATTTAATTCACAGAACAAGTGAGAAGTGGACAATTGAGGGGAAAGAGATTTTACTGATCCTCCTGCTTTTCCCTCGATGGGTTACTTTTTCTCACTTGATCCAGGAATCTGAATCAGGCTTTTGGAATCCGAAATTATGGCAAGTCCAATCCATATTCTGCAACATTTTACTTGTAACTCCAATCTTTGTCTCAGATTAGAGTACTTTAAAACAAAAATTGTAATCCATTCCAATGGAGTCTGCACTTATTTGTTAATTCAATTTTGGACTACAATAGATTTGCTAGTTCTTTTTTTTAATGTTACCAGATATATTTATGTTATATGATGGTATTGTCATTATTAGCAAGCTTGTAATGTGGAAAATCTGCCTGTTACCCTTATTGCATAGGCAACAAACGTGAGATCTGAGTACACCAAAGGTGCACTCATTCATGATCCCCATTCTGAGATGGGCTTTATTGTGTGTTCTCACCATTGGACCTGGATTCCAAGTGACAGGTTTGTGTGGCATGCACCCATATTTTCCTCATCTGGGAGAAGCAAAATGTCCTATAACAATTATAACATTAAAAAAATGACAGCATAAACAGAAGGAGAAAAGGTCCAAAATATGGGTGTCCAGCAATCTTAGCATGTGTATCTACCAAACAGCCATTCTTGCTAGAAATAACCTCACTCAAACTGTTCAAGTCATGGGTGCTTGCAGTAAAGATATTGTTGACATGCTGTATATGCATTTGATGGTCGCAAATAACTTTGAAATTATAAAATTGATTGCAGTTTTTAGATATGTGTTCTTGATCCTGTTGAAGTCTGAGTGCCACCTGGGTAGAATCTGTGGCATTCAGGACATTGGGTAATCTCCCCAGTTAGCAGACGCTCTTTTTGACACTGCATCAGCCTTCAGGAATTGAAATAATGGAAACAAACCTATATCGATGGGTACACATGTAAACCAGGAAGATGGGCAGCATCTTTAAACAAACGTACCATCCAGATGTATGCACTTTACCTAGTTTGCCAGCCCAGGTAAAGTCATATTAGCACAAGACCAAGTTTCCAAGTTACCCTTCACAAGGTTGTATAAATTAAGGATGCTATCATGTAGGACATCACTCATGTATCTCCACAACAATCAAGGCCTCAAGCAAAACTCTCTGGTTTACAATCTTATGGTGGGGGATCTTTCTTTGTGATTGAAGAAAAACTTTAAGATGCCTTTGCCCCCCTTTCAGTTGGCCAGTCACTCTCACAGGCTGACCGGGTCTTGCATGCCCCACAGCTCAGCTGCTCTTCTAGTAACAGCACCATCCATACTGGGTCAATTTTGACAACTGATCTGCCTGTTAGTGGCATCTGTAGAATTGAGCTGATTCTAATAAGTGACCCAATAAATTCTGCAGGGGTTTCGTGCCCTCACGTACATTTTTATGTTATTGATTTTGCCATGATTGTGAGTTAGGTACAGAGCTTATTTGTGATTTAATTGGTATATTTGCATAACGAGATTTTTTTTTTTTACTTTGCTGGTACACATCATCAAGTCATGGAAAGTGTTTGCAATGTTCTTTTCACTCATGTACTAACACATTTAGGGTATCCAACATTTATTGGAAATTTAATTTCAAGTCTTTTTTTAAAAACTTTAAAAAATATTTAGAATGATTTATATACACAGGCAGCGGAGTTTTTAGTAACTGGTAACTGGCAAGTGGATGTGCAGCCTCAAATATTAGAGGGAATTGAAAAGAAGTGTTCCATGATTCATGGGCAATATACTTGAGTAAAACTCGACAAGAGATGAAAAAAAAAAGCTCTAGAAACATCACAACAAAGCTGAAGTGAGTAAAGCTATTTAAAGATCAAATAAAGAAATAGGTCAGCGTCTTCATAGGAATTCTATTCCAGATAATGTATTAGGTTTGCAGGAACTGGTGTGGTTGGGAGCACTTACCACACAGAGACAAAAGAGTTTCAAATTATTTTCTGCATTATTCAAGCCACTGAATGAGGCGTCGGTGCTGGGACTGAGATTTGATATTTTTTTGGTTTGCATTATTGAGGGAAAAAAATAAAGACTATGCAAATACTTACAGAAGAGTAAATTCACAAAAAAAATTATTTTCCGAGGTAGATGATGAGAGCAAATTATTCAACACAATCCATTATAGTGTCTTGCAAAGATTCACTTCTTTTCTGCATTGTCACTGTAATGCAAATTATGTGCGGTAGCCTTGCCTGCTGGAAAATAGTGAGAAATAATGGTTATTAAAGTAAGTTTAAGATTTTGAAAGTAAATCATTGGTGCATGTTGATATTTGGCTAACACAGGAAGCTGTACATTACAAAATCAATTCTTACATTGTGCAAATTAATGATTTTTTTTTTTTTAAAACACTGTCGCTTTTCCATTGCAAAAGCTTTCTGGACTACCCTCTATGCAATTTCATTTTGGTCTCTCATTTATTTAAGTAAAAAAATAAATATATATATATATATATATATATATATATATATGCTCTAACCTCCCCATAGTATGAAGCACCACAACATTTACACACATTGCAGTCACTATATACACACACTACATGAACTACACAAACATACACTCTGCAGTCCCTATACACACTCACTACATCCACTACAAAAACGCTCTGCAGTCCCTATACACACTCACTACATCCACTACACAAACGCTCTGCAGTCACTATACACACACTACATCCACTACAAAAACACACACTCTGAATTCCCTATACACACACTACATCCTTTCACAAACACACATTCTGCATTTACTATACACACAGATTACATCCTTACACAAACATACACTCTGAAGTCACTATACACACACTATGCATTCACTACACACATACTACATCCCATACACAAACACACACTCTGCAGTCACTATACACACTGCTTCTAATACACACACACACACTACATCTTTGTGAGTGGACTCTGGATGAGCCCTGTGGGCGGTCTCGGGGGCAGGCTATGCAGACCCCTCTTTGAAAACAGTACTCACCTTCCATTCAGTTGAGGATCCATTGAACTTTTTGCTAACTCAAAACTACTGCAGACATCCTTGGAAACTAATATTTGAGTTTAAATACCAGAGTAATATTAACCAGGAAATGTTAATTCACCAAAATGTAGACCTGGCAACAATATAACTCTTTTTCAAAGCTATCAGATATCTCAACTCTATTATTTGTTTACGAGACATATGAGGACTTGATGGAACCTTCAGATACACACCCAAACTTTTGTAAACATAGTGTGCAAGTTTCCCTACAAACTCTTTATTATACAGATTTCCTTGGAGACTGTGCCAAAACCAGGTCATCCTTGGGGAGTGGCTATTCACAAGAGTGTGAATTACCCATCCTTACCCATCCACTATCGGTGCCCCTTTGGAGGTGACCACAGGAAAGCATAAATTGAGGAGTCTGTGAAAGCAGTTAAAAGTGTAAGTTAGCATGTCAGTTTCCCAGCGCGGAATGGGGGTGAGGCCATCTGAATTATTGGTAAGCCATTAAAATCACCAAGCTGCCTTCCTCTCACACAAGCCAGCGTACTGCGGGTAGACAATGTAGTGAGTATGGTTTTAGTGTTCTCTGGATGGTCTTAATGCCATTAACTTAGCACAAGCATATTTAATGATGTGCTTGCTCTATAAATTTTGGGAATAGTTCTCTGGTGTACCCAAAATGGGTATAAACGCGGGAGAATTGGCAGACCTGATATCCTTGAAATTTTGCTTTGCCCCTTGATATGTTGCACTTTTAATCCCATGTACTCAATCCCTGACTGAATAAGAGGTCATGTCCTGTTAAACACCATAAATCTACAGATACACATATTTAGGAAGTAACAATTGATTTAAGGTGGTCTGCATCCACCCCATGATAGCACTAAAAGATAGGACTATACTTTAACTCTAACACATTGATCATACATAGGTTGTTTTGAATCTATCAATTTATAATTCATAAGCTGCATAACTGTCACAAAGCACCTTATTACATGAATATTCTTGCCTTTTACAGTGTACATGATACCACTGCCCACAGGAAATGGGTGACCTCAAAAATCCAGTTACAACAAACTAAGCATGTCTGGGAGATCGAAACATGGACAACATGCCTCTTTATAAAAAATACTCCAAGATTTTGACATGATTACATGTGACTTTTTTAAAAAAAATTATTTTATTTCAAGAAATTCTGCCTCTATTGACCAGCTGTTTTTAATAAGCCATCTTTTACAATGACGATGCCCATATTATATCTAGCTGGTAAGTTTAACCATTTGCAGTTAGGTGAAAAGACCCTTAGGACTCCATTGACCATATTCTTGCTACTCAGCCCTAGATATTGGGCATGTCTATCTTAATATAAAGGAATAAGAAAACTATATTTTATGAAAAGTGACAGAATGGAATGTTAATGCATTAAGGTGCCTTGTGACATTTATCTAGCTCGTAAATTATAAATTGACAGATTCCAAACAGCCTATTTATAATCAATGGGTTAGAGTTAAAGTACTGCAACAGAAAAGGTATTTTTTTTTCCTCAGGAAGGATTTCCCTGCTGTCAGTCTCAGAGCACGCCTGCTGTGGTGTGGGCACAGATGTGTGACAAGGACCGCCAAACGATCAAGTGATGCTGCAATGATGAACGATGGATTTCCTTAAAAGCAAGTCTAATGATATGGATATTTCAGGCAGAAGCTTATCCCTACACACTCCATCAGTTCTCCATGACACCTGTGACTTGTTACTTCTCCCGGAACCATCAATCCCTTCTGTGTACTGTAGAGCCACACTTAAGGTATTATGTACCAAAGTGAGTCATGAGAGACCTTTGTTAGAATCTACAAGTCAGATGCAAAAATACTATTTTCTGTGCAGCTAAATTCACACCCAGGACTCACAACTTATCACTGCCATCCACGTGGGACGTAATTAAAAGTGAAAATGCAGAAATGAAAATTCTGTTATATCAATGCACCTAAGGAAGGTATCTAGTCAACAGGGAGAACTGTTTTTTTACAAGTAGTTCCCAAATGATTTGGAAAAATGGTGGGTTGCCATATACATAAGGAGCACAATTGAGCTACATTGAACATACATTAAAAAGCAAATGTATTTAAAAATTATATTCTTTGAGACTTTCTCACTGAGAGCTCAGGATTACATTATAGCATTTTAGTTAGTGGTTATATTGGCCAATCTATAAAATAGTAGAAAATATTTTGGGGAAAAATGAACTGAAATGTTTTTTAATAAGTAATGTTTTACAATGATAATGTCCATATTCTATCTAGCAGGTAAGTTTAACCATTTGCAGTGACTTGAAAATTGGCAACCTTTAGATGTGGCTACTGGAAGTCCAACACTAGTTGCATAGAAAGCATCATCTAAATGTTAATTTCTTCTTCATATTAATATGATAATTGCAGCATCTACATTTTTAAATGCATATTTATTGTTCCAATAGCCTACTAGTTCCCAAATTTCTTCAATTTTTACCAGATCCAACGATTTTCACTTCAGCATAACACTTTGTTAAGAGTAACTTTGTTTTATTTTATTTATTTCATTTTTTTATTTTTTATTTCCCTCCATTGCTTTTCTTGACATCCGAGCCTGCTATCCTTCCTGGGAGCATTTTACCGGTAGTAGAAGAATTCAATCATTGGGTGGAATGTTTGCACTCTGCAGGTTAGAGAAGTGTATTTGCATGCCAACTAGAGGATGTAGCAAGGCCTTCAACTTGATGAAATGCTAAGGGGAGATAATGCTTTCCCCATCGGCCTGAAATAAAACATATGGATAGTACTGTAAGCAATCACCATACTGCTGTGCATGATCTCTTTCTACGTGGGGTATAAGTAAACTTTCTGTTTTCTGCCTTAGTTGCTAACAATATCTATGCGTTCTTTTTGTAATTACGTTTGTATTCATGCATTGCATCCGGCGAATACGCCAAATGGCTTACAAATTGATATGCCATTAAATTCATGAAGAATAGAGACAACATCCTATGATTATACACACTGACATGGAACTGAGGTATGAAGTTGGATATGTTAATAGAATGCAAAACAACCTGTCTGTTACAGATCCCAATGCATGTCAAGCATTGAATAATAATTAAAATGATGTATGTGTATCAATGGTTATGGGTATGAATAAGCGTGTGCGTAATTCATTTTAAGGAGAAGCAGATAAAACAGTTAGGAGACTGAAAAAAATATATATATATTCTAATATATCAAATATAAAGATGTGAAAAATTACATAAGCAAATAAATTATACATTTTAAAGATGAGCTGTCACTTCTGAAGAAGAGATAGATTCTTATTGTCACCCATGTAAATGCTATTTCAGTGTCTCATGAGATGAGTAATACAGTGGAGGAAAGTAAAGAACTTGCCAAAATCTTTTTCACATAAGTGAGGAGAGGGTTCCCTGGATATATACCAGTATCTAAAGTAATGGTGTGATCTCTGTAGTGGAGACAATAGTAACAAAAACTCAACTTGTAAGCAAAATGACTATATACATAAATTCCTTAGCCTTGTAAGGCTATTCCTTTATTAGATTAGACAGGTCTACCACACAGTATACATGACTGGCTTAATTGTCGGTAAAAAGTAGGTCCAGTAAAGGGTAGATTCTGTATGTATATTAGTCAGATTTGAGCAAAGATCATCACAGTATGTGTATCAAAATAATATACAAAGTAATCATGTCAATAGTAACGATAATACTAGTATGTGTTCCTTCTGATGTTGTGATGGTAATTGCAGAATAGTACCAATATATGTGGAAAGATATATGTCTGTCAAGTGCTGTGCTTAAAGGGAAACTCCAGTGCCAGGAAAACAGTCTGTTTTCCTGGCACTGCAGGTTCCCTCTCCCTCCCACCCCCCAATCCCTGGTTGCTGAAGGGGTGAAAACCCCGTCAGTCACTTACCTGAGGCAGCGACAATGTCCCACGTCGCTGCTTACTCCTCCGCGTCGCTCCTCCTTCTGACTCCGTCGGACGGTGGGCGAGACTGATCCCGCCCACCAGCCAGGGAGACCTAATGCGCATGCAATGCCGCGCATGCGCATTAGCGCTCCCCATAGGAAAGCATTGAAAATGCATTTCAATGCTTTCCTATGGGGAAATGAGCGACGCTGGAGGTCCTCACACAGGAAGTAGACAGCCACTAGAGGTGGAGTTAACCCTGCAAGGGAACTATTGCAGTTTATAAAAAAAAACTGCAATAATTACACTTGCAGGGTTAAGAGTAGTGGGAGTTGGCACCCAGACCACTCCAATGGGCAGAAGTGGTCTGGGTGCCTGGAGTCCCTTTAATATAGAGTCACAGGGTGTGTTAACTCAGCATGGATGGTCTTTGCATAGACTGGTAAGAAGGCGATATAAGGAGGAAAATTTTAGTAATCCTCTCTCCCCTTAAATCGGACCAGATAGAAAAATAGGATAAAAAGAGGAAGAAATGATTTCAACAGCAACTTAAATGATTTACAAACTAACTATTTACATAAACAACTTAGCCTTATACGGCTATTCCTATACCTGATGTGGCCGGTCTAAACAGTTCACATGACTGGCTTTATTAAAAATCGGCCAAAATGGGCCTGGAATAAGGTAGATCCTGTGTATATTTCTAAGTTAGATTTCTGTCTGAGATGGAGCAAAAAATGATCACAAAAAAATTTATCCAGGTGGTACAAATAGCAATAACACCAATAGTATCTATGATACTAGCACGTGTTGCAATGGTATTTGCTAATTAGTCCAATGAGAAATATATGTGTATGAACAATGCTGTGCTTATTGCAAAATCAAAAAGTATGTAAACTCAGCATGGATAGTTTTAGCATAAAATGACAGAAAGGGAAAAATGAAAGTAAGCCTCTCTCCCTGTAAATCTGACTTGATAGGAAAAAAAAAAGGAGATTAAATTAGCAGCATATCACTCTGTTGGGTGTCTAGTTAAAAATGTTTGGATACAGCCAAACATGTATAAGGTGTCCAGATAAAGTAATCCAACACTGTGCCCATAGTGAGATTAGCGATAACCTGACGTGCGTTTCGGTGCATAGAAGTGTGCACCTTCATCAGAGGAAAAATTAGAAATGCAGTCTGTTCGCTTTATAAAGGAGTATCCCACATGGTCTCAATTAGCAGAGCCAATGGTAGGTGCCTGCATCATCAGGTGTATGGAACTTCCCTATTCAGATGTTATTAGTCTGTTGTTGACTCCCCTGTCTCATGGAGCCAATTACCTTGCTTAGCCAATGAGTGTGGCATTTTTGTGTACATGAGTAAATAAAAAAAAGAAAAAATTCAAAGGATGTATCCAAGTTATTGAAAAGATTAGTTGTTGGAATTTAAAGTTTTGACTTAGAGGAAATGAAAGGCTATCTATAAACGTGATCGGTAACAGTAACAACAGGTCTTAATTTACGACTAAGGATTGATCTAGGATAATATGATTCATTGTAAATGTATCGGTAGAAACATCACTATTATAAATCCATCAAGACTGGTTAAGCCGATCAAATTATGTAATCTCCCATGGGTATAGCGACAAAATTTCAAAATGCTTAGTATTTAACCCCTTAAGGACACATGACGGAAATATTCAGTCATTATTTACTTTTATTTCTTAAGTTGTGTCCTTAAGGGGATTTATATATATATATAAATATATAGGGGAAATCATTTTAGTGTTTGACATATATGTTAAAGCTGATTTCCTTATTTATTCACTAATATATCGCAAAGACTCATAGGGGTTCACGTGAATAACAAATGCAAGGCACATCAATCCATTTCCGGTTCATCGCTTAATAAATTAACCTGTGGAATTCCTTATTAATAGTCAGGGTAGATTTACTTACTATAGATACCATTTGCAAGGCATATTAATCAATCCCTGATGGGCTGTTTGAATGCGCACGCGTCTCTTGTCGTGCATTCGCATTCCGCTCCACTCGGGAGCTGACATCGGCGGGCAGAGGCGGCTCTAGACTTTATGAGGCCTTAGGTGAAACTCAAACATGAGGCCCCACTAACAAAAAAGTGTCACATATACACATTGATGCACAGTTTACCTGTGTATGCACCTGAGTGTGTGTATGACAGAGAGTGTGTGAATGTATGTCATGTTTGCGTTTTTGTCTGAGACAAAATGTGTATGGGGTAGCTGTTAAGAAAATGAGTTTGTTTTCCTGACACTATAGTGATCCTTTAAGCACAGCACTTGACAGACAGTATATCTTTCCACATATATTGATACTATCCTGCAATTACCATCACAACATCAGAAGTAACACATGCTAGTATTATCGATACTATTGGCATGATTACTTTGTATATTATTTTGATACATACTGTGATGATCTTTGCTCAAATCTGACTAATATACATACAGAATCTACCTTACACTGGACCAACTTTTTACCGACAATTAAGCCAGTCATGTATACTGTGTGGTAGACCTATCTCATCTAATATAGGAATAGCCTTACAAGGCTAAGTAATTTATGTATATAGTCATTTTGCTTTTAAGTTAAGTTTTTGCTTTATTCCTTTGTTTCATACATTAAGGGTTAAGCCACGAGACACCCCTGGAGTGTCTCACTGGTGTATCACCTCTGTGACTGTGTTATTATTATTATTATTATTATTATTATTGCCCTTTATATAGCGCCAACAGATTCCGTAGCGCTTTACAATATTATAAGAGGGGGGAATTTAACTATAAATAGGACAATTACAAGAAAACTTACAGAAACGATAGGTTGAAAAGGGCCCTGCTCTAATGAGCTTACAGTCTATAGGAGGTGGGGTGTAAAATACATTAGGACAGGAAATAGAAATCAAATAAGGTGGGAGTGAAGCAGAGCTGGAGGAGAGAGTAAAGTGCTGCTCTTTAGAAGAGAGCAAGAGACAGGTATGTGAGGTAGAGGTTACTCTGCGAGGCCGTAAGCTTTCCTAAAGAGATGGGTTTTAAGGCACTTCTTAAACGATTGAAGACTAGGGGAGAGTCTGATGGCGGTAGGCAAGCTATTCCATATGAAGGGAGCCGCCTGCGAGAAGTCCTGCTAGCGTGAGTTGGACGTACGGGTGCGAGCAGCGGACAGGATAACGTCACGGGCAGAACAGAGGGGCATACCTATGGATCTGTGAAGAGATATAAGAGGGGCTAGAATTGTTCAGTGCTTTATAGGCATGGGTTAGTACTTTGAATTGACTTTTACAGGAAGCCAATGTCAGGACTGACAGAGGTTGAGGTGTGAGAGGACCAACTAGAGAGGAAAATCAGTCTGGCGGCAGCATTCATTACAGACTGTAGCTGGGCAATGTGGCTTTTGGGAAGACCAATTAGGAGAGGGTTCCAATAATCCATGCGGGAAATTACTAGAACATGGACAAGCTCCTTGGTAGCATCTTGCGTAAGAAATGCGGGCTATGTTTTTAAGATGGAATCTACGGGATTTGGCAACGTACTGGATGTGAGGCTCAAATTTGAGGCCAGAATCAAGTATGACGCCAAGACAGTGCACTTGCAAGGATGGACTTATGTGGATACCACTAACTTGAAGGGAGAGCAAAAGAGGAGGATCAGTATTAGGAGGAGGAAAGACAAGGAGCTCAGTTTTAGAGAGATTGAGTTTCAGAAAGCGAGAAGACATCCAATCAGAGATGGAAGAAAGGCAAGCAGTGACACGTTGCAGGACGTCAGGGGAGAGGTCCGGGGAGGAGAGATATATCTGAGTTTCATCAGCATACAGGTGGTAGTGGAATCTGTGGTGAACAGAAACTCGCCACTGGATTCTGGAGGGGCCTGCTAGTCAGCCTCTTGCACTAGGACTTTGGCCCATGTATTAGACCTTGGTTCAGGACTTTGAAAAGGCTTTGTTTGTACCTTTTCTCTTGTCTGGTTTGGTATATGCGATTCCCCAAACGGATTAGACTCGTATGCTGCTTGTTGACTCTTTTGACCCCTATCAAAACCTAAACCTAAAACCTAGACCACAACGTTCTAAGCTGTCTGGGTGGTCGTCATTCATATGTGTGAACACGTGGCGACGGACAGCCTGAATTCATGGAACTCTTTTGGACAGGCATCTTGTATGCGGTCGGTATAAACTATACCCTGGTGGCGTTTCGGCTGTGTTCATGGGAACTGAGTGCTTTCGGGACATGTTGGGTGCTCAGATCCAGGCTATCCAGGGATATATGACTTGAGGGGGTACCTTATTGCTAAATGTGTATTTTGGAGTGTTATTGATGTGTTTGTCCTGGACCTGAGAGTTAATGTCATTAAGGTGTGTACAGTCTCCTTTCAGGTCCAGTAGGGAATGTCCCTGGAATATGTCATGGTAAACCCATGTGTGACTTCCATTAAACCAGTTCTCCTTCACCCTCAACATAGAGTCTCGTCTCATACTTGGAGGGAACATCTATATTCGCTCTGGTGGCAGCCATGGGATGGCTTCCTAGTGAGTATAGAAGCATCCAGGATACACCATTATTGTTGGATTTATAGTTGAGGGCAACACTAGCACTCATGCAGTTCCCCTGTCTGCAGAGGAACTCAGCAAGATGGAGCAAGCTAGCCCCTGGCCAGCGTCCCCATATGAGGAGGAGTTTCTCTGGAGGTTGCAGCACCACTTAGCCCAACAACATAGGCCTGTATCAGAGGAGGGCATGCTGGACTATAGAGATACCACTATGAAGGAGCTTTGGTGTTGGGTGGAGTGCTTGGAAGTACACAGAGTCATTAGGAAGCAGCGATTGGTGCAGGCACCCAGTTGGGATGTCAGGTGCTCTGCCACAGAATCCAAATTAGGTAATATGTTTGCCAAGGAGGCAGTGTAAAAGGAAAATAGAAGAGGACCAAGGACAGAGTCCTATAACTGACACAGAATACGGTTGGGACAGTTAAGAGGAAAACCACGAGAGGACAGAGTCACAGAGACCGAGTGATTGAAGAGTTTGAAGAAGGAGAGCATGATCAACCGTGTCAAAGGCAGCAGAGAGGTCCAGAAGAATTAGTATGGAGTAGTGCCCTTTGGATTTAGCTGCGATTAGGTCGTTAGTAACTTTGATAAGAGCAGTCTCAGTAGAGTGGAGAGGACGGAAGCCAAATTGAAGAGGGTCGAGGAGAGAGTTGGAATTGAGGAAGTGAGACATATGGGTAAAAACAAGTCTTTCCAGAAGCTTTGAGGAAAAAGGGAGTATGGATATGGGATGATAGTTAGAGGGGGAGGATGGGTCAAGAGATGTTTTTTTTCAGGATAGATACTACAGAGGAAAGCTTGAGGGGATCAAGCTAAAACGTTGACTGTTTTTATTTAGAAGGTAAATAAAAGTTCTATTTTATATAAAGTCCTTGGAGTGCTATCCTTAAATATTTTTTTGTGTTTTTTTTGTATTTTCTATATATATATTTATGTAAAACCAAGGGGCTGCACTCACCTGAACATGCATAAATGGGGTGAGGCTTGGGGCCAATTTATAAAATACAAGATCCAGCACACTTACTTATCCACTAAACAGCAACTTCAATGTTGACAGGTTTTATTAGTTTTTTTGTTGTTTTGACTGTGACCTGGGTCCACTTCTCTTTAATCTGTTTATAAATTATCTCGAAGTGGGCATTGGAAAGTCATTTGTTGGTGTATGCAGATGACACAAAACTAGGTTAAAATATATATATATTTACAGTCTGAACATGATATAACGTCATTACAGAGGGATTTAAAAAATGGGGGACTAAGCAGGCAGAAAAGATTCAATACACACAGGGCTGTATTTACCACAAGGCAAACAAGGCATTTGCCAAGGGTGGCACTTTCAGGGGGGGGCGCCAAAAAACGCCACCCCAAGCTCCCAAACAAATGCCTTGTTTGCCTTGTGTCCTGTGGTTGTCTTTCTTAGGGTCCCTCCAAGGTGTTAAACTGTACGCCCCCCGACGTGTTAGACTGTGTATCTGCAATTGAGTATATGTCAGTGCATGTATCAATGAGGGCCTGTGTCTGTCAGCCCTGACACAAATTGGGGGGGGGGCAAATTTAGATTTCAGGGCGCCCGAATTTAGTTGTGCCTAGGGCAGCACAAATCCAAAATACACCACTGAATACACATACATGCAAATTAATGCATTTTGGAATAAGGAACCCACAAGCCACTTTTACATTAAATGGGGTAGAGTTAGGGATAATATTAAATGAAAAAGTATTTGGGAACAATTATAGATCATAAACTAAACAACAGCATGCAATGCGGGTCTGGCGCTGCAAAAGCAAGTAAGGTGTTTTCATGTATAAAAGTTTTTTTTTTTTTTTTTTATTCTTTATTTTTGGTCCGACGAAGCAAATGGTAAACATTTAAGCGGTTACATTTATACATGTGACATCGCAGTGTCATATAATGTTTTACAGAATGCAAGTGACAGGGATTAGTGTAGACATATTTTATACATTATATTTTCTGTAAGTGTCTTCGTCTGTTGTTTTCTATTATGTTGGCAAGCAGAGTTAACTATATACAATAGCATTAATGTGGAGGGGTGGGTTTAGGGAGTAGAGTTTCAGCCGTTAGCCCCTTAGGGTGTGTGACTGTTCTCCCGCTCCCCGTTGTCTTCTGCGGAATGTAGGTATACTTTAGTTTATCCCCTCGTCCGCCAACTTGTGAGTCTAGAGTGCTTGCATTCAATGAATAGATAGAAAGGGAAAGAAGAGAGTTAGAGACAAGTACACTTGTATACATATCAGCTTATGATGTTTTTCCGATGAGTTAACGTTAGGGGCTGCCAGTCCCCTCAAGTTGCGCTCTGTGTTTCGAGGTTGATAAAAGGGGGTTTTGATTCACGTGATCCAAATATAATTTTGCCTCTTTACAAATCAATGGTAAGACGCAACCGTGACTATGCAAAGTAATTTTGGGCACCAGCTTTAAAGAAGAATATTGCAGAATTAGAAGAAATACTAATTTAGTAATGGGGTGGAAAATATTAGTTATTAGGAAAGGCTAGAAAAACTGGATTTACTTTCTTTAGAACACAATGTGCCTCAGAGGGGATATGATAGCACTATGCAAATATATACAGGGTCAGTACAAAACGATATGCACTAACTTGTTCATTAGCAGGAATATACAGCAGACAAGGGGTTACCCAGTGATCCTGGAAGAAAGGTGTTTTACGGCAGAGGAAAGGGTTCTTTGCAGTAAGAACAATAAAGATGAGGAATGTTCTGCATAAAGAGGCTGTCTTATCAGACTCTAGATAATTAAAAAATGCTTTTTTTTTTTTTTTTGCAGAATATTCAAGGTTATGAACGATATGTATGTAAACAGGTTGTTGATCCAAGGAGAAATCTGATTACCATTATGGAGTCAAGAAGAATTTTTCCCCTTTTTGTGACACAATTGGAAATGGCTACAGTTGAATGTTTTGCCTTCTTTTGAATCAACAGCATTAAGGAATGCGCTTTAAGATTGAACTTTTTTCAAGCAGAAAATGGTTTTCAAATTTGCAATAGCTGAATGGTACTGTGATGTAATTCCAGTAAAATACAAGTTTAGCAGGCTAAGATTGCCACAAGGCATATGTATGTATATGTGTTTGTAGTATCAGTTAGTTAATTACACGTAACTAAGATACTGTTATCACTGTACTGACCAGGTGCAGGAATGTAAGAACTGGAATTACGCGTCCCTCTCCTTTGTATCAGATGAGCCACGTGGTTAGACCGGATGGATGAGTTTAGACTCTATTTATTAAATAGGTTAAGGGTATGTGTGGGTGTAGTTAATTGTGGGAGGAGCTACAGTGCTATATAAGGAATGTACTCTATGTATTCAGTACTCAGACTTTGCTGTATTTTGGTGACGCTAGTCCCTCTGAGTCCCGATCGGTGATCCAATAAAGAATCTCTTCCTTCCTGAAGAAACCTGTGTCCATCTCTCTGTGCTTGGCTTCCGTCAGTTTCTCCGGTATCATTTGGTGCATTGGCCGGGAAGCTCATCGTTCAACGGTAGTTGAGAGGCAGAGGCGTGAGACGGTCTATCTTTGCCCACGTTCTCTACGGCTGCACCCCTGAACTTCTGCGTGGACCTCCCTTCGTCTCGGCGCCACTGGTCTGTTGTCCAGGAGATCATCGGCCTCTACGTGAGAAGTGCTGGGGTGTCCCCGTCGATGAGTGTGAACTCAGGTTCAGGAACGAGGAGGTAAGACAACTGCTGTTTTAGACGGCAGGACCCACTAGGGGTATACCGATTGTGCGGTAGGCCCAAAGGGGTTTTGAATCTGTGTATCTGCCCCCTCTGTCGGAGGGAAGGAGCGAAGGCGCACCGCTCGATCGAACGCTCTTTAGTCAGACCGTTTGATTTGGTTAGTCAGGCGGGGTCCAGGTGTAAGATAGCCCTAGCCGGACACCGGTGTCTTGTCTAGACTAGCGTTCTAGGGTGTATATTACGTTCGCTAGGTCGGAGGGACCGGGAGACTAAGCGGCGCCTGTGTAAATTCGGTTCGCTAGTTCTCATCCTATCTGGGCTAAGTGGGAAGGCGTGTAAATTTGGAACCCACTAGACTTTTGATAGTGCGACTAAGAGGCGCCTGTGTAAATTCGGTTCTCTAGCTCGCTATATATGTGGTGATTGGGCAGTGTGGCTAACCAAAACGGGTGTATATAGTTTTAGGTAGTCCATTCAAGGTACTGGCCAATAGTTTAGTTGGGAATTGTAAATGTGTTAACGATTGTTTTAGTAAAGTGTATATCTTGTTAGATAGCGCGAGCTCAGCCGTCTAGTGAGAGTGTTAATAGTGTGTTGCTGTATTATAGTGCACGGTACCATAACCCTGTATATTTACTGACATTATATAATAAGTACTAATCATTGTCGTCCATTGCATGTTTAACACCATAACCACTAATAATTGTATTGTGACCTTAACTTGTGCTTTGACCTATGCTAACCGTACTGTAACCGCTATTTGTAAAAGACGATGTTACTGGGGTGTGTTATAGACGGGTAATTCGTATATAGAGAATTATAGCGTGGGTGACTGTATAGTTACGCCAAAGGGCATAATATTGATTATATAGTGACTGGTGTAACAGCTGTGTGTGTACGGGAATTCCCTGAGTGTTTATTGTTATTGTGTACGTTTCACTTGGTAACCGTACCACGTGGTGCTGTTGCCAGAGGAAACGGGTGTGACTGTTGAATAGTACGCGTGTATAGTATTCGTTGTCGACGACGTTCCATTGTTAAGTATGGGTGCGTCGCAGTCAACGATTCCGGATCCCTTAGGATGTATGGTTAAGAATTTTAAAAAGGGATTCAAAGTTTGTGATTTTGGGGTAAAGATGTCTCCTGTACGTTTGGTCACTTTGTGTACTAGGGAGTGGCCTACTTTGGTTGCGGCATGGCCGCCACGTGGCAGTTTGGATCCAACTCTGGTACAGCGCTTACACGTGGCTGTATCGGGTAGGCCTGAACTTTACGGCCAGTTTCCTTATATTGACTGTTGGAGACAGGCCGTAAATGACTCGCCAAAATGGCTCCAGACATGCCACGAGGAGCAGTGTCGCCTCATGGTAGCTAGGACTTGCTCGTCCACTAGGACTGGTGTTAGGCCCATTTTGGACACGCCCCCTGAGTCCGAGATCCCTTTGCCGCCCCCTTACTTTCCGTTAAGAAGAAGTGACGCAAACGCAGGAAGTCCTGCACCCCTCCCCTCATTACCCTCATCCACTTCCGCTTCCTCCTCCAGTACAGGATCCACCCCCCCTCGTACTAAATCTCCCCTTCCGGAACCAGAATCCACCCCCATTAGAAACGAATATCCTGATTTGGCGCCACTTCAGACTTCCGGTCAAGCTTCATCTAGCTCGGCTCGAAGTGTTTTATTTACGACCTTTTCCCAAAACCGACCTCCCACATCCCCATACCCTATCTCTCCCCGACCGGAACCCATGACTGACGCCTCTCTACGTAGCCCCATCCAAACCCGACAGTTGACTGGTGCCCAACAATTAAAGCACTATCAGATGCCTCTTCGTCTGAATCCCGGGTCAGCTTATATCGATGCCGCAGGTCAAATGGCACACGCTGACCCAGTCTTCGTATATGTCCCATTTACCACAACCGATCTTTTAAACTGGAAGACCCATAATTCCTCGTATACTGAGAAACCACAAGCTATGACTGATCTGTTCACCTCAATAGTACAGACGCATAATCCGACATGGGCTGATTGCCAGCAGTTACTAATGACTTTATTTAACAATGAGGAAAGGACAAGAATAAATCAAGCAGCCATTAAAGCATTAGAGGATAGAGCCCGTGCTTTGAACCAAGCCAATCCAGCAGCATGGGCCGCGACACACTATCCCAACACCGATCCCGATTGGAACGTAAATGGTGCTGATATGGTTCAACTCAGAGCCTATAGAGACGCTATAATTGCTGGCATGAAAGCCGGAGGAAAGAAAGCCATTAACATGTCGAAGACAGTTGAGGTGATCCAGAAAAGCGATGAAGCGCCCAGTGTCTTTTATGACCGATTATTGGAGGCATACCGCTTGTATACCCCCTTTAATCCGGAAGACGCAGACAATTCCCGAATGGTTAACTCCGCCTTTGTCAGCCAAGCATACGGAGATATTAAGCGCAAGCTACAAAAGTTAGAAGGGTTTGCAGGTATGTCCATCACCCAACTAATGGAGGTAGCAAATAAGGTCTATATGAACAGGGATACAGAAAGTAAGAAAGAGGAAGAGCGCAAGATGCGTAAAAAGGCTGATATGCTAGCGGTAGCAATCGCAGGCGTAGATAAACGGGGCCCAGATAGAGGTGATAGTAGATGGAGTAGGGAGCCTTTGAGTAGGGATCAGTGCGCGTATTGCAAGGAAGAAGGGCATTGGAGGAACGAATGTCCGCAAAGAGAGCAGTACGAGAGGGTCCTACCCAGGGCAGGCTACGGAAACTTTAGAGGCAGAGCGAGAGGTAGAGGAGGCCCCGGAGGGAGTAATGGTTATAGAGGGAGTAATGGGAACAGAGGAAGTGTTAGGGAAGACAGGTATATTCCAGCAGCGCAAAGGTCCCGCGATAGAGAAGGTAGGGACTTTGTAGGATTGGCTGACACTGTCATGGAGGACTATTGATACCGACCGGGCTCCATCCCCCTTGGTCGAGCGGAGCCTATGGTCGATGTATCAATAGGGGGGAAAAGGAGTGCGTTCATGATCGACACTGGTGCTGAACATTCAGTGGTGACTAATCTAGTTGCTCCTCCATCTGGAAGGACTATTACTGTGATAGGAGCAACTGGAAGAAGTGCTGAAAAACCGGTTCTTAAAAGTCGACTCTGTACATTGGGAGGCCACGTAGTAAAACACCAATTCCTTTATATGCCTGAATGTCCAGTCCAATTGCTGGGACGTGATATGCTATCAAAATTACAAGCGCAGATTACGTTCCTACCAAATGGAACAACATCCTTAAAGTTTAATGGACCTTCAGGTATTATGACTTTATCCGTACCAAAGGAAGAAGAGTGGCGACTTTATACAGTGTTGACTAGCCAAAACCCTAGGAGTGATGAGACATTGTTTAACATACCAGGAGTTTGGGCAGAGAACAACCCACCAGGACTGGCCCGCAATATTCCACCAATAAAAATTGAACTGAAACATGGGGTTTATCCAGTGAGCCTAAGACAATATCACATTCCGCAGAAGGCTAAGAAGAACATCCAATCCTATCTGGATAAGTTCATACGGTATGGTATCCTAAAATTCTGTACTTCCCCCTGGAACACCCCATTGCTGCCTGTTCAAAAGCCCGGTACAGATGAGTATCGACCTGTACAGGACTTAAGAGCAGTCAATGATGCGGTTGTTAGCATACATCCAGTTGTACCCAATCCATATAACCTGCTTGCTTTAATTCCGGGCGGGGCTACTTACTTCACAGTCTTAGATCTCAAAGATGCCTTCTTTTGCCTCCGAATTGCCGCAGAAAGCCAATGTATTTTCGCTTTCCAATGGGAGAACGCTGTAACGGGCTCAAAACGCCAAATGACTTGGACAAGACTGCCCCAAGGGTTTAAAAATTCACCTACCCTATTTGGTTCAGCTCTAAGTCAAGATCTACTGGATTTCGAGTCTATCCCAGGAGAATGTGTATTGTTACAATATGTAGATGACTTGTTGATAGCAGCAGTTACAAAAGAAAAATGTCAGCAAGCAACGCACGATCTACTACATATTCTCTGGAAGGCAGGATACAAGGTGTCCAGGAAGAAGGCTCAGTTGTGTTTGCCAACTGTCAAGTATCTGGGATTCCATATCTCTGAAGGTCAAAGGATTATGGGGCCAGAGAGAAAAGAAGCTGTCTGCCAAATACCAATACCCAAGAATAGAAGACAAGTGCGAGAATTCTTGGGGGCAGCAGGCTTCTGTAGGATATGGATTCCCAGCTATGCGATACTGGCAAAACCTCTGTACGCAGCCATCAAAGGTACAGAGCACGACCCCTTCTTATGGACCCAAGAACAGCAAACGGCATTTGAAGATGTGAAGAAGGCTTTGATGAGTGCCCCAGCATTAGGTCTACCTGATCACACACGACCATTCTACTTATATGTACACGAGCAAAGAAGAATGGCTGTGGGAGTATTGACACAGTACTTGGGATCATGGCAAAGACCTGTTGCCTACATGTCTAAGCAACTGGATGCAGTGGCCAGCGGACTTCCACCTTGTCTAAGAGCCGTAGCTGCAGCCGCCCTGCTAGTAGCTGAAGCCGATAAACTCACTCTGGGTCAAGAACTTTATGTACGAGTCCCACATGCAGTACAGACGTTGTTGGATTACAAAGGAAATCATTGGTTTAGTAACAGCCGTATGACCAAGTATCAAGCAATGTTGTGTGAAAACCCAAGAGTGCATTTAGAGACTGTAAACACCTTAAATCCAGCTACCCTTTTGCCGCAACCTACTGAAAGTCAACATGATTGTTTGGAAGTAATGGATGAAGTATTTTCAAGTAGACCAGATCTTCGTGATTTTCCCATCCAGAACCCCGATGTTCAATATTACACCGACGGCAGTAGTTATGTGAAAGAAGGGATCCGCTATGCAGGATATGCAGTGACAACAATAGACAAGGTGATAGAAGCTCGGCCACTGGCGAAAGGAACATCAGCACAAAAGGCAGAATTAATAGCACTAACACGAGCGTTACAATTGGCTGAAGGTTTAAGAGTAAATATCTATACGGACTCTAAGTATGCGTTTTTAACCACTCATGCCCACGGAGCTTTGTATAAAGAAAGAGGACTACTGAATTCAGAAGGCAAAGAAATCAAGTACGCAGCTGAAATCCTACAACTATTGGAAGCAGTGTGGGAGCCGAAAGAAGTCGGTATCATACATTGTCGAGCGCATCTGAGAGGAGATGGTGATGTAACCAAGGGAAATCGGATGGCAGATAGTGCAGCTAAGCGTGCTGCTGAATCAGGAAGACAGGAGTATGTGGGGCATATAGCTGCTCTTATACCAACTCCACTGTCCCAATGGACTCCAGTTTATACAGCTCAAGAAGAGGAGTGGTTAAAGACTGAACCGGGAAAGTATTTGGAGAACAAGTGGTATCAGCTAGAAGATGGAAGAATAGTCATACCAGCATCACTAGCGGTAGAAATTGTCCAAAATTATCACAACGGGACACATTCTGGGAGAGACAGTACTGAAGAATCTCTCAGGAAACATTTCTACATACCAAGATTGTCCAACTTGACTCAGGCCATTGTACGTAGATGTGTAACGTGTGCTAAAAATAATGCAAGACAAGGACCAGTAAAGCCACCAGGAGTCCAGTTTATGGGGGGACTCCCCATGTCCGATCTACAAATAGACTTTACAGTAATGCCTAAATCGGGTGGACATCGTTACCTGTTGGTAATTGTGTGCACCTATTCAGGCTGGGTAGAAGCATGTCCTACTCGTACAGAGAAAGCAGGAGAAGTTGTAAGATTCCTGCTACGAGAAATAATACCCCGATATGGACTACCCTGTTCTATAGGATCGGACAATGGTCCAGCTTTTGTTCATCAGTGCCTACAACAACTGACTCATATGCTTGGTATAAAGTGGAGGCTTCATACTGCATATAGACCCCAGAGTTCTGGTAAGGTAGAGAGAATGAATAGAACTATAAAGAACCAGTTGGCTAAAATGTGTCAGGAAACCCAACTTAAGTGGAACGTTCTCTTACCCATAGCTTTATTGCGAATCCGCAGTACCCCTACCAGAAGGATGGGCCTCTCTCCTTTTGAAATCATGTATGGGCGACCACCTCCCGTACTTGGTAACTTAAGGGGGGACTTGAGTCAGTTGGGAGAAGGAATTACCCGGCAGCAGGTTGTAGAGTTGGGTAAGACTATGGAGGAGGTACAGAAATGGGTACAAGATAGATTACCTGTGAATATTTATCCCCCTGTTCATAGTTATCATCCAGGAGACCAAGTGTGGATTAAAGAGTGGAATAATGTACCGTTAGGGCCCAAGTGGAGAGGTCCTTATGTTGTTCTTTTGTCTACCCCTACAGCGATAAAAGTAGCCGAAGTGACTCCATGGATACATCACTCCAGGGTTAAGCCAGCAGCAGTTGATTCTTGGCAAATTACAGCAGATCCAGAGAATCCCTGCAGGATCCGGTTGAAACGCACTACTCAGTCGGAGTAACGAGGAATTATTGTGGATTACAAATTTTATTGTTACAGGTGTGAGTGAGAAGGCCATAATAAAGCCTGTCCGCTTACCAACACATAGTGTATAAGCCAGGAAAGTCTCGAAGGGACACCTGTGAAGACGAGCAGAACTCCATTCCCTGCAGCCCTCACATCCTGGAAGCTGAGGTTCCATCGCACGGACGAAGACTGAGGATGACGGCGAAAGATGTGCTTTTGATTGTGTTTATTTATATGTGTTTTTATATTCAGGAAGGTAGAGGTACCGACACTCCTAGCTGTGAGGTATGCATTAAGACTACGAGAACAGGTAACCATATTTCCCAAACCCTAATTTGGCATTCACAATACGAATGTAAAGGAGAGGTATCAAGATGTAGATACCTAAATATAGACTATAGTGTGTGCCATTTAGGAGTAGGAGAACCTAAGTGCTTCAGTCCAGAGTATCAACCTCGTACAATTTGGTTGACTCTCAGGAATGGAGATCCTCAGGGGACCCTAATTAATAAGACGGTGTTAGAATCCGTACATTCTTCGGGTGTTCTGCTATTTGATGCATGTAAGGCGATATCAAGTGGTAGAAAACCGTGGAATGTATGTGGGGATCTTAGATGGGAGAGGACGTATGGGTCTAACGATAAATACATTTGTCCCAGTAGCAAAAATAAATATGTGAGTCCTAGATGCCCAAATAAAGACTATAACTTTTGTCCATATTGGTCTTGTGTGGGGTGGGCGACTTGGGGACAGACAGTAGATAAAGACATGATAGTGACTAAGTTGCCGACTAGCCCTTATTGTAAGTCTATGGAATGCAACCCAGTCCATATACTTATTAATAACCCCGACAAGTTCCTAGATAAGTATGGAAATTTATTTGGGTTTCAGATATACGGGACGGGTTTAGATCCTGGGACATTATTGTTTATAGGAATAGAGACTGATACGGTATCCTCCCAGACTCATCAAGTATACCATTCCTTTTATGAAGAGATGAGTATAGATAATAAGATCCCCCATAACGCTAAAAACCTGTTCATTGACCTAGCTGAAAGTATTGCCGGTAGTCTTAATGTTACCAACTGCTATGTGTGTGGAGTTACTAACATGGGAGACCAATGGCCTTGGGAAGCAAAGGAGGTAATGTCCGGTTCTGAGGCAGTTGACCAACTAATATCTACACAAGCCGATTATCATTTGAGTGTTAGAGGTAAATCTGAGTGGAGATTAAAGACCTCCATCATAGGTTATGTTTGCATAGCAAGGAAAGGAATAATGTATAATACTTCTGTAGGAGAATTAACTTGTCTAGGGCAAAAAGCTTATGATGATGATACTAAAAATACAACTTGGTGGTCGGCTTCAAATGTCTCAGAACCATCTAACCCGTTTGCTAGATATGCCAGTTTAAAGGATGTGTGGTTTGATTTATCCATCACATCTACCTGGAGAGCCCCAGCAAATTTGTACTGGATCTGTGGTAAGAAAGCCTATTCGGAGTTGCCACAGGACTGGGAAGGGGCATGTGTGCTGGGTATGCTCAAACCATCCTTCTTCTTGTTACCGATTGAAACAGGTGAGACTTTAGGTGTTAAAGTGTATGATGTGAATCATAGGAAGAAAAGGGGACCCTTAGAGATAGGCACCTGGGAAGATAATGAATGGCCTCCCCAGCGTATCATAGATTATTATGGGCCAGCCACGTGGGCAGAAGATGGTACCTTTGGTTATAGAACCCCAATTTATATGCTCAACCGTATTATAAGATTACAGGCGGTGGTTGAGATTATTACTAATGAGACCTCACAAGCACTCAATCTTCTAGCGAAGCATAATACCAGGATGAGGACAGCAGTGTACCAAAATAGATTAGCCTTGGATTACCTTTTGGCAGTAGAGGGAGGTGTATGTGGGAAGTTTAACCTGAGCAATTGCTGTCTTCAAATAGATGACGAAGGGCAAGCAATAGCTGAGCTTACTAGCCATATGGTTAAACTAGTGCATGTGCCTACTCAGGTATGGAAAGGGTACAATCCAAGTAGTTGGTTTGGTAGCTGGTATGAGTGGTTTGGAGGGCTTAAGGCAGTGGTAGGTGGAGTCCTACTGATTTTACTGTTGTGTCTACTCCTACCGTGTCTTATACCCTTAGTAGTTAGGTCTGTGCAAAGCCTGATAGGAAGTATAGCAGAGAGGAAGGCTGCTGCACAGATAATGGCGATATATAAGTATAAGGCTCTAGATCAAGGAGAACCAATGCAGGAAGATGAGTGTTAAAAGATTCACATCATAAGATAAGTCTGGTCTGGTTCATGGTAACCTGAGGTATATGCAAACCAAGGTTAAGTGATGCCTCAAGTAATTGTGAAATATCAGAGGCATCAAAGGGGGGAATGTGATGTAATTCCAGTAAAATACAAGTTTAGCAGGCTAAGATTGCCACAAGGCATATGTATGTATATGTGTTTGTAGTATCAGTTAGTTAATTACACGTAACTAAGATACTGTTATCACTGTACTGACCAGGTGCAGGAATGTAAGAACTGGAATTACGCGTCCCTCTCCTTTGTATCAGATGAGCCACGTGGTTAGACCGGATGGATGAGTTTAGACTCTATTTATTAAATAGGTTAAGGGTATGTGTGGGTGTAGTTAATTGTGGGAGGAGCTACAGTGCTATATAAGGAATGTACTCTATGTATTCAGTACTCAGACTTTGCTGTATTTTGGTGACGCTAGTCCCTCTGAGTCCCGATCGGTGATCCAATAAAGAATCTCTTCCTTCCTGAAGAAACCTGTGTCCATCTCTCTGTGCTTGGCTTCCGTCAGTTTCTCCGGTATCAGTACCTTTTAAATAGAACAATCTATTTTAATGCTATGTTACTCCTCATTAGGCATAACAATATGTAATACTATTTAAGTGCTGTTATTCCTAATTTTCCTAAATTTCCTAAATTTAGCACTCCACAGCTAGATATGTCATTAGTATTTGCATTGTCCTGCTGTTTCAGGTTTTGTATTATGTGAACATGTGTTTGACTTTGCATGACTATCCTAGATTTTTTTATGTATTCCTTGCAATTTAAATCTTTGTTAATTACTGCATTACTTGAAAAATGGGATACTCTAATGACTATAACCACTTCAGTGCTTTATTTAGCTAAGAGTCCCCTGGAGATGTTACTGTGAACTGTAAAACTGGTTTGACACTTACCTGACTCTGCTTTCAGTCTAAGCTGATATGCCAATGTAAAATGTCATGCTTCTCCATAGTAATACCTAATCGTGCCAAGTTTGGACAATACACAAAAAACAAGTCTACATGACATGATGTGGTTTCAAAAGTAATTTTTAATATTACTTGTAAAGAAGGCTCAAGACTACTGACATACGGATTGTATTCTAGAAAAACAAATGTCTCCGTTTTTTTCTTGTAGAGTGAGTCCACTGTAGAATCTTGAATAGTTTAGTGGTAGAGTGGGTAATGGCGGACTGGTCAACAGAGAGCCAGTGGTATAGTATTGTTTTCCTCTCTACTTTGCCAAGAAAGTTTTGTAATCTACAAGCTTTTTAGGATGGGGATAGGATATAGAGAAGTGGTAAATCAGCTGTTATTGCGAATTTGGTCAGAAGGAGTGTTTAGGGGTAGGTAATTCTCAAAAAAGTCATCAAAGACCAGGGAGTGATACACTAGGTTCTACTAGGTCAGTTAGGCAAGTGAGAGCATGTATTGTCTTATTTGTATGTTGGTAGCTATTTAGGTGTGTATTAGTGTGGCTATTTATATGTTACAAATTATATTCTAAACACAATTTAACCCTGTTTGAACTAGTATCTGTTTCTATTCTCCACAAGATGTTCTGCAGTTATGTTTTCCCTTCGATTTAGATTTATCAAAGTCTATGAAACATGCAAAACATACAAATTTGCTCTGGCTTGTGCGTTTAGCAATTAAATGGTTCTTTCAATGTCTTGGGTTTATTGGATGTAAATATATCTGCACCATTCATTTGCAGCTATTGAGCAAAGAGACAGGGAGTTAATTAAAGTCTAGAAACTACAAAACTAGGACAGTCCACTGCAAAGTAATCATTCTTTTTCTATAATCACTTGGAAAACACAAGCCTGTCCATTTGTTTTGGCTTTATATGATTCTGTTGTATTTCATTTCACCATAATAAATTGTGGGTAACATAAGTAATTTTCTTTGTTATGGTATCACAGATGTCAGCAAAATCACATAAACTGAGTCCTTTATGATATGAGACTCTGTCCCATACTAAGTTCGGTTTATGTGTGAGCAGGATATAGTAGATAAAAGCTGATAACATATGAAGTCATACTTATTTTGAGAACAAACAAGCATCAGTTTTTGCAGTCCAATAAAGATGGAAGTATGAAGCACTGGAGGTTTATCTAGGTAAGGAGTATGGCATGAATTACCAGTGCATTCTATGCAGGGCCTGTGTAAGGATTTCTGCCACCCTAGTCAAAAATCCATATTGCCACCCCCTCATGTCACTCACTCACTGACAGACACACACTGGCAGACGCACACTCACTGACAGACATATACTCACTGATAGACCTACACTCACTGACAGACATCCATGCACTCACTAACACATACACACATACAGAAACTCACTGACAGACATACACTCACTCACTGAGACACACAGACACTCACTGACAGAATACACTCACTCACTGACAGACACACACACACAGACACTCACAGACACTCACTGACAGATGTACACTCACTCACTGACTGACACACAGACTGACAGTGACAATCAAGGGGGAAGTTATCATCATGGGTGACTTTAATCTTCCTGATGTGAATTGGAAAACAAAAATAGCTGCTTGTGCCAGGAGCACACATATTCTAAACTCCCTACTGGGATTGTCTCTAAAACAAGTCATTGGGGAGCCAACTTGTAAAGAGGCCATACTAGATTTAGTGTTAACAAATGGAGATTTGGTATCCGATATTACTGTAGGTGAAAGTTTAGGATCCAGTGAGGTGTGGTTTACAGTGACTGAGTCACACCACACAAAAACAAAAGTTTTAGACTTTAGAAAAACAGACTTTTCTAAAATTAGAATATGTCTAAAGGAGTCATTATCAGACTGGAGCAATTTAAATGGAGTCCAAGAGAAATGGGATTATTTAAAAGTTGCACTACTGAAGGCAACAGAAAATTGCATTAGGCGTGTCAGTAAAAGCAAAAAATTCAAGAAACCACTGTGGTACTCCGCAGATGTGGCCAAAATAGTAAAAAACTAAAAGTTAGCATTTAGTAATTATAAAAAAAACCAGAGTGAGGAAGACAGAATGATCTATAAGATCTATATGATTAGGCAGAAAGAGGCTAAGCAAGTTATAAGAGCTTCCAAATCACACACAGAAGAGAACATAGCACAGTCAGTAAAAAAGGGGACAAAACTTTTTTTAGATACATAAATGAGAAAAGAAAAGTAAAACAAGGATTAGTTAGATTAAAAACAAAAGAAGGAAGGTATGTAGAAGAGGATAAAGGTCTAGCTGACTGTCTCAATTAATATTTTTGTTCGGTATTTACAGATGAAAATGAAGGAAAGGGAACTCAGTTAAGAAAAATCATAAATGAGTCATTTATTACACGTGAGTTTACAGAGGAAGAGGTTCTATTTCAACTGTCAAAAGTAAAGACAAATTAGTCAATGGGACCTGATGGAATACACCCAAAGCTATTAAAAGAGCTTAGTGGTGTACTAGCAAAATCATTAACAGATTTATTTAACCAATCATTGTTAACAGGAGTAGTCCCAGAAGATTGGAAGTTAGCGAATGTTTTGGGAGGAGTCGGGCAACTATAGGCCAGTAAGCCTTACTTCAGTAGTGGGGAAAGTAATTGCAACTATGTTAAAGGATAGGATTGTTGATCATCTAAAACACATAGATTTCAAGATCAGAGGCAACATGGGTTTACTTCAGGGAGATCATGCCAAACTAATCTTATTGATTTTTTTGATTGGGTAACTAACATTATAGATCAGGGTGGTGCAGTAGACATTGCTTACCTAGATTTCAGTAAGGCTTTTGACACTGTTGCACATAGAAGGCTTATCAATAGACTGCAATCTTTAAGTTTGGATTCCAATATTGTTGAATGGGTAAGGCAGTGGCTGAGTGACAAGCAACAGAGGGTTGTAGTCACTGGAGTATATTCGAAGCTTGGGCTTGTCACCAGTGGGGTACCTCAGGGATCTGTACTTGGACCCATTCGCTTTAATATTTTTATTAGTGATATTGCAGAAGGTCTTGATGGTAAGGTATGTCTTTTTGCTGATGATACTAAGATATGTAACAGGGTTGATGTTCCAGGAGGGATAAGCCAAATGGCAAATGATTTAGGTAAACTAGAAAAATGGTCAGAGTTGTGGCAACTGACATTTAATGTGGATAAGTGCAAGATAATGCATCTTGGATGTAAAAAACCCAAGGGCAGAGTACAGAATATTTGATAGAGTCCTAACCTCAACATCTGAGGAAAGGGATTTAGGGGTGATTATTTCTGATGACTTAAAGGTAGGCAGACAATGTAATAGAGCAGCAGGAAATGCTAGCAGAATGCTTGGTTGTATAGGGAGAGGTATTAGCAGTAGAAAGAGGGAAGTGCTCATGCCATTGTACAGAACACCTGAGACCTCACTTGGAGTACTGTACACAGTACTGGAGACCATATCTTCAGGAGGATATTGATACCTTAGAGAGAGTTCAGAGAAGGGCTACTAAACTGGTTCATGGATTGCAGGATAAAACTTACCAGGAAAGGTTAAAGGATCTTAACATGTATA